>NC_064533.1:55192927-55502170 GCF_023856365.1 Brienomyrus brachyistius | reverse complement strand
TGTGTATCAGTCATATCTTACAGATCAGGGAGGTTACCGGAGCAGAGAGTCATCACAGACAAGTGAAATGAAAAAACTTTCTTCTTTTGGCTGATACACATCACACTAATCGTTTTCATACGGAAATTTACTCATAACCCATGAAAGTAAAAATGCGTTCCTGAACACAGCACTCCATTGCCAGTCCTGCGTAGTTTTCATAACACACAGGCGCAAAGATAATGTGCCATTCACTCTGCATCCAGCTGCATTTTCACCTGCATCGACTCTGATCCCTTTTCCCAGGGGTCCATCACAGCCCATCCTGCAAAGTCCCCAGTTTGAGAGCACGGAGCCTCCAAAGGACCTGTGTTTCATCTACTCAGAGCCTAAAAATACTGAGCTCCCTGATGAAATGTCAGCCACCCGATTTAACATATTTAAAAGCCCCTCTTAAGTGCCCTGAATCTGCCAGGATATCCATGCCCCAGCCCCACTCAACACCCTTGAGGAATCATGAATCCAAGTAAGTTGAGTGATCAGGACATGTACATAAAGCACAGCAAAGGAATATTCACCATCAGCGCTGCTAGAAAGATGTTCATGTGTCAATGCTTTTGTGTCTGTCTGTATGTCTGAAATTTAAGGAGTAGGATTTAAGGAGAGGTTTTATAGTTTTTAAATGTGTATAATATTTTTAAGCTCACAAATGATCATAGTTTCACATCAACATTGACACATTAAACAATTTCCTTAACAAACGGGTGAAATGCAAGTATGTTAACTATTCACTGTATGAAACAAAAGGCTGAGTGGGCAGGCAGCTATGAGCTCCTGGGAGTGCCCAAGCTGCCCAAGCTGCTGAGAGGCCCGTAAACAGGTTATCTATGTCCATGCTGTTTCCCAATAACAGGCAGCCAGTGTGGCCGTGCCCACCTGCCATTATGTAGTTGTTCTGCATGTGTGTGCGGCCCCACCCTGAGCACACACAGCAGGCATGTTCTTCCTATGTTCCTCATTCCACAGAAGCAGGCATGCCACTGAATAGCTGTTGAAAGCAGTTCGCCTACAGCAGTAGGCAGGCTTCCAAGTAACCGACCCAGTATCACAGGTGTTCCATGCACTTTCAGGGGAAAAACAATACTGCGAGTATGAGGATGCCCCTGTTAATCAGGCTCATTGTCTCACTTGCCTTTCATTTTGTTTTGTTGTGCATCCAAGCACTGGACCTCCGCCCAGCACAGGCGGTCCTCATCCGCGCCCGAAGCCATGTGTCACCTTGCTTCATTTCTAGGTACCTAATTAAGTGCTTTGCACTTCCTCTTGGTACTTAGGTGGCTGTTTTTCTTGACCCCCAGAAACTGACAGGATTAAAGAAACAAACCAGCTGCACAGGTCATAACACGGTGAACCCAAGGAGGATGCTGTGCTCTGTGGATCCCCCAGCCCAAAGTGGTGTCTCCTACCTTCAGGCCTGGTTTTTTGGAGCATATTTGATGAAACTATACCTCTTTCACGGGCTACTGCTAGGGCCTCATTTTGCTTATTATATTGCTCTGTGTATGTGTGCAGTAGCATCCGCTACATCATTTACCAACCTTGAATGGTATCCAAACCATGGTGACATCATAGATTCAGCCTATGATCTTCAGCATCGCTGGTCCAGTCTACGATCTTTGACATCACAGATGCAGCCTACAGTATATGACATCGCAGATGCAGCCTACGAACTGTTACATCACAAATGTGGCTTACAATCTATGACATTCTGGGTCTGGCCTATGATCTGTGACATTTGGGGTTTGTCAGCTTACCTGTTTGAAGAACTGGCTTATCAATAGACTCTTGCTTTCATTAAAGCAGGCATATTTTGTCTGTGTTCTATAATGCATTGACACACATTGACTCTTTATATTTACATTACATTCATTTATTTTGGCCCCAACAATGAAATCACTCTGCCAGCCATGGGCTGTCAAGTTCCTTGGGGCAACTGTGTTGTGAAAAGAGCTGCATAAAAATAAATTGAATGGCACTGAAAAACCAAACTGCTGGTAGGAACACACCCTCTATGAGGCAGCTTGTTTTCCCATAATGCCATGGCACAGTGACAGTTTCTGTACACCCAAAACCTACCTCAGCAGCGTGGGTGGCCCTGTCCCCCCCCCCAAATGGAACTCAGACCCACCCATTCAGTGTTCGCAACAAGTGATACAGTACGATAAAATGATTGTGTATGTCAGGTGTCTGTGCATTGTTAGATCAATTGGAGAACTAATAATAATAAAAATATGTTCCATTTATATAGTGCCTTTCACAATCTCAATGTCTCTTTACACAAAAAAACAGTAATCGGTACAGGAAGAAGAGACAGAAGAGAAATGTTCAACGAAAACAAATGTTCAGATTTGAAGGAAGAGAAAGATGAACAATCATGGGGTACTGTAATTGTAGGAGAAATTTCAATATTTTGGGGGCCATGGGAATGAAGGACCTGCCGCCCATGGTGGAATGTCTAGTGCTTGGAAGAGTAAAGAACTGGTAACCAGTGTAGCTGAGACAGGATGGGTGTGATATGAGTGGATCTTGCTGTTGAGAGACAAATACATTTTTATTTCTCTTTATTTCTCTTTGTTCATTTGGTCTTAGTAATGTCATGAGTCATTTAAAAACTGATTTAAAAATGTAATTGAGTCTCTAGTCTTATTTTGTTGCTGTCATGGTGGGGCATGACACAGGCAGAAAGAAAGTAACAATCCACTGATGGCTCCCAGACAAGAGGGGTTTATTAGGGGAAGTAACAACACTAGGGATGGTACAAGAGAGACCACAAGGGGTCAGAACAAAACCTCCGGAATTGATGCTGCATTTCATTTACCTTGGAGGTCAAAACTCGGAACTGGGAATGACGTTACACCCGAGTTAATGGAGTTCCAGTACAGCACATTGGAAAGCCACTTACGAATACCAGGGACCTTTTTCAAAAAATAAGATTTCTTGCTTAGCTGGATAACATGTTGCATTTAATTTCCCCAGTTTAAATGGCCTTTATTTTCGTTCACTTACATTTATCCCAGAATACCGACTAAGCAAGAAATCCTGTTTTCTGAAACAGGCCCCAGCTCTAGCCCAGTTAATTTTGAGTCATTGGTAGCAATATCAGTTGATAACAACACATTACATGGTATTTTGCACATCAAACATAGCAACACGTCCACATATAGTACTCAGACAGTACTGTGAGTACAACTGATTTAATAAGCTACAAATAAAACACAAGTGCCAATACACTGTATAAAAACTACAGCTTCAACTTCTGTTGATAAAGGGGGCAGCTATCTTTAATTCTGAGGTTAAGTTTGTGTAGCTTCTTTCAGAATTCTGAGTCAGAATTCTAAGTTCAGGGGGCATTCCAGTTCAAATTTTCGACCAGGAACTTAAAAATTTCCATATTACGGAATACAGCATTTGCAACACGGGGAGCAGGACTGAGCAGCACAACAGAGCAACAAATACTCAGTAACTAAACACAATGACAGAATAATGAATGGAATGAGGGCAGGCACTTAAATACACAGAAAACAAAGGACAGGTGTAAATCATAATTACAAGTTAACCAATCACTAAAGGAACAGGACAATGAGCAACAGGTGGATCAATTAACAAGCAAAGAATCAAGGTATTCTACTAACACTGAAACTAGGAAACACTACACAGGGAATTACTACACTAGGATAATTAACATGGAACCAAAAAGCACCAGAAGTGAACAGGACACAAGCAAGGCAAACGTATAACAGGGAAAGAAAATAGAAAATAAGCACTGGGGAAATTGAAAACCAATAATTACAAATAAACAGACCAGTCTCTGAGCTGCATGCTCAACCTGAATTATGCAACAGTCTGGGGAGCAGGGAGACCACACTAGGAATGAACGGCTATAAGGCATTTACTGGCCAAATGGGAAGAGACAAAAGGCATGGTCAGACAGCACCGACCCTGACAGTCACCAATCAATTGTCGTGGCACTGGCCCACCTGATTTTGTACCAGCCCGCCCATGCTATGATTTCTGCTCTGCTATCGTTTCCAAACTGGCTCCCTGTTTACAGAAGGCATCATAGGAAGTGGAGTTTGAGAGGTAGCCCATCCTGACTGCCTGCATTATGGTCTCAACCCTCATCCAAAGGGTGATCTCTAGTGGACAGGTCAGATTGAACTTCTGGCCCTTGATGGATCTTCCTTCAACAGTAATTGGGTTTGTCTATTCAAGCAGGAGTTACTGTAGCAAAAATTAAAGTACTTTTTGTCAAGGACAATTTGCCAATAAAAGGTTCAGTTATTAATGATTTCATTGTGGTGTATGTGTGCTCATGACACACAACATACACTGAGATGACACAGTGCTCCTCAGTGGTCCTAGTGCAAATCAACAATAAATAGAATGAAAATATATAACACATAAAATATGACCAATTAAGACATATGACAGTAAAATCTAGGCATTGGATTAAATAACATAGTTAAACACCATTTTAGAAGGGAAAATTGTGCAAATGTACATGGAATTGATTGGATGGGAGGAAAATACAGTAAACAAAGCAAGCAGATTTTAGAGCCTGTCTCAAGCACCGAAGGAAGCGAGTTTGCTGCTGGGCCTTCTTAGTCAGGGGGGACACATGCTCATCTCAGGAGAGACCCTCAGTGAGATATATACCCAAAAATTTCATGTTTTGTGTGCTGCTCACAGCAGAGCCACCGGTATATAGGGGATTATTCTCCTCCCAAGTTCTTCTGAAGTTCACAACCATTTCCTTTACTTTATCATTAAGCAGCAGATTGTTGGCCTCAAAATGGACAAACAGTATTCCCACATTAGAGCATCCTTAAATCGTGTGTCAGTGTGGGTGTAGGGCCTTCTCTGTAGACCACTTGGGGAAGTCTGCAATCATGGATCCCACAGTACAAAACACATCATTAGAACAGAAGGGAGGGCTACAGTAAGATAGTCATGTTCTGTTGAAGCAGATGTTTTCTTAAGCATTGGAATGATTATGGCAGTTCTGAAGCGCTCAGGAATAAATGCTTGTCTGACCGAGGTGTTCAAGTCTATCAGGACATTTGTCAGTTCATGAGCTGAGACCAGCTGAGAAGCCGGTTGAGTTCACTCTAAACCAGAGTTCTTAAATAATTCTGCGTTGATTGTGGCTCATGGATGGATCTTTTGATCTCCACAGAGAAGAAAGCTATAAAACATCTGCATTCTGCTACCTCGCATCCCCCCTTAGCCATTTATTGCAGATGCTCCTTAGCCATTTATCAATGTTACACAGGGCCAGCCCTGGGTCTTCTGATACCCTTGGGGAGAATCTGCCCACTTGCTAGATTGCCCACTTAGTAGAAGATCTCCTAGCCCTCAGGTTATCTGTGCTAAAACTGGTTCATACTTCTTTGCATGTAGATTGTATGATGAGCATGTGTAACGTACTTTTGTGATCAATAGTGCATAAAATTCACCCATTGGAACATGCGCAGAATGTATGGGAGGAACAGTGGTACAAAAAGTACTAAATTTTCATACTTGAGTGTATCAATTTTCATATATAAAAGTACAGATATCACGCCAAAATGCTACTGAAATAAATGCTCTAGTAAAATACTACTCAAGTAAAAAATGTCTGGTTATAATACTTAAGTAAAGGGGGACTATGCATTCAAATCTATTGATTTTATCCTTTTGAATGACTTCAATACAGTTTTGAATAGTGCAAAACTGCAAGTTACAGTGCAGCACAATAAGGAAATGTGAGTCATGTAATTTTTTTTATTTAGAAAAAGTGGTGAAACTTGTCAAGCTTGCTGGTGCAGATTTGTGGAATGATATTTTTATTCAATGGAAAATGAAAAATGAAATTATTGAAAACGGGCCAGATATAATAATGAATGATCAACATTTTAAGGGCCAGTAGTTTTTTATGTCTTATTTGTGGTGAATAATTCGTGTTGTTGTCATTATTATTAATATTATTATTATTTATTATTATTATTATTATTAGGGGGCAGCATGGTGGTGTAGTGGTTAGAACTGTTGCCTCACACCTCTGGGACCCGGGTTTGAGTTTCTGCCTGGTTCACATGTGTGCGTAGTTTGCATGTTCTCCCCATGTCGTCGTGTGGTTTCCTCCGGGTACGCCTGTGTGAGTGACTGGTGTGTGAGTGTGCCCTGCTATGGGCTGGCCCCCCATCCTGGGTTGCTCCTTGTCTCGTGCCCATAGCTTTGGAACCCCCGCGACCCAGAATGATAAGCGGTTTGGAAAATGGATGGATTATTATATACACATGTTGCTCAATAATATCACGATCTAAGTGAACAAAAATGTGGTAAGTACCTACATGCACATAAAAGCTTGGTGCAGATAAAGTGCATTAACGTTAATGACGTCATCTGTGTATGCGCAAGTCTGCATGCGTAGAAGTGTGAACCGGCCTTCAGGTACCGCTGCTCTACATTGAATGCTTCTACTTTCTGCTGTGGAGCAGGGGGGGGTCATTTCTGGCTTATTGCGTGCCACATCGAACTGGCAAAAAACTGGTTAATCCTGTCCAACGGGGAGCTATCAGGTGCATACTTGGCACGTACTTGGTCATTCACTCGAAGTTTTCCTCAGCCGCATTTATGCCTAGTTGACTCCTTGATAGCATGAATGTTAGCAATGCCTTATTTGCCTCACTGGTACCTTGCATCAAACAGCAAAGTCTGCTAAATAAACTCGACAATTTTAACTCAATGGTCCAACAGCACCCTCATTCTAGATGATTTACTGGAGATTTCAGATAAATCTAAATATGTTAAACTGTGTTATATTTATTAAATAACCCTATTAGCTCTGATATGAAAGCAGCGCATTCTTGTGAGTGGTCATGTAAAACCAGGAGGCCCCTAGTCTTGCAGATATCTTTTCCTGGCAGTTTGGTATCTCTTCCAGAAGGTGCTGCAGCCCAAAGTGTCTAATGTTTTGTATCGCCCTGCTGTATCTGCCCCTCAGGGTAGGATCCCAGCATAGACAGACATGACAGCTGCCTAGGGTTCGATTGGCACACGGGGGCTCAGACAGACTCATGAAAAACAGAAATTAAATTAAAAAAACACATGCATGAAATTAAAAGGTTTATGTGCAGGTCAGCTCTAGCTATTGGCAGGATGGGTAGTTGCCTAGGGCCCCTGAATTACCTGCGTTATGGAAGGAAGTTCAATGATCATCAATTTTCTTGGAAGGGGGGGTCTCGCAAGTAAAGCTTTGCCTAGGGCCCATGAAAAGATAGATCCAGCTCTGCTCCTCTGGGCTATTTCTGTTTGCACAGGTACATTCAAGTATGCAAATTGGCATGTTAGTCCACTGTTTTTCTTCCTTGCTTCTCGACACAAGCATTCTTGTGTCGGATTGCAATTGCTTAACCAGATGATTGGTGTTTGGACACAAATCAACAAGCCCAGACCACTGTGTGTTTTCTTCTCATTTCATGCCAGTTCATCCATCCATTCAACTTCCATGTCAGGGTGGATGGAATCAGACCTCAAACGCTTGAGACAACAGTGTGCTCCAGTGAGTTACTGTGCTTAATTTGTAAAAGATACACGATATGTAAATGATGAAACTTCCTGAACCAAGTGCCACTTCAGATCAAGTCAAGTAACACGTGAGTGGAAGTTGCAGTAACTTGAATGCATAGTCGTTGGAGCTGTATATCAGTTTTGCGATGTTTCGTGTATCATCATGATGTGTCATCATCAGCATCAGTGCAGAGAGAATGTAAAAAATATTTTAAGTAATATGAAAATGATTAAGTAATAAATTTTTTTATCTCAAGTAATTTTACATTGATATGAATTTTAATTGCTATTCTTAGCATTTTTATGTGGTGCTTCGTGCTGCGGGAGTTGAGGGGGTGCCCTCCTTCCCCCAGCTCTTGTTTACAAAGGGCAACATGCAACTTTGTGCTTAAGAAACCACACAGATAGAGTCAGTTTGATTCAAACTTGTTGACTCAACAGGTTCCTGTTAAATATGTGAGCCAGTCACGCTGTTTTGCATCCTGTTTTTTTTTCTGCTTCTAGATAAATTGAGCCTTAGCTTCAAGGCAGCACGAACAACTCGCCTGTTTACTTGTGTCATATAGTACATCCCACACTTACATCGTACTTCTTTTTGCAACTACTGATACTTGCTCACTATTTCTGGCTTTTTTATTTTTATAGTTATTTGAATCTTGCATATTATGGTTCTGTACTATTTCATTTTTCTTCATGCTACGTATATCCTTTCGAGCACAATCCAGAAAGCAGGTGGAAAAGCATTTCACAACAGACTGATAATGTATGTAACAAATAAAACTTGAAACTTGCATTTGTACACAGAGAGTCTTTTTATGAGCCCTTGGTACTGAGATGCTTTATTTATTTGCCATTTCTACAAACACAAGTTCAGGCACATGTGGATACTTCACATCTTATTAAGAGACAGACACATAGATTTGTAGAGGTGCCAGTAAGTCTGGGGTCACCCCTAGAGCAGTTGACTTGAACCTACAAACTTGAACCCAGAACAAAGGCACAGATCCCTGACCTGCTGTTATGACTGACACCACAGAGGGTGCTATTGGATAACGCAAACTGACAGAGGCAGTGGATAGCAGACAGAGGAACTGTGTAAGGTTACATTTTGAGAGGGAAGGGGACAGGCACACGTAGACTCAAAGCTGTTTATTGACCATTTTCACCCAAATTACACCAGGAATACAGGAAGCAGGCAGAAAAAGCATTTCACTGCACATGCGTACAGCATATATTTGTGTGTGTGAGAAAAAAAAAATCAAAAAAGCTTGAAAAGACTTAAAAAGAAGCACACTCTGGATCTGGCTGGGGGGCTGTAAGCTCACACACTGGGCCCACCTCCCCCCTCTTTTGGGGGTGGTTGTGGGGCATCTACCTTCACCTCTCCCCCAGGCACCTTCTGCTCATCCTTTTGTCCTTCACAAGGAAAAATCATGAAAATATTAGAAGAAAGTGTGCTGAGAGCATCTTGGGGTTGGGGGGGGGGGGGGGGGTAATAACACGGGGGGGCCATGGCATAAGTGATGTAATTGGCTCTGAGAGCTGAAGTGGGAGGGGGGACTTACCTGGCTGCAGCGCATGCTCTAGCCTGTGGAGAGAGGAACAGAGAAAGACAGTAAAAAGTATGCTTGGGGGGAACTATTAGGTACAGATAGCAGCTTTAGACTGACCAGCAACATGGCCTGTCATTTTAGGCCGAACAGGTGAGAGGGTGTAAACAGGAGCCCACCTCTCAAACTCACTGTCGACTTCCTGTAGGAGCTGCGCATATTGGCTGATCTCAGCCTCCAGCTTGGTCTTTGTATTGAGCAGGGCTTCGTAATCCTGTGCCTGGCACTCAGCCTGGGTGCGAACCTTTCTAAGCTCCTCCTCCAGCTGTTTGATGACCTGGTTGACGCTGGAAAGGTCTTGTTGAATGTTGGCTTCGATGTCATTCAACATGTTCTCCAGAGAGCGATTCTGCAATGAGATGGGGAACACAAGTGATGTGCTGGTTAATGACTCGTTCTAAATCTCAGATGGAGCTCTGCTGCAGTAAGTTTCTGCTGATGTGCAGTGGAACAGCGCTACACCCCCATGTGGCACTGCCAAGGTTCCCAGCGTGATGCCCCCATATTGGGGTGCCAAGGTCCCAGACCCATACCGCATTGCCTGTCGTCTGCAACTCAATCTCCACCATCCGCTTCTGCTTCAGAAGCTCATTCAGCTCAGTCCTCCCCTCCTGCAGTGCATCCGTGTTGTTGGCCTCCTCGGCTTTCACGGTATCAAACTGGGAAGAGAAAGGGGTTGGGTTGGGGGGTTATATCATCTCACTGCCACAGCAGGAACCCTACTGCTGAGCCCTTAGGGAAGGTGCTTGGTTACTAGGTGAAATATGAATCTGACCAAGGAACAGAGCTGGAGCCACCCTTTTGGGGGACCTAAGTGTCCACTCCATTGAAATATGCCATTGGCTCTGCCAGGTAGCATGACATCAGCCATACAGAGCAGTGGGCATCAACACACCGGCTGCAGTGTACCGTCTCAGAATAAAAGGACAAAAGTTTGTAACTTTGTTTGTTACTGGAGCTATACCTTTGTAAATGTACCTTTTAAGGTACAGAAATGGACTCCGTGGAACATCCCAAAGGTACAAACGGCATTAATGTACCATCAGTCATACCGAAATGTCCCTCAGCGTCCATTTCTTTACCTTAAAACATACAATTACCTACAGCTAAGGGGACAATTGGCAGACCCTTGAGGGTCCAGCCACAGCAAACGTACAAATTTTTATCCTTTTTTTCTGAGAGTGTACAACGCAGCCAAATAGGACTGGCCCACAAAGTTTGACATGCGAAACCATGCAGAAGGTGCTGATAAGAAGGTTGGACTTGCCTTGTTCTTGTACCAGGCGTTGGTGTCCGCTAGGTTCTTCTGAGCGGTCTTCTCATACTGCTTGCGGACTTTGGCGATTATCTCGCTGAGGTCGGGAACCTCACCACTATCCACCTCCACGCTGATGTTGGACTCAGAAATCTTCTTGCACAGTTGCTCCACTTCCTGGGAGTGGGGGCAGGAGGGTGCAGCGATAGTGGTGAAAGGCCCTGTAAGTCATATATACCATGATCAGGTCTTTTAGGTGTCTTACCTCTTTATGTTTCTTCTTCAGGTAAACCAGATCCTCATTCAGTCCTTCAATCTGGCTCTCCAGATGCATGTTAGTCATGTTGGTGTCATCAATAATCTTGCGAAGGTTGTTGACGTCGAGCTCCACTATCTGCCGCAAGGAATTTTCACTATCGAACCTGCAGGGGGCGCGCAAGAGTGTAAGGGGGGGGAGCGGAAACTTCCCGTGCGCTAAGACCTTGGACTTTATTTAAATAAAATAGTTCTCAAAATTTAAATTATACACTGGAATAGCAATATTTTATATTTATATGATGTATTGCTAAAACATAAATAACATAAGGATCATTTATTCGGGCTGTAGTGCTTCTATTCCCGCATTTCCGCTGAATTTTGAACGTACTCGGGATTTTCAGTGTACTGTTACTGAACATCCTGCTAAATAAAAAAAAATAGAAATTTCACTGCATGCACGTGTATATTAGAAATGACTTTGCTTAATTCGTCCATTTGAATTTACATTCGCCTTTACTTTACACTGATTTCACGCACGTTTTTGGGAACTCCGAGTGCATTCGATGGACTCTGCACAACACGTCAGTATACCGTTATTCCTATGAAGTGTTAACAGATAAATATGCGTATTTGTGCAAAAAAATTATCTGTAGCTCATGTGGGCGGAAAAGAGAGCCTGACTTGACTTTGAAGTCTTCGGTGGCAAGCTGGGAGTTGTCCAGCTGCAGCATGAGTCGCGCATTCGCCATGGTACCATCCCGGACCTGCAACCGAAACGCCGCCGTTACCCTGAGAAGAAACCCCAGAGTGCCCATTAATAGGCACTTAACTTTCTGCTTTCTGTCACTTACGCGCTGTCTACAAATAATGTTGTTTCGGCTGTCAGCTACTATATTTCCAGTAATACTTTAAGATACTCAAAATTATAATTTGTATTTCTTAAAATAAATGCTAAATCCCTACAGTATGGGAGTTGTGGAAATGACGCAGCAGGTCATGTTCCAAATATGATATTAGCAACGAACAGCACACATCATTTTCATTAACCATTTAATGTACCTGCTTGCGGAGGTCAGCCAGCTTAGGGTCGAGGGTGTTCCAATCGCGAGCGCTGGCAATTCCCCGCTGGTCCAGCAAGTCCTGTATCTGCTCCTCCAGTCTGCCGTTGGACTGCTCCAGCTCTCTGACCTGATTCAGATAATCAGCCAGACGGGTGTTTAGACCCTTCATGGTTTCCTTGTCATCAGGTCTCGGACTCTCGGGGTTCTCCGGCCGCGCGTTTGAACGCAAAGGTACGCTGGCCGCGACGGGCCTGGAGCCCGCGTCCCCGTACAGGCTGCTGGCCCTGGAGACGATACCCCTTTGCTGCGGGTTTCCCGCGGCGCTGGCGCTGGAGAAGTCTCGGGGGGCATTCGTGTTCCTCGCTGGAAAAGACATGATGGTGCACGTATGTAGTGGCTTGGATTCAGAAGTCGACGGTATGACATGAACAGGTATGTGAGGAGGAAGGACTAAGGATTTGCATTTATAGTTGCTTCATGAATACCGTTCCCATCTGGGCTGGGCTTAGGATACTCCTGTTAGGCTATAAGTATTAATGCCAACCAATTTCTCGACAAAGCTCAGAATAAGAGCCCTGAGTACAAGGACAAATCAATATCCGACCAGCTTCTTCTCCATCGCCCTCCCAAATAATGACCCACGAGAAGCACACTGGCACCTCAAAGCGGCTTGTACCGTACATCTAGTATAGGGGTCACTTATATGTCTATATGTTTATTTACTACGTGCAGTTGATTTGTATTTTATTACTACATTGTACTTTTATTATAATTCTTTTTTGTGTACTTTTTGTCTTGCTTGTGAGTTTTACTGCCAGGTGTTTATGCCACCACCAACCTCCGACACAAATTCTTTGTAATTTTGCACATCGGCAATAAAATTATTTTTTTTCTGATTTCGTTTGGGTTCGTGCTATTCTTCCTTCCACGCGATAATTTCATTTTAGAATCATATTATTTAACGCCAAGGCACAATAACATAATGCAAGAAGAAATTAAAATGTGCTATTAATAAATACACATAAGACGTATAAATAAGTGAGACAAACAGATATACAGAAGATTTGGGTGTGCAGCTAGATAAGCTTATGAATTCGGTAAGAATAACTATATAAAATAAAGTGTGTTAATGAATATGGAAAGGTCCCATCAGCAGCTACAGGACGTAATGCGCGGAGAGCTAGCAGACAATCGTCTTCTCCGCACTGGGCAGTTTTTCGTATTCATTTAATTATTACATAAATGTGGGAAGTATAAGCATTAAATGATAGCTTGCTACATTTCTTTCATTCTAGTGGTTAGTACAAATATCCCATTAAGCTAGATCCAAATATGTGCAAAGATGCGGGCTAGCAGAATAACTTTATTTAATAAATATTTTGTCCGACTGTTAAAGGTATCATCACAGTGCCTTGAGCGATACACCTGTGATGGGTGTGTTTACAGCGCTCACGCAAACCCCGACGTGTGTGACATCCCCCGTCGCATGATAACTTTTAATAATTCATGAGGGCAGAGTGCCGCGCTGCCTTTAAGACACAGGTGACTGCCACTTTCTCTTCAGCTTCAGCTACATCCTGTCCTGCAAAGTTTTAAGCTGCAAGCCAGAATCCAGGCTCCAGAACCATTATGGCCTACAGCAGTCAGCCAAACCCAACCTTGAACGGAGGCCCGGACAACGAGGACCATGACCAGAAGGACAAGGAGAAGCCGCAGATCGTGTCTCTCAACGACAAATTCGTAGCTCGCATTAACAAGGTACAGCTCTTAATGTCCCTGGACGTTATCCCTTAATTACTATGACTGCACTTTCAGGTTTTCAATTAACTACAGCGCAGTACCTTCGTATATGAAATAGATCGTACGATAATATGGTTATTTAGGTACATCTACTATAGCAGGCTAGTTATGTAATATATACGCTTGTTGTGTTGTATTATAGATCCAAATATGTGCATATATGTGTGTATATATATATATATATATATATATATATATATATATATATATATATATATATATATATACATACATACATACACACACACACACGTATCTATGTTATTTGTGTCATTATGGAGAGTGCACAATGACAAATAAAATTATCCTTCGTCCTCAAACTGCTCACCGTATGCCTAGTCCATGCGCGGCGTGGCCAATTGGGAGGCGCTTAGCAGTTGTACCGGTCACAAACAAAATGATTCGACAGGTTTTAAAATTAAAAATAAATTAAAAAGCCTGTCGGAAACAAAATTGTTTTATGTTTAAAATATTCCACAACAACGCTTTACAATATTAACCAGCTAGTTTTCTCTCATACCAGAGACCACGAATGCTCTGCATAGGAAAACACGCAAATACGCGGCAGTTGCGTGTTTTATCGCTTGAGCGCAGCGTGAGGTTGCGGAGGTTCCACAACAAATCGTTTGTTATTACTGATAACTGATCACTTGCGGGACTGAGGAAGTCAGCCTGCTTAAACAGTTTAATATGCTATTTCTTATTTAATTTGATTTAATGTAATTCAATTTCATTTAATTTCTTCTTATCAGTAATGTCAATCATACCCTAAATTCATCGGGATAATAAGACTTGAACTGTGGCATTTTTTATCAAATTTCCCCCCGAAAGCAGACAAAATTGCCTGGAACAGGACATAAAATTCCCGGATTGAATATTAGTCCCACTCCGTACCTGGCCTGGTCAATTGTTTGAAAAACACAAACAAATACACAAATTACACCTGACTGGGCAGGTCCCTGTATTTATGCTATTGTTAGAATTGATTACTTTCTCTCGTTTTCCGTTCGCCTTGTGTGCAGCATTTCTTCCAATGCAGTAATGTTCGGCTGCCAGTCGCATTGATTAACAGTAAAACCCGTTTGCTTTTTGGCTACTTAAACACACTTTTCACTTATACCTTAAACATACAGTATGTACACATGGATCCCCCTGTCAGGAGACCACCACTTAACAATAACACATGTTAAATTTATCAGGGCGTCTCCCATGTTTATTTAGCATAAATGTCCCAGTTTCTGTCGTGTGGTGTGAAAAAGACACACAAAGTGTCCAGGAGCCACAAAAGTATGTACTTTTACTGTAGGTCGAGACAGCCCAATGACTGGTAAACTGAGACCAGGTTCCTGAAATTCAGCGTGAAACCGCCTGTAGTCAAGAGTGAGGTTCGCTCGAGGGAGTTTTACTTAGTTGGTTTGACATCTGACCAAGATCTGATTGGTTGTCTCTCCGAACAAATCATTTTGCTTTCTGCCTTCATAAGATAACGTTTTTGTTTAAGTAAAACTCCCATGAACAAGAAATGTATTTACTAAATGAATTAGCAGTGTGAAATAAAATACTGAGTGAAAGAAATGTGATAAACGAGACCTAAACGTATTAAATAAAATAGTATTAGTAAATAATACAAATAATAATAATCTCATTGAAATAATTGCCCCAGTTGATCAAATTAGATATTTCTAGCCCAATGGCAAATCTCTTTCGGGGAATTAAAACTAATGATTAAAAAAAACTTTCTTAATGCCGCACAATCGTTTTACTGTCACTACATCACCTCCTACATTGATAAACACCATTTCTGTTTGAAAAGGTTTTACTTGCTCCCAAGAATATAATGGGAGACATTTCCTTTACCGAGTTATAATGCCGGTTTTATATTTAATTTCTGTCATCTTTAAATTTTTTACATAAACTTGTGTGTCAGGCCGACGGGCGAGCAGGGTCCGGGAGACGGAGATCCAGGAATAAGGGGTATATTTGGCAAAAGGCAAAACGGAGTGCAATACGGTGGAGACGTCAATGACAGGATTTAGAAACATACTTGAGGGCGGATTTGAACGGAGACTCAAATACACAGAATTGAAAACAGCTGTTAACGCAGGGATTCCACAAGAGGTTAACGAGGGGGCGTGACATTGTGTTCAGTATGGAATCTATAATACTTCATGTATCTTAGGTAGTCAAAATGTCATTGTGTCTTGATTGGCCTAATTCACCTCTAGTTATCACGGCTGATACTTTACATTCTGAAGAAAGTGTAAATTGACTTAATATGTTTAGAAAATGTGAAAATATATTTCAGTCTAATCGTAAGGTTCCTCGGAGCGAACGCTCCCTCTTATGGTGAATTGTAGTATTGTTTGTCTTCGTTATTTTGGTCACACACGTGAGCGTGAATAAAATATACGTGCAAACTATATTTTGTTGAATAATTTCATCTTTGAATGAGATTTATTAAAATACACATCACATTTTTTGTTGGTTTCAGGTCCGCCAGCTGGAGGAGGAGAACAAGAAGCTGAAGACCAAGCTGAAGATACTACTGGATCAGGTACACTACACGGGTAAGGTAGACGAGATTGTGGATGAGCTGAGGTCCTCGCTCCTCAAGCAGGTAGACTCCCTGGCTCAGAAGCAGAGGAGGCTGCAGTTGGACTTGAACAGAAGCCAGGAAGAGTTGCGGCAGCAGCGGATGAAGTGAGTGTTCCTGTTTCCTGGAGTGGGTGGGGCTGGGTGAGGGGGTGGGACTGATTTTGTAATCTCATATGAAAACAAGCAGGACAGCTTTGAACACTTTTTTTGCCAGGTGCACTGTGGAGATTCCTCATATTTACATAATGCATAGGTCTAAATGATGACAATATTCAAAACAACTCCACAGACCAGGGGAGGGAACACGAAAAGAGGCCAGCATGTGCCCCTGTAATGGGCCAGCATGGTGACAGCGAGCTGTCTGCTCCTTCTTCCACATGTGATGATGGTGTATTTCAGTTTATAACCCAGGACTCTTGGGTTTGACAGGTATGAAGATGAGATCCAGAAGAAGGCCGAGCTGGAGAATGAATTTGTGGTCTGCAAGAAGGTTGGAAAAGCTCTTATCTGGTGTTCTGTCACATGTTCCTGTTTCTGAAACATCTCTGAAAGAGAGAACCCCCTTAATTTGTACTTTTCAGGATTTGGATGAGGGTTACCTTAAGAAGACTTCCTTGGAGCAGAAGGTGGCGGAGCTGACAGAAGAGATGGACTTCCTGAATAGAGGCTTCCAAGAGGTCCATATCAATTCCAGGCATCCAAGAGCATCCTACTGTGCTCCTGATTGCTTTCCTGGGTTTCTTTGACCTTATCTCTCCCACCCAACTCAGGAAATCAAGGAACTCCAGTCCAAAATCCAGAATGCTACTGTGGTCCTGGAACCAGACAACAACCGTAGTCTTGATTTGCAATCGATCGTGCAAGACATCAAGACCCAATATGAGGATATGGTAGCCCGCAGTCGGGTCGAGGCTGAGCAGTGGTACAAGAAGAAGGTTAGTAAGTTCTTATGCTATCACTGCAGATCACCCTTTGTCTCAGAAACCTCTCATCCTGTCCTACAGATTCTCTCTCTCTCTCTCTCTCTCTCTCTCTCTCTCTCTCTCTCAATCTCTCTCTCTGTGTGGGGGAGCTTTCATACTCTGATTCTCCCTACAGCTGAATGACATGGCAACCACGGCACAAATTAATGATGAGGACATGCAAAATCTGAAGAAGGAGATCAGTGATATAGTTCGTCTTATCCAGAAGCTCAATTCAGATTTGGATAGCTTGAAGAAGAAGGTAAGGAGCCCCCCGAGCTAAACAAACCTGTATCCTCTGGGTTGCTTTTTCAGAGGTCAGAGGTAGGACCCCTACCCTCATGGGGCACCACTTTCTTCTCTCACAAAGGTTATATAGAGACTAAGGACTGGGCAGTATCTAGGGCTCTGATTTCTCTGATGCGGAAAATGTGGATGGAATCGCAGAATCCATGCATGAAAATAGTGTACCTATAAATGTGTAATTTGCTGATATTGTGTTGACATTTTAAACCTATGAATTTGTTCACATTTTGCGATTCTCCAGATAGTTTAAAACACCCTTGCAAAAGCCATATTCAGAGACTTTTTAATAGGAAGGACTAAATGAGTGCAAGGATGTTGCCTAGTAACCATAAGAACATAAGAACATAAGCTGAACATAAGGTTCATTTCCCCTGCAGGAAGTCGGGGCCCAAACTCACCCAATGCTCAACCTGCTTCATATGCTTGAATTTTCTATGCTTTATTGTTATTTCAACTGACCCGTCCACAAATGACTTGAATATCATTAAAATGTTTTTGTTTGTCACTCACCACTGCGGGTGCTAATAAAAAAACTGAAACATGCTTATAAGCTGCTATATGATGGGATGCACTGCCAACAAGGTACCCAGAACTAAATTTGTATAACTGAAATTGGAAAAAATGGACATATGCAATAGAAAATTAAGAGACTTTGTCTCCTTAAAGGGTCATTTTTTTCAGCTTTACAACTTTACAGCTTTACAATAAAAACTTAAAATCCACAACCAATCAAAATAAATTAGATAAAACAGAATAAAAAAAAAATAAAATGAAATTTGAAAAAATATATATATATATTTCTTAGGGTTCTAGGAGATGCCGCACAATATTTTCACAATAGTTTTTTTTCATATAGGTCAGTATCAGTAATTATCACAATGTAATTCAAGTCACTATTTATTTACTTTGAAACGTTTTGCTTAAAATCTCCTTAGTACTCCAGTAGTAGAGTTATTACTAAGTATTTGTGTTCCGTTCAAGTAAAGTGTCACTGATAAAGCATAAAGAAATCATACAAAACTGTAACTGTGTAACACCACAAAACTGTAGCAGTACAGTATTTTCTCTGATCGCCTCACTGCTCATTACAGGAGGTGGAATTGACATTGCTGGTAGAGTCCCACAGGGAAAAAATTATGCCGTGTCCCATACATGATGTGATCTGTCCTGTATTTCTTCAGATTGAAAGTGGAAACTGTAATTGCTGATGCTTCTGACAGTATGCATTCTTTATGTTGTACTGGATGACAATGCCTCAAGCGGTTTTCAGTATTACCAGTTTTAGTTGCCAGAATTTAAAGTACACAGCACTAGTCTGTTGTGTGCTGAACTTTAAATTGTCACAGTATACAAGGTAATTATTATAGTTTCGATATTTCAGTGCTTTATATTTAAATTATTTTAAATTTTATTTTGAAATTCAGTGTAGTTTTTTTCAGTGTCGTTCTATTGCTTTTTATTATATTTTTTTAATATTTCTATATTTTCAGGTTTTTATGTATTTTAATTTCGGTTTACATAATAGTAATTTTATTTCTAGACTTCATATCTAGACATCTAGAGTGAAAGTTGTGGAGCTGTTTTATGAGCGTGATCTTAGGGAATCCTACATGCATATACAGTATACATTTTGCACTAATGTTATCAAAAAGGGGTAAACATATTCTGATGTAACGAGAATACTCCAGGGCAGGGGACCCAAATAGAATGAAGAGAGAACCAGTGCAATGGGAAAGAATAGGGCCTTAGGAAGGGTGGTGAAATCCAGTTTGCCCTTACTGTGACATAAGATTCAGTTGTTAGGGGGGTCCACCTATCGGTGATAAGAGCCACATCTTTGTCTTTGAGTAACCTACATATGTGTTTGTGTCATGGAGAGCAAGATGTGATAGGCAAAAAGAGAATTTCTCCATTGGGATCCATAAAGTGTCACGTCATTTCATTTGTCTTTTGTCTCAGCAGCCATACTATGTGTAGTTCAGATTAGATAATCCACCTAAAGCTAAGCTAAGTTTGAGTCTGTCCTGTACTTGGATGTGAGACCAATCATGAATGCGAAGTTGCTGCTGGTGTTAATGTAGCCAACGGGTTAGCCCAACCTGTGGTCACTGCAGTTATGGGGGTACTGTGCTGTAAAAATATGGATGAGATATAAAACCGAGATCCAATATTAATTTTCACAACCAAATGTCTGTTTTTATTAAATTTGATTATACAGGGGTGCACATAACTAGTACGCATTCACCTTTAAAAATGATACGTGCGACAATCGATTGTTTGTAAAAGCGTACTTATTTTATGTGCATTTGCACTGCTATGACAAGAAAATAGCTTGCATTTCAACCCGTATGCCGCAAATTAAATCGAGTTAGCATATAAAGATTAAAATGCATAATATTTTGTTTTCATAGCAGCGCAAATAGCCCAGCTATGCTCACAAAACCCGATGTACAAAAATGAATTGCTACTTATTCACTTCATGGCTGCTCCAGTGAAGCTGCACTCTGTCTCCACCCTCCTGGGTGACATCAGCACACATCTCTCCCTTCATCTTCTCTGTTCATTGCTCTCTCCTGTCCATGCACACATGTGGTCTTTCCTCTCCCCATTTTTTTCCTGTTTGACCCCTCTCCCCCAGAGAGACAACCTGAATGCAGCCATCGAGGGGGCAAAGCACCGGGGGCAGCAGGCCCATGAGGAGGCGCTGCAGCAGATTACCAACCTGCAGGACGCGCTGAGCCAGGCCAAGCGCGACTTGGTACGGCATGTGCGTGAGTACCAGGACCTGATGAATATCAAGCTGGCCCTGGATATTGAGATCGCCACCTACAAGAAGCTTCTGGATGGAGAGGAGTTCAGGTAAGCCAATTCAGAGAATAAGATAACAATCCAGAGATCACAATTATGATTACTGATGGCAGAGTGCATTGTGGGGGCTGAAATTCCACCTCCACTCTGTGTGCATGGCTTTCATGTTCAGTCCGTGTCATACAGGTTTCCTCCAGCATGCAATTAGGTTTACAGGCAGCTTGCAAACACTGTTTAGCCAAACTCACACAAGCAGGAGTCAAAAGCCCCAATGCAGGAGGTGTGAGGCAATAGCGCCACTCGTTGAGGCACTATGCTGGTCATTTCCTATTGTATTATGTTATGTAGTGGTGTTTGTGTAGATGTTAATTTGGAACATGTCCCCATTTGGCAGATGTCCTGTGCCTGTCTGATTCTCTCCCTCTCTCTCTCTCTTTCAGACAACACCGCCCCATGAACCACTTTTAGCCAGACTGGGCTACCACTCACCCTACTGTCCCTAGACAGTCTCTGTCCCCAGGAGGTTTCTTTCCTTAGCCAGTGTCTGTCTTTAGCTGGTGTCTGTCCTCACTCACTATTTCATCTCCCTTCACCCGTTTCCCATGTTCTCCAACTCCGCTCAGTGATTTTGCCCTTTTGCTCGGTGTTATGTGGTCACTATTGACTGGAATGTTCTGGAGTTTTTTTATTAGAATTCTGCCTTGATAGTAGTTTCTGAATGGTGTTTTTAGTTTTTGCGGGACGATGTGTGGGGTATGGGATTTTTTTTTTTTTCCACTGCAGATTATGTTTAAATTAATTAAGTTTTAATTAATTGTTACTCCAGAATAGCTCCACTCTTTCAAAATAAATGTATTCTCTTAACTTGATGCATTTATTTCTGTTTATATAAAGTCACAACTTATATTCTGATATGTGGTTGCTACAAGATACCTCAGAAAGTACTGACAATGTTACCACAGCTGTATCCCATGGTTATGTATTTGTCACATTTCACAAGTCAAGTGTGAACTGGGACCGTCCCTTTAAAGCTTTTGTGCCCCTGTTGAAAAAGGCTCTGGCTTGTCTTTGGTCAGCTGAGCATGGTTGACATGGCCAAACTTTGATGCAGCATTGCTCAGGTAAGACAAGAGCTGAAGGTACCTGAGAATTTAAATTCTGAACCGTTAGGGATCTGTGGGTGGCATGTAAGTACACAACACATTTTTGTAAGAATACCTTGTATTTCACACACATCCTAAGGAGTGACACTGAGGCTGTTTAATGGAGTCAGTGCTGTCTGATGTAACTAAATGCAAACCATCCAAGTCAGTCATTTTCACAGAGCTCCTATCTGCGGCACAGATCAGGGGAGATGCTCTCCAGAGGATCATGCTGGTGGCGCTCATGAACCAATGATCTGGATTGGTTTTCCTGTGTTTGTTTGGGTCAGTCATAGTGAAGAATCAGATGCTTTTGCTTCAGGGAGACACTTTCACCCCAGTGCATAAAGAGTCTTCGGTGCTGCCTACAACAGGGGGGCCAAATGCGCAGATGACTGTTTAAGGTCTTGGTGTTTTCAGTACACAACAGCTTTATCCTAACTTGATCTCTAAAACGATTTTCATACAATTTTTCGTAACTCAACAAGTCTATTAAGCTAATATATTAAAATTTGTATGAATTGTTTTCCCACGAGTCAGTCATGGTCGAGCAACACATGCTGAATAATTCATAATTCAGCAAGTTATGGCCAATCCTCAAAATGATTATATATAATTAAGACTAACATCTGGGGAAATGCACACGTATTTTCATCAACCTCCTAAGATATCTTTAGAGAAAAGCAATGGGCTGACATCTACTGGGGCAGCTTCTCACACACAACGTCATGAGTGAAGACGTATGAAGATATCCATCTGTTCTTATGGCAGTGAGAGACACGGCAATGTTCTCCATGAATTTGCAGACCCTGGCACACCTCTAATCTCTGGGTAGGTGCTGCCAAAAACTGACTGATCGGAAATGTGTCAAAAGTTTGTCAAATAAATACTGGGGTTATCGGTGACATTTGGAGCTTTCACTACCATACAGACCTAGTGCACATAGGGCTTCATTGCTGTGATAAACTGCAGTTCATTTTCTGCTAAGTCCGTGGGAGACAGATACCAGAGACTACAGAAAAAGGAAAAATCCATGGAGATAATTTATAATTTCTGAAGGTATCTCTCATTGGAGGCTTGTAAAAGAACAAGACGCCAGATGTTCTGAGCTGAGGGCTATTAAATGTGACATTTCCAAAAAGACCCTGGAGGGCTTCATCTGTATTCCTGTTTACACTGCAATGCTGATATGGATCAGTGCCCCTGGGAACACAAGTGACATGGGAATCATGTCTGACTAATGGGGACTGTTTAAGCTCAGGCCAAGGGGATCCCACAGATGATCATTCCTCCATTATAGCACAGACAGTCGCAGCCAGCAGGGGGAGCTGCTGGGAACGCAGTCCACTGCCAAGATGTACAGTATGCTGGAAACTCACAAAACAATAGAAAAACAATAACAGGAAGAAGCAGAACAAGCAGAGTAACATATGAAAACAGCTTTTCAGTCAGTTACAGGGAATATGCCATTAAAACTAAGACACAGTGTTTTATATCAGATTCCCAAAAACATAAATATGAGATTCTTTTATAATGGACATGTGTTAAAGTTTAGAAACTAAACCCTGGATGTAATGGAATGACAGGGTTTCCTCTGGAAGCTCCAGTGAATATGGGAATCACAGGGTCTCGACTGTGCACCCAGGAATGACACCTCCTCTGGGAACACCAATGAATCCGGGAATGACAGGGTCTCCACCGTATGTCCAGGAACGACAGGATCTTCACCATATGTCCAGGAATGACAGGATCTCCTCCAGGAGCTCCCGTGAATCCGGGACACATCATTTCTGTTGCTTTCGTCCAATAAGATTTCTGTCCAAATCCCTGACAACAGGGCTCAGCCCCGTCCTGTCCGCTCACCCCCGCTACAGCACCCCCCCACCCAGCGCTCCCGCATCCTGCGGATGAGCTCACGTGCCGGGTCAGTGTACTGCCGGTTCCCCAAGCCCAGAACCACGGGGATGATAGCCATGCTGCCAATGCCAGTGCAGGACAACACGGTATGGATGGTGGGCCCCACGGGCGGGCCCCCGTCCCGGCGCAGCAAGGCCACGGACACATGCAGATACACGATATAGGGCACCCAGCACACCAAGAAGGTCAGGGAGACGGCAGTGACGCAGCGAGCATAGCGCAAGTTCAGCCGCTGCTGTGCCTCAGAGGCAGCGGCCTGGCCGGCTGCGCGGTGCAGCTTACAGATACTGCGCAGCTGCCGGCGTGCAATGATCAACACACGCGCTGTCATAGCTGCCACAGAGATGATGGCCGGCACAAGCAGGCCATACACCTCCAGGTAAATGAAGTCTGTGGGGAAGATGACACGATAGGAGCAGCTCTCCTCTGCCGAGTACACCGCCTCCTCCTCCACTGAGACGTTCCAGTGGGCCGGTGTGTCATTGAAAGCCACACTGGCATTCCCCATGCCGCCCCCACCCCCACCATTACGCCGGTTGTTCCAGCCGAAGGCAGGCAGCGAGGCATAGAGCAGCGGCGGCACCCACACGACCAGAAGCGCTAGCAGGAAGCAACGGTGTGCCCAGAAGTGGCTGTAATGCAGCGGGCTGACAATGCAGACATAGCGCTCATAATGCACCATCACCAGATTGGACAGGAAGGACAGGAAGAGAAAGTTGGGGAAGATGTGCACTAGCAGGCAGGCATCAAAGCCCAGGTCACGGTTGAGGCCCATCCAGGGGATGAAGGGCAGAGCCACACCCGTGCACAGGTCAGCCACCAGCAAGCTCAGGAAGAAGTAGTTGGGGGTGTTGTGCAGCTGCCGGTTACATACGATTCCTAGCAGGATGAGCAGGTTGGCCAGGATGATAACAGTGGACAGGGGCACTGTCATGCTGTAGATGAGATGGCCCTCATCCAGAACCGAGGCACCGGATCCCATGACTGGGGGGTGGGGCGGGTGTCAGGGCCGAAACCCACCTGCCAGGGTGGGTGGGTCAGATAAGGGAGAGCTGCCTTCAGGGGAGAAGGTGGCAAGATATCACAATGACATTACTGACCTCAGAAAACAGGCCAGCATCTAACTTATTTAAGCCTATGTGTATAATCACAGCAGTGGGACACTGGTGCACAGACAGCCTCACCCTGCGTTCTCAGCAAGCTCAGCATACCACGGCAGCTGTTCTGCATCTGGCGCTTACAACGGAAAACAATCGCTACATCTACTCCGCTACTTCATGAAGGCAAAGGCGTTTCATTAGTGCGTACTTGGTATTTACGGCAGGAAAGAACTCGCTTTCAGAGTGCATTTACTCTCTCACATGTCACATTAGTAAAATTATTAGATTTGGTAATGATACTAAGATTCTCACTGGAACATATTTTATAGGGTTGCCTATATTCCGTCGTAAAATGGGTATTAAACAGAATTAAACATTTTCGGTCGATGGATCAGACGCACCACGATAAAAAGTTACAACAAACAGAGAAATCTATAACACTTATTCCGTTATAACGCAATTAAGACGTTTTTTGTAACCTGTTTTAATAATTATATACACTTTGTTTGATCCATCCTGGGTTATTTCCTGCCTTGCGCCCGTATTTTCTGGAAAAGGCTCCTGACTCTCGCGACTTTGTTGAGGACACGCGGATATGGAAATTGGATGGACAGATTGATGGACACATTTTGCTAATCTAGTGCCAAATAAATAAGCACCAGACCATGCGTATAATAAAGTAAAGTGAGGTAAAGGCTTCACCTTAGAAACTCGCGTGTCTTGCTGCTCTTTTGCCGGTCAACGACTGGCTCCCGTGACTGGTCCTCCGACCCGCACTGTTCCTTGTAGGTCCGCTATCTCCTGTGTCCCAGCCGTACCACGGCCATCAAACATCTTTCCATGCAGCGGACGCAGTAGAGGACGGGGAGACAGCCGGGGGGCGCCGCGTCTGCGCCTCAGCGGCGCCGAGGAACTGGGGATGCGCTGTTTGTATTTAGCACGAAACTAAATGACAAATGATCAGATAATGCGGTTACTAATGACTGTTTAATGTCCCGCTTGGAAAAATGCGGCTCTCTGCCAAATCTCCGCAGAATGTCCAATAAAAAGCCAAAGTTAAATTTGTTCATATTCAATATTAACAACAATTAAGAGATATTTGCTGTAGTAATATTATACTGAACTGATGACGTTGAATCGTTAAAAAAATGTACATTTAAACAACAAAATCCGTTCTGTGTAAAGACTTTTGGTTACCTTGTGTCATGTGTGTGCGCGAGAACGCGAATTTAGGAAAAATACGAAAAATAAAGCATTCGACTGAAAATGAAGTGATCTCAGATGTGACATAAAGAAAATTTCATTGTTCTATCTTTTAGTACAGATACGGCTTTGTATAGACGTCATATCTGCTGAATTATGGCACGTGTATCTGGGTGTTTGGGGGTGTATGCGTTTTTAATACTGTGACGTCCTGAGCGATTAAACACTGTAGCTCCCTCCGTGTTCGGTGCTGATATGATTTGGGAACACGCCCACGGGACAAGATTTGTTTAGGAGGAAACGTGCATATATTATCCCTTTAGTAAATACACAAATTAGGCTTACTGTGCTTCAAGAGGAACTGAGGCAGTGAATGATATGATCAGAACCCCTGGACAGATTCCCCATTTAATCCTATGTGGGGACTTCTAAATTTACCCAAATCCAGAGTTGTTGCTACAGAATAAGCAAGGCAGACAATTGCCTGGGACCCTGAGCTGGGAGGGGCCCCCAAGGGTGGCTGATTACATTGTACATTGTAGTGAAAATGAAGTGAAAATAAAGAATGTGTATTCATAAGCAGTCCCCAGGTTACGAATGAGATTCATTCACGAAAGTCTGCCTTTAAGTTGAATCTGCAGGTAAGTCAGAAAAATAATAACATAGTACAAAATCCATCTATCCATTATCTGTCGCTTATTCAGGATCAGGTTGAGAGGGCAGCAGTCAAAGCAGGGATGCCTAGACCTCCCTATCACCAGCCTTCTCCTCCAGCTCTACCAAAGGAATACCAAGGCATTCTCAGGCCAGCCGAGAGATCTTTCCAGCATGTTCTGTGTCTGCCCCGGGGCCTCCTCCTGGTTGGACATGCCTGAAACACCTACCCAGGGAGGTGTCCAGGAGGCATCTTAGATAGACTGGCTCCTTTTGATGCAGAGGAGCAGCGTCTCTACTTTGAGCCCCCTGAATGTTTGAACTTCTCATCGTCTCTCTAAGGCTAAGCCCAGACACTCTGTGGAGGAAATTCATTTCTGCTACTTGTATTCGTATGTAATTGTTTTGGTCACTACCCAGAGTTCATGACCATAGATGAGGGTAGGAACGTGGATCAACTGGTAAATGAAAACCATCACCTTCTTGTTCAGCTCCCTCTTTACCACAGCAGAAAGGTACAGTGTCTGCATGACTGCCAATACTGCCCCAATCCATCTGCCAATCTTCTGCTCCCTTCTTCACTCACTCATGAACAAGACCCTGAGATACTTAAACTCATTTGCTTGAGACAGCAACTTGTCTCTCACCAGGAGAGGGAAATCCACCTTTTTCTGGTTGAGAACCATTGGAGGTGCTGATCCTCTTATCAGCTGCCTCACACTCAGCTGCAAACCATCCCAGTGCAGGACTGGTTGGGAGTTGGGACCAACTCCCGTGAATCCTCCAGTATGCTTGTGAGAGTGAAGAGTTGGTCCAGTGTTCCACAGCTAGGACGGAGTCCACACTGTTCCTCCTGCGTCCAAGGTTTGAGCAACAGGTGAAGGAATAGGAGAAGTTCTGCCGGAGGTGTGAATTAAAAGTCCCCCTGACAGGGGCCTCCACCAGATGCTCCCAGCATACCTTCACTATGAACTTGGGTCTATAAGGTCTATCCAACATCAAATCCAACTCACTACCAGGTGGTCATCAAATGAGAGCTCAGCGTCTCTCTTCAACCGAGTGTCCAAAACATGCGGCAGCAGATCCGATGATATAGTTAGAAAATTGATCAACAAACTGCAGTTTGGGATTCTCTGGTGCCAAGTGCACCCATGAACACCCTTATGTTTGGATATGGTGTTCGTTACGGACAAACTGTAGTTAGCAAAGTTCAGATCAGGTAGGCCATTCCTCCCAATCACACCCTTCCAGGTTTCACTGTCATTACCCACATGAGCACTGAAGTTCCCCAGCAGAAGGGGCACCTTGCAGCACCCCCTCCAAGGTCTCCAAGAAGGCTAGATACTCTGGACTGGTGTTCGGCACATAAGCATAGACAGCAGTCAGAGCCCATCCCCCAACTCAAAGTCAAAGGGAGGCGACCCTCTTATTCACCGGGGTGTGCTCTAACATACTGGCACTAAACCAGGGGGCTATAAGTAGACCCACCCCTGCCTGGTGTCACACCCCACATGCCTTCTTCCCCATGTTCCCTGTGGTGTGGTGCTAATGAGCCACACCTGTTCCTCATTTAACTTTGCCTCTCGTTTCAGCCCTCATGTGGATGATCCCTAGGTGCCTCTCGTCTTCTCCCTCCTCTATGGTATATATAGTGCCTCCTTGTCCTGAGCTCCCCAGTCTGGTCATTGTATTGTTACATGAGTGAAACTGAACTACATATGGTACTGTACTGTACTTCAAGCTGACAAACAACTGAAGCCATACAATGTTTTTACAAGCAACACAAAGTAGTGTTATTAGTCATTATTATGAAGCATTTGTAGCAGTCTATTTGTCAGTACGAGTTGTCTGTAAGTCAAATTCTCTTAATCGAGGGACTGCCTTATTTAATTCTCCTTATTGATATTATTAATTTGGACTTCAAGCTAAATAATGCTAATACATTTTACTATGTGGTGAGCTGGAGGGCCTCATGGAGTTTTTTTTTGTCTAGGGCCCCCATAGTTCCTAAAATCGCTTCTGCTCAAGTCATCTGCCCCCTGTGCATCTGCATGTTCAAGTTCGGTGAATGTATTGTCTTTCTTAATACACAATGAGTTATTACACTAAATATTACACTGATACTGTGTGTCAGGGCTTGTTGCTACGCTAAATGATGGGTAAACTATCTCCGGAGAGACATGAGTCATGAGTGAAACATCATGACGACCGACAGCAGCCGGGTCAGACAGGATCGGGAACGGTGAGACCGCCTCACCTACAAACAGGCGGGGGCAAACACATCTATCACACGATGTCTCCTCTACTCCGACACTGGCCGGACTACCAACAGCGAGTGCGTTATCTCTGACGGATGGCAGCGGGCTAATTAATGATCCATCCAGCTTGGATCCTCGCACGTCACTAGAGGGGTTGTGAGCCACTCAGTCCTGTGTGAGAAAAAGCAACTGGAATCGCACATGCCAAATGAAAGTGTCCTGAATCCCGGATCCCTTGCCAAATGTACTCCACCATTCAAAGTTTTCCAAAAAATCAAAACACTTAAAGCAAAAATCCCCAATGTTAAACAAAGTACTGTTTGAAGGCTGCACAATGTACAATGCTGGAGATTTACATGACACCAAGATACCTTTTTTGGATGCAGTCATTACTTGTGTTTAGTTCTTCCACATTCAAACAAAGCTTTAGTACAAAGTGACCGTTTATCATTTCCAGTCAGTATAATGCACAAAGGCTGCAAAGTTTTAAGGTTATGAGTAAGTCAAGGGAATCATACAACACTAAATAAACACAAAAATCTCAAGGGCTTAAGCCTTTGGGGCAGGAGAACTGCCGAGTGACTGGAATAGCTGCTTTTCTGTATGAATGCCAGGACGTCAAGGAAAATTTAAGAGTCATGTGCATAAGTTCACTAACATTATCCACAAACAGGTAAGTGGTCATTTGGATTATGATGAGATGTGAGGAAAGTGTACCCCACAGGACTGACAAAGCATGCATTTGTGTGGTTGATTTCTACATAAAATGACTCATCTACACACACATCAGGATGACAAATAGGAAATAATGTGAGAGTTTCTCACAAGTGTTACCACAGTAACAGTAGCAACTAACTGTCCACTCATATGCAAGCTTATTTCCACATTATGGGATATATTGGCAAAAAAATACTCATTTTAAATGCATATTTCAAAGAAAGCAATCAGACATGACTGTTATGTATACATGCTTACCATGTAGAAAAGGCAAAGAGGTTGTTAGATGCTGAATGTTTCCTGTTAATGACAGGTCTGGATCTCTAGGACCCTGACAGAATTCCTTAACCAACCATCCATCCATCCAGCCATTCATCCATCCAGTACCGTCCGCTTATCCGGGGTTCGGGTCGCAGGGGTAGCAACCTCAGGAGAGATACCCAGACCTCCCTCTCCCGAGCTACCTCTACCAACTTTTCAGGGGGGATGCCGAGGCGTTCCCAGACCAACCGAGAGATATAATCCCTCCAGCGGATTCTGGGTCTGCCCCGGGGCCTCCTTCCTGTAGGACATGAACAGAGAACCTCTCCAGGTAGCCGCCCAGGAGGCATCCGAACCAGATGTCCAAACCACCTCAACTGGCTCCTTTTGATGTGGAGATGCAGCGATTCTACTCTGAGACTGAACTTCTCACCCTATCTCTAAGGGAGAGCCCAGACACCCTGCAGAGAAATCTCATTTCGGCCTCCTGCATCCGCGATCTCATTCTTTAGATCATTACCCATAGCTCATGACCATAGGTGAGGGTTAGGGATGAAGATGGACCAATAGATTGAGAGCTTTGCTTTCCAGCTCAGTCCTTTCTTAATTATGACGAACTGGTTAATCACCTGCAGAACTGCAGACGCCATTCCGATCCATCTGTCTAGCTCTCAATTTCATCTACCCTCACTCATGAACGAGACCCCAAGATACTTGAACTCCACTTGGGGTAGTACCTCGACCTGTAGCCCCGGGCATGTTCGTACCATGTGTACTTGTGGACACACTTATGCTCGAACATGGTATTCTTTATGGACAAACCATGCATTTCACAGAAGTCCAATAATAGAACACCACTCGGGTTCAGATCAGGGATCCCATTCCTCCCAATCACCCCCCTCCAGGCCACACTGTCGTTGCCCACGTGAGCGTTGAAGTCTCCCAGCAAAATGAAGAAGGCTGGGTACTCTGAACTGTCATTCAGGGCATAAGTGCAGATGACAGTCAGAAACCTCTCCCCAACCCGAAGGCCCAGGGAGACAGCCCTCTTATTCACCAGGGTAAACTCCGTTGTTAATGCACCGTGTTGTGGGGCCACCAGTAGCCCAACCCCAGCCTGGCATCACTCACCTGCTACAACTCCAGAAGAAAAGAGCATCCAGTCCCTCTCCAGGAGATTGGTTCCAGAACTTATGCTATGTGTTGAGGTGAGCCCGACTATATCTAGCCGGTATCACTCAACGCACAAGCTGAGGCTTCTTCCCCACCAGAGAGGTGATATTCCATGTCCCAAAAGCCAGTTTTGTCAGCTGGTAATCAGTCCACCAACGCTTCCCTTGGCTGCCACTCGATCCACAATGCACCGACCCCCTGACATTCCCCTTGTGGGTGGTAGGCCCACCTGGGGACGGTCCCATGTACCTCTTTCGGGCTGGGCCTTGCCGGGACCCACGGGCCAAGACCCAGCCACCAGGCGCTTACCAACAGGCCCCTCACCTAGGCCTGGCTCCAGGGTGGGGCCCAGGTGACTCTAGTCTGGGCGAGGGAAATGAGACCTTGCTATAATTCTCTCTCATCAGGGTTTTTTTTCGGATTGCTCTTCATCTGGCCCCTCACCTGGGACCTTTTTGCCTTGGGAGACCCTACTAGGGACTATTACCCGCGACAACATAGCCCCCAGGGTCACTGGGGCACGCAAACGCCTTCACCACGATAAGGTGACAATCCAAGGAGGATTTCTTAACCACAAAGCTAAATTTACTGTCACCATCCTGACAATTTTGTTCATGGTCCCTAACATGTGTGACTTTTGGAGGATCATACGTTTCACCTATATTTTATTGAGTTTTCAAAAGGCAGTATGGTACTTTATGATAAGTAAAGACAGGAAAGAAAATATCAGCATCTGCCATAGATACTCCCAGCTCTCACCCTGATCAAGGCCACATGAAAGGAAATAAATTGAACAGATAAATAAATGACTAAATAGCACAACATACAAAATGATTGTGATGTATAATAGCTATCCACACAATAGCATAATAGTAGAACAAAATAAGAATTATTTGAGTAAGATTGAGGGAATCCTTTGTTCCGTAGGCATCCATCATGTCTGAAGTGATAGTAAGGCCTTTAATGAAGTTAGGCAGGGACCCCAGATCTCATATAAAGACTTAAGAGATCCTGTCAGTGGATCTTTTAACAATGTATCATAAGTTGGGGGGTTCACATGTCTCCATGTAGAAAAGTGGTGAAGGAGATTACACACTGTACTAAAGTGTCTAGCCAAATACCATGTATTTCGAGGCTAATTCCCAAAATCATTTCAAAGACAGGCATTATAGGGTCTGTTTTGATGGAAATATCCATCTGCATGACGTTTGATTTGTTTCTAATGAGAGAAATTCGCTTGCAAGTTATTTTTATGTCTATGTTTTCTCACAAGACACTTGCCTGCTGCATTTATGTCTGCAAGGAAGGAAAATGTTACTTTCGGGTCTTGGGGGTCATATTTAGTCCAGCATAGTGATAGCACCCTAAATGAGCCAAACACATGTATTCTAAAATGTATAATGAACATGTGAGAAAAAGAGATCAAATTAAATTTTATCAGTACTCTAGCCCCCCGCGACCCAGTAGGATAAGCGGTTTGGAAAATGTACGGATGGATGGACCAGTACTCTAGCCATCTCAGACAATTCCCTGATATCAGTTGATATTAACGTTCCCTTCAATAAAGTCTCTCCTAAGTTATGGAGACTTAGTTCATATAAGCTCTCTGATAGTGGATTTGGTGCTGTCCATGTTTGAGACACCTTGGATGGTTCAGTTCAAAGAGTTCGGTAATCACCACAGCAGCATTTGAGCAATTGATTGGCTTTAATTGCTTCGTTTTATTTTTGCGTTTCAGGCAAAACTACATAACACTTAAAGACACTTCGGGCATGCAAATGGAGAACGAAATTATAGTTATACCGAATCTCCTACACACAATATCAAGGTTACCAACTTTGCTCAGCTGACCGGAGTGAGACGTTCAATTCGCCACAAGTCTACACACCCAGATAACACACATATAAAACGTATGCAACAGTTGTGTTACCTTTTAAATAGTCTGTAGGTTTTGCAAACTACTCTAACGCCTTTGGTGTCGCTGATTTTACGTTTATACTAGTGTAAAATAGACTTGCCGTAAGATTTCTTTGCGCCAGCCTGAGAGTCTGAAAACACGTCACACCAGATGCATGAGAGATGGAAACCTGGAATATTCAGTCGAATCAGATCAAATATGATGCTAAGTTAGTACTAAGTTAAAATATGTTCCGCACTTGTAACATTTGGAACAGTCAGCAGCATACCTGTCAAGGTTTGGATTTGAAAATAAAGGAAATTTTCCGGCACCCGCCGTGAGCCATCCCACCACCGCAACCAGGCTCCAGTATCCCTTACATTTTAAGAAATTAGGTGTACAAGGTGTACAAGAAATATAAAATAACCATTTGTCATTTACATTTTATTTTCATTGCACATTTTCTATTAATTTTTCATGTTTCGTGTTGTACCTCATCAATCTCTAGTTGTGATAGCAGTTGTTTCTGGCCACAACCGGGATTCGAACCCCGGTCTCCCGTGTGAAAGGCGGCGATCTTACCAGGCTACTGACAGTTCAGTTTGGAGATATATATATATATATATATATATATATATTATTGTATATTATCCATCTCCTTTCTCGTTCCCGCTGTTGGCACTAATCTCGCGATAACTGCCACCCAGGCTATGCTACTACCCAGGCTACTGACAGTTCAGTTTGGAGATATATATATATATATATATATATATATATATATATATTATTGTATATTATCCATCTCCTTTCTCGTTCCCGCTGTTGGCACTAATCTCGCGATAACTGCCACCCAGGCTATGCTACTACCCAGGCTACTGACAGTTCAGTTTGGAGATATATATATATATATATATATATATATATATATATATATATATTATTGTATATTATCCATCTCCTTTCTCGTTCCCGCTGTTGGCACTAATCTCGCGATAACTGCCACCCAGGCTATGCTACTACCCAGGCTACTGACAGTTCAGTTTGGAGATATATATATATATATATATATATATATATATATATATATATATATATATATATATATATATATATATATATATATATATATTATTGTATATTATCCATCTCCTTTCTCGTTCCCGCTGTTGGCACTAATCTCGCGATAACTGCCACCCAGGCTATGCTACTACCCAGGCTACTGACAGTTCAGTTTGGAGATATATATATATATATATATATATATATATATATATATATATATATATATATATTATTGTATATTATCCATCTCCTTTCTCGTTCCCGCTGTTGGCACTAATCTCGCGATAACTGCCACCCAGGCTACTGACAGTTCAGTTTGGAGATATATATATATATATATTATTGTATATTATATTATCCATCTCCTTTCTCGTTCCCGCTGTTGGCACTAATCTCGCGATAACTGCCACCCAGGCTATGCTACTACCCAGGCTACTGACAGTTCAGTTTGGAGATATATATATATATATTATTGCATATTATCCATCTCCTTTCTCGTTCCCGCTGTTGGCACTAATCTCGCGATAACTGCCACCCAGGCTACTGACAGTTCAGTTTGGAGATATATATATATATATATTATTGTATATTATATTATCCATCTCCTTTCTCGTTCCCGCTGTTGGCACTAATCTCGCGATAACTGCCACCCAGGCTATGCTACTACCCAGGCTACTGACAGTTCAGTTTGGAGATATATATATCCATCTCCTTTCTCGTTCCCGCTGTTGGCATCCATCTCCTTTCTCGTTCCCGCTGTTGGCACTAATCTCGCGATAACTGCCACCCAGGCTATGCAGGTGGCAGTTCTCGCGAGGCTACTGACAGTTCAGTTTGGAGAGGCAGAAGAATTTTTAAATATATATATATTATTATAAGGGAGATTTACGGGAAAATACTAATACGGGAGGACGGCGGGAAAGAGAAGTAAAATACGGTAGTTTCCCGGCCAAAACGGGAGACTTGACAGCTATGCCATATTTGTGGCATTGTTCCATCACCTTGGGAGCATATTTTTCATATATGCTGATGGGGCAGCCTCGATACTGTAGTTTACCTCTTTTGGCTCGTGTCTCCTGAATATTCTTTTCCAACTGCTGGTACCTGTGCACTCGGATGAAAATGGCCATTGGCCTCTCTCCAGGTTTGGGTTTAGCCATGGAGAGCGCAAAACATTATCGCTGTGACAACCACTAGAATCCTGCAAAGAAAGTTGAGGGATGAGGCCCCTTAATAGATCCCAGTAGGCTAAATATTCTGATATTATTGCAGAGGGTACAGGACTCAAGGTCTGTAACTTTAGTTAACATTTAGCCATTTGCCATTTGCAGAGCTGAAAAAATAGCCTCCGTGGTATTAGCAGTCATGTCTTATCTGGCTTGTTTATTCAGTTTGGAGGCCATGAATTTATAGTTTGTTGTTTATAAAAATTAAAATGTTCATTCAATGGCAAAATGTAATGGAGCTAAGGGTTTTTTAAAAGCAAGAATGTAAAAAATATGGGAACAAGACAAACGCATGTCTACCCCATCTTGCATACAAATCAGAAGAGCCCTATAGAAAGCTTTCACTATGAAATGTGTCAGCAAATCGACAGTACAAGCTAAAGTGAAATCTTCTCAGAGACACGTCATTTAAATAGCAGCTGTACATTGGGTAGCCTCAGAGTGCCAGATCTGCATTTCGGAGCGATCTAACCACCCAGCTGCCCCCTAGAGGCATGTGGGAAAACACCATGTATGTGGTCCTTGACCAGGAGAAGCAGGGTTGGGTTTTATCTCTATTTGCAGTGAGGGTAAGGTGACAGGCTCAGAGTCTCACAGGCTGCTGCAGCATGCAGGAGCTATAAGCCAGTGCCCTTTGGCCAAAGTGAGCGTAGCAGCCTAGCAGGGCTTAAACGGGCGCGCTTTGGCCTCAGACTTCATACGATGAAGATGAAACTCTACCGTGGACTGATACTTCTCGTGGCACTCTGTAGCAAGGCCCAAAGCAGCGAGGGAGCCCTGTGGAGACAGAGCAGTGGGAAGGGGGACTTTATGCTGCTTGCTGGTCCCCTGAGCAATGACTTTACCAAGGACTCGAGCTGGTGGAGGGCCAATGGTCAGACCTTGTCGCCAAGAAGCTTTGGAGAGGATTTGGGTGTCTTCAACTGTCAGCATCCCCTTCCTCTTGAAATTTCAGAGTATTTCCAGTACCTGCATTCCAGAGGTGTGACCCATTTTAAGGTGCCTTTGATCCGTGCTGCTTTCCTGCCCAGGAAGGACCCCGAGCAGGCCAGCCAGGATGCCATTCAGTGCTACCGAATGCTGTTGCAGAAGCTGACTGCAGCAAACCTTACACCCCTGTTGGTGCTGAGCGAAACGGGCACGGCGGGCCAGGGCAACCACAATGAAGCTGGAGGTTTCCAGCACTTCGCCCAGTTCGCCTTCTTCATGTTTGGGAACTATGCTGACACCTGGGTCACGTCAGGTTATGCCGTGGCTTCTCAGGATGACCTTAGCCGTCACTGGGCCGTGCATCAAGCCTACCACACCCTCTACCCGGGTAAGTCCCAGAGTCAGCTGACGGACATACATTGTGCACCAAAGGTGGTTCTTCTGAATACAGTATGATCTAAACTGTTTGTGAATTTGGATATTTTCCTGTAGCAGTTAACAGACAAAATTCTGCCTTAATTTCCAAGTGTCACGAGTGTTACAGGGTTTATTCATATTCTGACATAACTTTTAAAAATGAGAAAACATTAATTAATTAAAGAAGTTATGCCTATGGTCTAGCAGCACCCATTAGATTATATTCACATTAGCAGGGATGGACATGACTGGTACGCAAGTACATATTCTCCTTTGAAAACGATGCGTGCGACAATAGATTGTGGTAACAGTGTAAATGCGTACTTATTTTATATGCATTTGTTCTTTTATTGCAGAAGCTACATTTTATTTTAGTTATTAAAAAAATGCAAATCTTAAATTTGTTTGTAATATGCTGATTACCAGCCAGCATAGTAGGGCTGTTATCTTGCATTATGAGTGTTCAACCCTTGGACCTGGAGTGTCTGGGCATCTCCTTTGATTAATTCACCTGATAAAGGGACGGTTACTGCTTCATTACATGTCAGGTTCTGGGTGTGTCCTGGGCTTATGGATAAATGCTGTCCACTTAAGCAGGTACTTAAAATTTGTGTCAACGAAACTTGGGTCAAATGCACAAGAGCCCAGAATCCCCACCACCACCACCACCACCACACACACACACACAAACACACACAATTGCACACATACACAATCTGTCACACACTTCGTTCAAATCTGGTATTCGGCAGGATAATCACATCTTGATTTAACGGCCGGGCTTGGATTAACACTGGCAGACATCAATAAATAGAATAAACAGCAAGTGGGGTCCAATTTTCAGCTGTACACGGCAACCATGGGTTTAGAGCTAATGGCTATGGTGACACTGACGTGACATGCAGTCTGACACAGCAGTTGGGACTTGTCGGTCTGTAAAATTAGTTTACCACAAAAACTATCTGCTTATGCAACTGGTTTGATTTTACTTGTTTTTACACTCTGTTTGTTTCATATTGACCGTGCTCTTCAACAATGTATATGAACATATGGGATGCAGTATTTCATGTTCCAATATAGGATGATCCCATATTATATGGAACGGGTGGCAACCCTACCTGTATTTGTTCTGTAGAAATGGGAAATAAAGCTTCTTTTCATTGCACTGCATTGCTCCTTTGACACCTTGGCCTGACTCTTGCCTTCCAGGTGGACGCATTGGCCTTGCTGTTAATGCTGAAGCTGTCCCAGACCTCCTTCTCAATGATTTCACCACAATGGTAAGGATATGCATGCATGTGATATGTACATGGTGCACATATTATATGACACCATGTTTACTATATACACTCATGCTCCTTGTTTTGTGGTATCGTGAAGTGCTGCTTCCTGCTTCGGCTCTGTATGGGGGGTATGCATGTGCTCCCCATGTGTACACAGTATCCTCAGAGTTCTCGGTCTGGGGTGGATGCTAAACACAGATGTTCTCAGTTCTGTGGATTATTCTCTCAGGCACACAAGTAATATATCCTGTCATGGAGCACAGAACTCTCAACGACTTTGATTTACAAGCTCATTGTGTACGGTTCAGGTGAATCCTCTATTCTCTGTCTGTCTGTCTGTCTCTTTCTCTTATTTATCAGGTGGACATAGACTTCCTGTCTGTGCAGCTTGGCTTTGACTGCAGCTCACAGCAGAGTCTACATGGAGGACTAAGATACTTTCAGGTGACCCCATGGCCTTGAACCCCTCAAAGATAAAGTGAACAGAGCCCAACTCCCCAACTCATTACTGCTTCCCTACTAAGTCTTATGTGCAGCTGAGGAATTTGTTACAGTTTTAATTCATTAATAATTCTTGCAATGGACATATTGCACTCAAAGACACCAGATAATATGTTTACCTTTCAGAAGAGACAGAACCTATGGCACTTTGAAAGCCAAGAAGGGTAGGATTGTCATGCCCAGTCCATCAGCCACACCTGCTACTCATTCCTGACCAATTAATATCTCACATTGCCCAGGAACCCCTACCACTTTGGTTGATCATTCTTCTACCACAACAGTTTGTGATGTTTGTTGTTCAGGTGCAGATCAAAAGGGCACCACGCACCTGTCACCTAGTTAACAGATGCCTAGATCCTTAACTACTGGCCATGCAGTAATCGTCATCTCTCCCAATCTATTCCCCAGAAGATCAGCAATCTGCCCATTCTAATCTACCAACTGGATATTCAGAACTGTCCATCAGAAAGAGGCCAAAACCTTAAGCCCCTTACTGGCATTCTCCAAGGTAGCATCTTCTTCAATCTTGGTGTATCATTGGCTCAGGAAGGTCAAGAGTGAATATCAAACAATAGGAAATTGTCATGCATATATATATATATTTTTTTTTTTTTTGTAGTAGAAAGTAAGGATTGTAAAGTTTAATAATCAGAAGTGCTTTTTTTCCCACCCGTGGGACTAATAAAGGCAATCTTATCTTATCCTTAGTCTGGGTTACACCTTCATATCTGTCCTTATGTAAGTAACAGTATAACAACTATATAACTGTAACAAGGGCAATATTTCAAAGGCCATGTTGCAGATATGTTGAAGTTATAAAAACATTAGGATAAGAAATGAGTGCTACGACTAGCAGCTAATCTAAAAGCCATCAAGATAATCTAAAACTCCTCAGGATAACAATATGCCATGTTGATCACATTGTGTGTTTGTGTAATTCTGCAGCTCTGAAGAACTCGGACTTTCAGATACTAGGCTGTGACATCGTTGAGCTCTTTGACCAGCTAAGTGTTGATGAAAAGTCCAAAAGGTACTTGATGGGTAAAGTTCATTGGCCTAGAACAGGGGTGCCCAACTCCAGTCCTGGAGGGCCGGAGCCCTGTATAGCTTAGTTCAGAATCAGAATCACAATCACTTTATTAATCCCCATGGGGAAATTCTCTTACATTACAAAAACAAACTCCTGATGAAAATAAAGATTTAGGAAAGTTATATACAGGTGATAGAAGAGATTTAGATAGAACTATAGAACAATACACTAATTAAAAAAAAAATTAAAGTCATAAAATAAGCAATAAAAACAAAACCTGTAGCAGCAATAATATTAACAGCGGAATAAATAAAACCCTAACCCTGGGTTATTACAGCAAATGTATACACCGTATACATGGTTATTTAAGGTGTTTTGCTCATGTTTATGGTTTATGGTTTGAGTGATCAGATATGTGAGTTAAACAGTTTTATTGCGACCGGCAGGAATGCTGGTCGCAATCCTGTGTCTCTCAGTTATGCAGCATGGAAGTTTTAACCTGCTGTTGAACAAGCTCCTGTGGCTGCTCAGCATATAGTGGAGTGGGTGTGAAGGAAAGTCCAGTATTGTCCTTATTCTGGACAATGTTCTCCCCCCCAACACCTTATTGAAAGAGTCCAGTTCCACTCCCACAACTTGGCTGGCCTTCTTAATGATCTTAGTTCTTTCCCTCTTCCACCATAAATGATTCAGCTTAAGAGCTATGTGGTAATTAGCACAAGGAGTTGAATCAGGTGTGTTAAATGAGGGGAAACCCAAAAATGTGCAGAGCTGTGGCCCCTCCAGGACTGGAGTTGGGCACCCCTGCCCTAGAATATGCATGTTATTAATGCTGTTAATGCTAACTGGTTAGATGTTGTGTTGCGATACTCATTGTACAATTGCCAGCAACTCAAAATGAAGACTGTGCAGTTGGTTCACACTCTCTTTATTAGTGACTGAATACCACTTTGTTTCTATAGTCATAAAGTTACTCTATTGATCTCTCTAGCCAAACAGGTGAACTGGCTGAAAGAAGCACCGGCCTTTCTTCCTCCTACCAAAAAGTCTGGGAAAAGTTTGCCACCCAGACCCCATCTGAGAGAGACGAGTATCTGTTGGACTCTTTTCCACAGGGGTATCAGTGGGGCACCTCAAGTGAAGCCTTTAAGGTGGAGGGCGGCTGGGCCGAGCACGGGAAAGGGGAGACCATCTGGGACCATTTCACACACAATGGACATGCCTTTGGCAATCAGACTGGAGACGTCGCCTGTGACAGCTACCACAAGGCAGATTATGACGCCTTTCTGCTAAGGGGACTCCTCATCAACACCTACCAATTCTCCATCTCATGGGCTCGCGTTTTTCCCTCTGGCCTCCGGGGGAGCCTGAGCGAGAAAGGGGCCCAGTATTATGACAGGCTGATTGACACACTAATCCAGTCTGGGGTTCAGCCAGTAGTCACCCTGCACCACTGGGACCTCCCCCAGGAGTTGCAAGGTTATGGAGGATGGTTGAATGCATCCATCATCGAAGCCTTCAGAGATTTTGCTGACTTCTGCTTCTCTAGATACGGAGATCGCGTGAAGACCTGGAATACTTTCAGTAGTCCATGGGTGGTTAGCTATGCTGCATACGGCACAGGAGAACATCCCCCCATGATGAAAGACCCAATCTCCAGCTCCTACCAGGTCTGTCTGAATATTATTACAATTGTTTGATGCAGGTTCCCCATTGGAAATTCAATGATACATTGAACATTATTCAATAAGGTTGGAGGCTGGGGGGAGGGGGATTCAGAGTTAACTTTCAGCATTTGCTTCATTGAAACAATGACTAATTGGCAAATTAAGAATTGAAGCTGAGTAAAAGAACAGTGACCATATAACAGAATATTTGGACTCTGATGTTCTCTGTCTGGTGTTCCATCTGAAAGGTCACCCACTACATGCTGAAATCTCATGCTGAGGCTTGGCACATTTACAATGATAACTATCGTCAGGACCAAGGAGGAAAGGTCGGCATTGCCTTAAACTCTGACTGGGCAGAACCCCAGGACCCTACCAAGCCTGAGGACATAGCTGCATCGGAGCTTTACCTGCAGTTCATGCTCGGCTGGTTTGCCCACCCCATCTTTGTGGATGGTGATTACCCACCGAAACTGAAGAGCCAGGTGGAGCTGAAGCAGCAGGAGTGCCCCTTGACTGCCCCAGCTATACTCCCCACGTTTACTGAGGCCGAAAAGGAAAGGATTCGAGGGACAGCTGACTTCTTTGGGCTAAATCATTATACCTCCCGGCTAGTCAATATGACACGGCATGGCTGCATTCCTGGTCCACAAGGTGTGGGGGACTTCCAGGAATACGTGGATCCTGCCTGGCCTACCACCGCATCCAACTGGATCTATTCCGTCCCCTGGGGGTTGCGTCGGCTGCTTAATTTCATAGCTATAGAGTACACATCCTCTAGCAATATACCCATCTACATCACTGGGAGTGGGATGCCCACTCCAGCCAGTGGAGAGCTGTACAATGATACTGAGAGAGTGGCCTTTCTAAAGGGTTACATTAATGAAGCTTTGAAAGGTCAGTTTTCACAGTCTGCTGCTAAAATTAGGCAAACAACTTCACTGTAACTCTAAATGGATATAGAATCTGTTCTGAAAATAGAATGTCATTACTGATTTATTACAAACAAAGTGGCCACCTAAACACCATATCTTTTGTCAATTTAAACAGCTATTCGACTAGATGGAGTGGATGTACGAGGCTTTACGGTGCAGTCACTAATGGATGGCTTCGAGGGCCCACATGGTTACAGTCAAAGGTTTGGCTTGCACTACGTCAACTTTGATAATCCCAACAGGCCAAGAACTCCGAAGGCATCAGCCTACTTCTACTCCCAGATAATTGAAAGTCATAGACTTTCAGGCTTGACAGAGAAGAGTCCCATATTAAACCATGCTCCCCAACTCCAAGATGCGAGGCTAAGTATCTTGGCACCATCTGAGGTTCCTTCGAAATCCAAGACTGTCTGGGAGAATTTTTCCCGCCAAACCAAGTTTCAGAGAAATGTCTACCACTATGGGTCTTTTCCTGAAGGATTTAAGTGGGGTGTGTCATCCTCAGCCTACCAAGTGGAAGGTGGCTGGGATGCAGATGGAAAAGGACCAAGTGTGTGGGACACATTTACCCACAAGCCTGGCAACATCGTGAACAATGACAATGGGGATGTGGCATGTGACAGCTACCACAAGGTGGAGGAAGACCTCTATATGCTGAGAGCTCTGAGGGTTAAGACCTACAGATTCTCCTTGTCATGGCCCAGGATCTTTCCTGATGGTACAAAAAATTCTCTAAACCAAAAAGGTATAGACTATTACAACAGACTCATTAATAGTCTGCTTCTATATAATATAACTCCAATGGTGACACTTCACCACTGGGACCTTCCTCAAGCATTGCAGGACATAAAGGGCTGGGATAATATCACAATGATTGACATCTTCAATGAGTACTGTGATTTCTGCTTTGCCACCTTTGGAGACAGAGTGAAGTTCTGGATCACCTTCAATGAGCCTTATGTCATTGCATGGATTGGGTATGGACTTGGAATGTTTCCCCCTAACATCAAGGACCCAGGTCATGCCCCATACAGGATCACTCACAACCTGATAAAAGCACATGCTAAAGCCTACCACACATATGATGAAAAGTACAGGAAAATCCAGGGCGGCGTGATATCCATCAGCCTCAATGCTGAGTGGGTGGAGCCAAAAGACATCAACATAGCTCGGGAAGTGGAGGCTGCTGACCGTGCCCTACAGTTTCAACTAGGCTGGTTTGCGCATCCTCTTTTTAAGAACGGAGATTACCCAGATGCAATGAAGTGGATGGTGGGCAACAAGAGTGAGCTGCAGGGCTTGCCAAAGTCCCGGCTGCCTGCTTTCACAGAAGAAGAGAAGGCTTATATTCGGGGTACTGCTGATGTGTTCTGCATCAATTCCTACACTACAGTAGTAGCCCACCATGTAACTACCAGGCTCACTCCACAATCTTATGAGTACGATCAAGACTTAGGCAAAACCGACATGACTAACTCCCCTAGCACAGGCATGAAAGAGTTGAGAGCTGTCGCCTGGGGTCTTAGGCGGCTCCTGAACTGGATTAAGGAGGAGTACGGAAACCCCGAGATTTTTATAACAGAAAATGGTGTCGCCACAAATTCCAAGACTACTGTTGATGACACAGAGAGGTTCTTCTTCTATAAAACATACATCGACGAGGCCTTGAAAGGTAAGCAATAAACTCATAACTTGGAACAGAAGGAAATCCTGCAGTCATTTTGTATCTAAATGGCTCAGCACTCAGCTCCAGGAGACACAAACCTACTTCTATAATATCTTCCATAACACACTAGGAATAGCGCAGTCAGTTCACACCAGAAGCACCTGCAGTACTTCAGATCAGGGTTGCCCTTCCTGCTAAGATTTCTGGTAGTATCACAAAAATTGGTGAGCTAAACTTTTGAGGGGGGAGAAATTAATCTTATGTTCTTGTCTTTTAGCTCACAACCTGGATGGGGTGAATTTGAAAGGATATACTGCATGGTCTCTCCTCGACTCTTTTGAATGGCACAATGGTTACAGCGTAGGTTTTGGTCTCCACCATGTGGACTTTACTCACCCACAGCGGCCCAGAACTCCAAAGCGCTCAGCTCACTACTACTACGAGATCATGAGGAACAATGGCTTCCCTGAAACTGAGGATGAAGAGCTGCTGTATGGGTATTTTGATAAGGGCTTTGCCTGGAGCACATCTACAGCATCGTATCAGGTGAACGCCTATATCTTCACAGTTTGGCTTTCTTTGCTGGCACTCTGTCCTGTTGAATTTCCTGCCTTGAGCCTGAAACTTCCGGGATAGGCTTCGGACCCCCACGACCTTGCATAGGACAGGTGTATATAATATGAGTGGGTGGATGGATAGATAGATAAAATGGCAGCAAGCCCTTTATTCTTTGAGTAGTGCATTAAGCCACTTCTGCTATAAGGCACATTTGATTCATTTTGCTACAGTTGCATGCATATTTAGTCAATTATCAAGCAGTTAGAGAACTGCTGCAGAGAAGAGTGTGGTGATATCACAGCTTTTAAATGCCTTATGTATCAGGCTAAAATACTTTCAGCTCTTGTTGTGGGGATTTTTGCCCACTCTTCCTTTCAGATGACTTCTAATTTTCAGATATTCTTCAGAAATATTGACAGCATGTTTAAGATCTGTCCAAAGATGTTCAATGATGAATTCAGGGGACTGTGAATGCCATTCCTAAACCTTCAGCTTGCTTTCCTTCAAAAAGATGATGATGGATGGATTTTCATCTTCTTTGTTGACTGTTTAACATACCTTTGGTGATTGTGGTCAGATAGTTCAATCTCTGCTTCAGCAGCCCACAGAATTTGTTTCCAAAAGGCTTCTGGCTTGCCTAGATGCAGTTTGTTGTACCTCAGATGTTGAGATGCTGCCACTGCAATTCTAGACTATTTCAATGGGGGCTGGGGTGCAGACTGGGGCCACTTGTTCTTTTAGGGGGACCAGATGCATTTCACAATAATTTCTTTTCAGTATTATGTACAATAGATTGCCAGCTTTAAGAAGCAAATGACAATTCTGAAATTATGTAAGTTAGTTATGCAATGCTTTGCAGTTACATTTGACTGTTTCTATAAATATGTAACTCACTCTGAATTTTTGTTTAGAGTGTCTTGCTTCCACAAGCTTCAATTTTTTTTCTGTCGTTAACTTAAGCTTTTCTTCAACTGAAGCAACTTGACCACTCGGTGCATTTGTGTTTTAGCCCACATATATATATATATATATATATATATATGTAAATAATAATAGTAACAGTAATAATACATTTATTTCAGACTCAAGCAGCATACATATTTAGAGGGGGCACAGGGAAAGCCGTGCATGTTGTCACAGGGGCACTGCCCCCCCAGTACCATCCCTGCGCTGTACTGTGGACCATTGGACTACAACTCCTGTGTAAGCCAAACGTTCCCGCAGCTCCTTTGTAGTTGTATGAGAGTTTGCCTTTGCCTTTCTGGCCAGCATACGTGCAGTGCTCTCTGAAAGTTTTCTTGGTCTTCCAGCTCATACCTTGACTCCCACAGTTCCCCTTAACTGCCCGTAGACTCCACAACGTTCTCCATATTTATTGTTGCTGCAACCTACTGTGCTTTCGCTCGATTAACAAAATGGCTCCGTCAATTTGTTGTCCCATCCTAGTTTCAGTCTGTACAAATTTTGTAAAATAAGTTTAGCAGGTAAAATCACAGGTGCCAGAATCCCTAATGGATCATATAAAGAGCTGGTCACACTAAGTAGGCCTCTCCTCGTGAGAGGGTGATCTTTAATATTGATCTGAAACTGAAAGGAGTCAGACTCCACACATCACTGATCACCAAGGGCCCTTTCCATTGGAAGTGCATCCCTTTATAAGTCCAGATTCCTGGAGAAGGTGTAGCACCAAACAAATGAACATCCATCTTGTAGTCTGCCAGCTCTTGTCCTTCAGCAATGTTCCCTTTTGGCCACCAAAGAAATCAAAGCAGGTCAGTATCTTTCAGGTACTCTTACCCGATGAAACATTGCATCGACATCGGCCATCACAGCTACTGGCTTCTTTCTGAATCTGGAGAGTATGCTAATCAAAGAGCTTGTTTGGAAAGGACCTTCTAGAAGTTCATTTAGTGATATTCCCTGAAAAGATGGAGTGCAGTCAAACATGACCCTTATCCTTTGCTTTACAGGGGTGGTACATCCCATGGTGTGGCATGTACCAGGCTCTTCCCTCCACAATGTTTGGACTGTCATCTGAAACCCTTTTTGCATAACCCTTACTTAAAAAACCCTCCATAAAGGCTACATACTCTGCATAAAAGGACTAATTCTTGCTAAACATCTTCTTTAGGTTGAGTGCCCTTTGTTCGGCCATTTTACGATTATTTGGCATACTGAGTTTACACTTCCTGAAAAGCAGACATATACAATAATGCTATTCTACCAGCCTGGCAGACTGAGAAACCATTTCCATAAATTTGTGATCTTCCTTCAACATTTCAAACCGCTCATTCTTGGCAGATTCTGGGAAGTCATGTTTAAATTGCTGTTCCCACAACCTTACCAACTTCACAAGAGATACGATTAACAGTCATGTATCGACAGTTACCTCCTCTGTACGTGTTAGAACTGTTCCCATTTAACAGTTCATTCACAATCTATCCTAACCTTGTTCTAACAGCATAAGGGCCTTTGTCAATGCTGTTAATAACTTCCCACGGCTCCATAGCCTTTGGTGCATTTGCTCCAATTAATAAGCCCACTTCAGCTGAAATCAGTCTAATATGCACCTGTTTCAAATGAAGCCATTTATCTACATCGGCTTGTCTTGGTATGTTCTCTCTGTCAACAGGGATGATCCTTTGTGTGAACACTTCAGAAAGCTCCATGAACTCATTGATTTCCAAACTGCTGACTTCCATACTTGACACCTGGAAAATTTCAAGAGACTGTTCCTGATCCATAATTCTCAAGAGTATACTAGTCTTCCTACCAGTAACGTTGAGCTGTCTTAGAAGTGCTTCGGTACAGAAAGTTGCAGTGCTCCCAGGATCAAGAAAGGCATATGTTTCAACCACTTTACTACCCTTTTTCATTTTTACCTGAACAGGAACAATGTGATCACTAAAATTATCTGTACTAACAAATGCACTTGTCAAAGACCGCACTACACTTTCACCTGAAGCCTCAATCAGATTGCCAATACTCACCCTTCGTTTTATGTGTAACATCGTGGGATGCCACAGGGAACACTTCTGACAATGCAACTTATCATTGCAGGTATTGCTAATATGACCTTGCTTTAAACAATTAAAACAAAGTCCTATACTCCTCAAGCCTTTCCTTATGAGGCTTGCTTCTCAGGTATTTGCAGTGCTCAAGATTATGTTCCCCTTTACAGTACATACAGACCTTTGCCACAGCAGTGGAGGTTGCCAACTCCTTCTCCTCCCTTTTCTCAGGTATTGCAGTAGTATTAAAGATCCTTTTGGTGTTTTCCCTTTGTTGTCCTAAAGTTTTATGAGGAGTCTTACGTTCCTTAGTCATTGTAATGTCCTTGATGTCACAAAAAACAGATTGCAAAGAAATCCTGGCCTCTATGCTTACAAATTTTACAAAATCTTTGAACATGGTTCTTCCATTTTGAGTTTCTTGATCATCATAGGCATAACTCCTCCATTTTTCATGAAACTTGAAAGGTAACTTTGAAATAACACTTTTCATGTTGGATATATTATCCACTTCCTCCATATAACTTACATCCATCATAGCATTATGGCATATAGTAAGAAAGAGTGAGCATGAATTCAGAGCCTCACAATCTTCAGGTGGGGGCGGCATGGTGGTGCAGTGTTTAGCACTGTTGCCTCACACCTCTAGGACCCAGGTTGAAGTCTCCGCCTGGGTTACATGTGTGTGGAGTTTGCATGTTCTCCCCACGTCATCGTGGGGTTTTCTCCAGGTACTCCAGTTTCTCCCCACAGTCCAAAAACATGCTGAGGTTAATTGGAGTTGCTAGATTGCCCATAGGTGTGCATGTGTGAGTGAATGGTGTGTGAGTGTGCCCTGCGATGCGCTGGCCCCCCACAACCCAGTAGCCTTATAGCCATCCTCAGAACCCATATGAAAGCAACTGGCATATCTAGCAATGGTGAAATATTTGTTTTTTGTTGCTTCAATAAGAATTCAGAAATGTTATTCTGTTGTTTCATGACACCTTATAATGTATTTACAATGGCATCCTGATTCTGAACCGAGGTAGATGATTGCCCTGTATATTGAAGGTCTTTATGATTTGTATATGCCTGTTTTGGAAGACAATTCCCCCTGTTCTCCTTCTGCTGTCGAAAACTATTCATATGAGTGTTTACACGTTCCAAGTCAGACTGTTCATTATCTGGACCCACAGCAATAATATTCTCATACTCCTTTAAAACTTTCAATTTAGTATTTGAGGCTGCTAAAGCTGTCTGCATTTCTAAATTCTCCTTTTTAACCCTCAGTTCAGCTTCTTCCCTGTCTAGGGCCTGCTTCTGCTTCAGAACAGCAACCTGTGCAAGCGGCGCTGCTCTCTCTAGTTCTGCTTTTATATGCAAGGAGGATGCTGAAGATGGTGCATAAGAGCCTGATGCAGCACTTGTTCCCTGCTTCTGGTTCCTTCTGGAAGTTGCTGAGACCACTGACACACTATCCACAGGATTCACCTCCATATCGCACTCTTGAGCCTCCTTCATGCGTCCCTGCGTCATGTGTCCATCATCCATCTTTCTGTTGTCATGATGAATTCAGTCAAATTAGCAGATTTAGTCTTGAACCATTCAAGCTGATCAGCTCTAAATTCTTCCTCTGACAAACCCTGTCCCACCAAATCATTACATTTACTAAATTCTTTTTACTAAATTAATTTACTAAAACCTTGAAATCCACATTGAACTTTGACTATGCCCAAATTACCATCAGCTTCCATTAACTGATTAATCTCATTTCCTGGTTAGATGTCCTAGTGTAGCCTTTCTAGATGCTATTAGCCAAGAAAGCCTCTCCCCCTTGGCCTTTTCTGTCAATTTTACTTCCCTTTTAAAAATATCTAATTCTGTTAAATCACTCTCCATATTTCCCAGTATTAGAGTGGCATTACTCCTGTCAAACTAATTGTTCCACAATGAAATGGATTCCAGGACCACGCAAACATGCAACCATAATAAACAATCATCTTCTCATTTGCGTGTTTCACTGTATATTTTAAACGCCACTTTGGGTGCAACGCTCCTTCAAGCTTAAAATTTCGCGTGTTGAATAAAACTTGCTGTTACCTTATTATTACTGCAAAGTCCTCTCTGTATTCCTCCAATTCCACAAAGAGCTAAGTTTCTGACTATGTAGACTCCGCAACGTTCTCTATATTTATTCTCGCTGCAACCTACTGTGCTTTCGCTCGATTAACAAAAAAAAACTTTTCTATTGCCGAATCTTTCAATCACAAATGGTTTAATGTCGACAATCAGTCAGTATCCATCTGTCATTCTCAAATTTGCCCGACTAATTAAATATTTCCATTCTGAAAGAGTACAACGACATTAGAAACTGTGTGGCTCCATGTTCCACCATTACAAAAAAAAAAAAAACGGTTAACTAACCCTCCCTTTTCCCTACAGCAGAATGCGAGCGCAATTCACTTACGTTCTTAAAGACCGAATTTACAAATACATATAGTACCAAACAAAAAAAGAACAAAATTAATCAATAAAGAAAACAATTTACATATACAAGAGGGCTCCTATACTGCAATTTCTTCACCACATTACGAAGAAATTGTAGAAATTGTGAGCAGGAAGCATTTTGCAGCCTTCCCCTGCTTTGTAGGCATCAGTTAGCTTAATTTTTCAGATTCTCACTCAGTTACTTAGATGAGCACTTGGTTGTTGAGATACACCCCATTGTTTGAAGTGGCAAGAAATTTATTAAGCTCTGCAGTTGTCAGCAGATGATCTTAATGAACAATCTTAATGGCTACTAAGGCCTAGTGAAGTATTTACTGTCAGAGACCTAGCAAAAAAAAAATCTATCATTGGACAAGTGGAAAAACAGTTGTTTACTACTTTTCATTTATATAATTGATTTTTGGGCAGGGGTGCCCACACTTTTGCATTTAACTACATTCTGTAATCATGTGACGTAATCATAGGTTATGTTATGCCTAAAAAGCCACTCATCCAACCTGTGCAAACTGTCAACCCAACCACAGATCGAAGGGGGCTGGAGAGCCGATGGCAAGGGCTTGAGCATCTGGGACAAGTTTTCTCACACGCCACTCAGAGTGGGAAATGATGACAATGGAGATATTGCTTGCGACAGCTACAATAAGATCAAAGAAGATGTGGCCGCCCTCCAGAAGCTCCGCGTGACCCATTACCGCTTCTCCATATCCTGGCCCAGAGTTCTTCCTGATGGAACCACAAAGCACATAAATGAAGATGGCTTGAATTATTACCACCGCTTAATAAATGCATTGTTAGCCGCCAACATTCAGCCACAGGTGAGAAGAACCTCAGATGATACCAAGCACCTCAGATCTCCTTCAGACGTAACAACTTAGCTTTACTTATTGGATAAATTCAGTTTAGGTACCCTGCTTACACTGAATCTTCTCAGGATATGTCACGTCTAGTCCTCTTGTAGCAAGGGTTTCTCTTCTTGATTAACATATTTTCCATCCCCCCAGGTCACGCTGTACCACTGGGATCTACCTCTGGCTCTGCAAGACCAGGGTGGCTGGGAGAATGTTACCATAGTGCAACAATTCAAGGAGTATGCTGATGTCATATTCAGCCGCTTGGGAGACAAAGTCAAGTTCTGGATCACCATCAATGAGCCGTATAATGTGGCAAATATTGGCCATGGTTACGGCACAGCTGCCCCCGGTATGGGTCTCTCCATCAGCTTAGCTTATCATTGAACCATCAAGGCATTGGTCAAGTGTTCTGTAATGATAAAGAAAACCCAACTTGCTTGGCAGGGATCAGCTTCAAACCAGGCACTCTGCCCTACATCGTCGCTCACCACCTGCTCAAAGCCCACGCTGAGGCCTGGCACCTGTACAACGATAAGTATCGAGCAACACAGGGTGGCATTATCTCCATCACCATCAACTCGGATTGGGCTGAGCCCCGCAACCCAGCCAAGCAGGAGGATGTCGATGCAGCCTGGCGAGTTATACAGGTGAGGGCCGGTGATCTCCTGCTCAGTCTATCAAGCCTCGTTTAATGGCATTTGGTAACAGATAAATGATGAAATCCCCAAAACCTGCACAGACACCTTCTCTCCATGGATTATTTTCCCTACTCCTAGATTAGGTTCTGTTCATTTTAGAATCAGGACACTCATATTCATAGCTGTTGCTATTCATGTGACATCGAAACTCAAAATAGGATTGGACTCAGGCACATTATACTTATAAATTACCTTCATTAGAAATGATGGCCATTATCAGTTTTATAGTCAATTTATTTATTCAGATGTTTTATTTAGAAAGGTGTCTCCTTGCTCTCTCCTGGCTATAGTTCTTTATTGGCTGGTTTGCTCACCCTGTGTTCAGAGGAGACTATAATGATGTGATGAAGACCATCATCAGAGAGAGGAGTCTGGCTGCTGGTCATGCTAAATCTCGGTAGGAATTTCCTGGTCCATTACCTGAGGTTGCTACAGAAACATCATGGTGGCAATAACATGTTCTGTGCATAATGACCTTCACGGTCAGATCTGAAACTATATAACAATGGGGCACCATCTTTACAATAGGACTACTCTTATAAAGGGTTTATGAATGGTTTATAATCAGATTATTAATTAGGTTACACTTTGTAAATTATTCATCGACGATTATAAACAACTTATAACAGTTTTGTTTTTTGTTAAGGAGTTATTGCATTTATAAGTTTCCAAAAGGAGCCTTATTGTAAAGTGGTACTCAGAGGGAGAAAGTAGCACAGAATGGAGGCGTTCAGTATTTCTATGAGTTTTTAAATCATGGCTAAAGGACAGGTCGTTATGTTTGGGGTTAGGCTTCCAGAATTTACTCCCTATGAAATCAAGAGAATCAAAGGCACCTATGATTACTTTGGATTCAACCACTACACCACCGTTCTGGCCTTCAAAGTGGACTATCACAATCTGCAGCACTATGATGCAGACAGGTAGGCTTCTGTTTTCTTCTCCTTACTTCATTTTTCATTATACTGAAGCACTTCCTGATACATCTTGAGGTACACAAATGTCCAATAAATAATGAAAAATCCTCTGATGTTAGGGGAGCTGGGACAATTGCAGATAGAAGCTGGCTTGACTCAGGCTCTGCCTGGCTGAAGGTGACCCCACCGGGTTTCCGGAAAATTCTCAACTTCATCAAGGAGGAGTATGGAAATCCTCCAATTTATATCACTGAGAATGGGATCTCTGAGCGCGGACCAGTAGATCTCAATGATATCCACAGGATATATTACTACAAGCATTATATCAACCAGGCCCTGAAAGGTACGGCACCTGATAACCTGTATGGTACCACAGAATTTTCTCAGCCACTTTACAGTACCAAAACAATTCCTAGCCTGGTAGCTCAGACCCGTCCACTTTCGGCCTTGATCCTTCTTTGGGTACCGTTTCTAGTTTTCCAACTCTTCCAAGTGACAATGCCAACACAAAATACAAAAGACTAACAGTGACTGTGATTCTGATCCAGCAAAGCTTCTGGATGGCGTTGATATCAAGGGCTTCACAGCATGGACCCTGATGGACAACTTGGAGTGGGCCACAGGTTTTGCAGAGCGGTTCGGCCTCTTCTATGTGAACCGCTCCGACCCCACACTGCCCAGAGTGCCCAAGGCGTCTGCTGCCTACTACACCAGCATCATCTCCTGTAACGGCTTCCCTGATCCAACACAGGGGCCCCATGAGTGCCTGTCTCCAGAGTCAGAAGGTATAGGGACCGTATGGGCATCTTGAGCAACAGCACCCCGGTGTAACTTAGCATGTTAGCATGGTGCCAGCAAAATTTACTGACCACTAGGTCAGTAGACTGTCTTTGCCTTCTCATTTAGGCCTTTTTATATTCAGTGTGCCTCCATGCATTGTAGATCACAACCTTCCTGCTGTACATATAACTTGCGTAGAAAGAGATCACTTTTCTGAAGGGGCCAGTCCCAGATCAGTTCTGAGTGTCGAGCCGTCACATCACAGATTGTCTGATCCTCCCCTGCAGGAAGTGCCACCCCCTCCGTGCCCACCACCACCACCTCGGTGCCTGGGAACCAAGCTGTGAACTTCCTGGGCAGGGTGGTGTCGCCCCCCGATGCCGAGGTGGCACTTTACATCCTCTTTGGCCTTTCCATCGCTGGCATCGTGGCACTGGCATTGGTGGCATATCACTACCGGAAGATGACAAGAAAAGCCCGGAATGACAATATGGAAAGTTTTACACTAGAGCGACGCTCATGATTTGGCAGTTTTTATAATTACTGGCAGAAATGTTGTAAATTGAGGTATTGCAGTGCCTCAGGACAAAAATCATAAACTTTGATTTGTTCTGAGATAAGTAAACAAAAAAAAAGCCGAAAAATAATGATGACAATGATCTGTCTGACCTTTCCCTCTCCATTTACCCCATCTCTGACTACATCCCTTCCATTTACCCCCATCTCTGACTACATCCCTTCCATTTACCCCCATCTCTGACTACATCCTCTCCATTTACCCCCATCTCTGACTACATCCTCTCCATTTACCCCCCATCTCTGACCTTGTCTTCTCCATTTACCCCCCATTTCTGACCTTTCCCTCTCCATGTATCCCCATCTCTGACTATATCCCTTCCATTTACCCCCATCTCTGACTATATCCCTTCCATTTACCCCCATCTCTGACTATATCCCTTCCATTTACCCCCATCTCTGACTACATCCCTTCCATTTACCCCCATCTCTGACTACATCCTCTCCATTTACCCCTATCTCTGACTACATCCCTTCCATTTACCCCCATCTCTGACTACATCCCTTCCATTTACCCCCATCTCTGACTACATCCTCTCCATTTACCCCCATCTCTGACTACATCCCTTCCATTTACCCCCATCTCTGACTACATCCCTTCCATTTACCCCCATCTCTGACTACATCCTCTCCATTTACCCCCATCTCTGACTACATCCCGTCCATTAGCCCCTTGTCTGACCTTGTCCCCTCCATTTACCCCCATCTCTCATCCAGTGTCCACAGCTCACTATTTATTCTATATGGATTATGCACACTTTTATGATTTTTTATCATGATGCACAATAGAGGTATTTTGTTTTTTTTCTTCTGCTTGGAATAACACATTATGTAAAAATAGGTTTTGTGTCTATTTCTTTTCTACGACAGATGAGATTTTCTTGTCCACTAGGTGGCAAGATGAGCACACTCTCCACTTTATTTTCATTCATGATGATCCTGCCGAGGGCAAACATTTTATAAAGACCATGAGGTGCAACATAAAGCAGACCCTCTTCAGAGATTATTAACTAAGCACAGTTAGCTTAGGTACCACATGGGTATAACAGCACAGAATTTGGACTGGAAATGTTTCAGCTGCAAGGCTTCCATTGCTGAAATCCAAACTCAGATTGTCCTATTCATTATTTGAATGTGTTAACTTATTCTGGCTATGGCACAATCTTTGTATTTCTACCATCTAGTTGCCTGGGACCTTGCTTTTAAAAACAGCTCCCTGGACTTGCAACTTAAATGATTTATAGGCATGAATAATACAGGCTGTTTGACATGGGGATCTGAAGCCATCATCTAGAGAGGCAGCATCCTACAGAGAGCCCATGCGTCTCCAAGTGGGTACTTCCACCCCATCACCATAGTAACACTCTTCCTGAAGGGAACTCACCTGCAGCTTCCAAAAAAAGTTTGACAGATTGTTTCGCTCTGCTGTGGCAGGAGTTATCAATAATAGATTAGCTCGTAATGTGTCAAGGGCCCAGCGCTGCCTGTTGTTCCTTCATAACTCCATATAAACGGCTGCATGACACACCCAAAGTAAATAGAAGCCCATGTGGTGGTACTTTCCTCTGACAGGTGTTTTAATGAAGCCATCCTTGGTCCTACCACCCCACCCCCCGCCCCCCACTCATGTCCCACACTCATACAATCCAAGCTGGGTTTACACACAGGAGAAGCAGAAATAACCTGACTTCAGATTCCTGAGTCCACTTCAGATTCCTGAGGGATTTCACCAGAGCCCCACACTGATCACCAAATCAGGTTTAACCAGCAGGTCAGGGAAACTTCCCTGGTTCATATTGTAAACAAAAGGATCAGCCTGGCGTTCAAAAAGGATTGTTATGGGACACTGCTGTAACTGCACAGGGTGTCATGTTACACCCTTCATCATGGCAATCTGAAGCTTGTTCACTATCACATTGTGAAATCAGGGCCAGCTCTGAAACGGGGCTTGAACCCAGGTCTCCTGTTACTAGTTGTGAAGGTGAATGAGCTGGTGTGTCCTGGGCCAGCTTGTGGGAGAGGTAACAGAGCTTGTCGCTCTTCTTGTACCCACTCTTCTTCTCTCCGTCCACAACAGCTGGGTGTTAATGTCACTTTAAGGGAAGGTAGCATAAGAAGTGGCAGGGCTGGGAGATCCTGACACTCTGCCACCAAGAAGGGGCATAATAGTTAAGGAACCCTCCCAAAGTCCCAGGAGAGAATGTGTTGTTTCTCAACAGAATCGGGGCCTTGTCGTGCACTACTATCCATCGATTGAACAAATATTAATTAAATTGTGAATATTGCTCAATCAGGCCATGGCTGGCCAGCTACAGTTGGTGCTGGGTTAGAAGGTAAAAAGGAGCAGGTTAGGTGGTGATGAGAAGGAGAAGGAGACCTTTCCGAGGTCAGAAGAAAAGTAAGATACCTCATACTTGGGATCTGATGAACATCTGGACCTGCAGCACACCACGAGTCAAAATCAGGCTGTGTCAGAAATGGAGAATGGCACCCGCTAAGAATTACTCTGTCTTTCTGTTATCTGTGACAACCTGAGAAGGCAAGACCCAGGTTGGGGTGTCAGAGGGGTAGGAAGCTGTACTGTGGTTTATTTGCAGGGGGCCTGGCCAGTCTGGGGGGAGAGGAGCCCCTTGAGGGGATCCCAAGCAGACTGGGGTGGGGGGGATGTGTCCTCTCTTGATTTCAGGGCATGTACTCACATCAAACATGTGCCATACCTTTTTATCACTGCTGAAGCAGGATGACACCTGTAGGGGGCCCCCTGGCTGCATGTCACATGCTGTTTATAATGACATGTAGGGGTGCCCCCCCCCCCCACATGTGGGACATAGTCTCCCAGCCCACTTTTCAGTCATTTTGATTAAACCATAACCCCCACCCCCAGTACCCAGCATCCCATTGGGCGTGTCATTCACCTTGCCACAGGCAATGGGGCGAGTGCTATGCTGATTAAAAGCAGCACCTGTGATTGTCTTACACTCTCTCCCCTCCCATGCCACATTGGGTAATGCCTTTGATCAGATCCATCACTAGCACTGTGCTGCTCTGTGAGAGCAGCGTGAGATGCCCGGCTCGCTGTCCAAGCCAGGGGCAGCCAGCTGGCCGTAATACAGCTCCACATTTCTGCCGAGCTCCCTATGTCTCAGAAGTATTTTTATGATTGGCTGCAAATGCTGTGGAAAAGACTACTGGGTGGCCCTCAGTCAAGTGACGAGGACATCTGCTCACATCACTTGTATCTTCATTACATTAAAATAGTTTCTGTTATTTTCTGAGATCTGGAACATGTATCAGGTTGGTGTCTAGTTGACCTTTAGAAAATTAACAATTTAAACGTTAACCATTTAACCACTTAACCATTTTGTTAAACCCAGTCCTTCTTCCCCTTCCTGTGTCACCTGGGTCTGCTGCCATCCCCAATCCCATAACTAATTCCTTTCATTTGATGTTTTTAAAATGACAGCATTAATTTATGAGTAATTGAGCCACTGTTTGTGACCTGTGTAGCAGAATTATTAAAACTAGTCAGATTACTCAAGGTTTACTTAAACTAAACTAAAAGACTTCAGCCTTCCTGCAGGATCCAACTCCATATCAAGTTCCTCACATGCTATGTTAGCAGATTCAGGATGGTGGGGTTTATTGTCGTTTATTTAAAGATGACTATTTCTGAGTAAGGGTTACATCAGTAACATGCACTTCAGGCTGTAAACACAAAAAGGAAATGTAACGCCTGTTATCTATCCTGCATGAACCTGACAGCCTGTCTGGATATTTCCTTGTTTGTTCGTCTTGATTGCTTTTGGAGACTGTTCTGTTTTTGCATTGCTCAAGCCTGATCATTTCTGGAAAAGCATGTGATCTGATTTGAGGTGAGCCAAGCTGGAAGTTGGAAAAATACAACCAAGATATTGTTCAGTTTGCACACTTTAATTTTGTTTAGCAAAAGGCCATGTTCCAAAGATCAACAACACAGTGTTGGCATATCATTGGCTAAATGGGATATATAGCAGAGTGCTGGCAAATTTTTGGCTGTTTCTTTCATGCAGACTGTTTTAAAACCAAAAGATGAGCTTCGTGCTGAGCTGCTCATCCATGCTGAGCCAGTTGAGGGCGCTGTTGTGCCTTTGCCTGCTCAGAACCACAAAGGATCCTCTCATACCACTTAACCCAGTTCCTGAGCCACTCCTCGTTTATCTGACATATGTGTCTATCTGAAAAGTATTAACTACTAAGTATTTAGAAATGCAAAACATCTTCCCTTCTTCATATATGACATTCCTGTCCCCCAGGTGTTAGGGGAACTTCTGCCTAAACGGGTCAGTCTCCCTGCCTGTTGGTGTCTTCATTATAAACACTTCCTCATTCATGCCAGTACCTGAACTTCTGAAGCTCATTATACACAGAATTAAATGTGAAGCCTTCATTCCACATGCCAGGAAGCATAAATGAACTTATTAAAGTTCCGTTATCTGGGAATTCCAGGCCAGAGTGGCCTCATCAATTATGGAAAAAAATACATGAGAATTAGTGTTTTAATGGGACTTTAGTTAGAGAAAAATGCAAAACAGAATCTTTCTTCATTTAGGTCTTACATTTTCCATGACTGTTGAGCTATTTACTGATTTACCTTGTGGGACCCAGTGCTTCATTTTAATGAATATTTCAGGCTCTTCAAATAAGAAACTCCCAGCAGTGAGTTTTATGAATGATCCACCCGCCTGCGTTTCAGTCCAATTACAGCATCGCTGCAATCAACTGCAAATGGGAGTCTGGACAAAGCTCCCTGTTTCTCCTTTATGATCCGCCCCCACGTCCCACATGCCTGCCACCTTTCCTCCCCACTTTCGGGGCATAAGATGGATCATTCTGGGAAAACAATGTATGGAAATATGACTTGTGGAAACCATGTGTACCCAGATCTTTGCTTTATCAGCCTTAAAAGAGAAACATAGCGATGTGAACAGGGTGATGGGGGACCTCTTGACTCTGTCCCTTGGTCTGTACTAAGTCTAGTGACCCAACACAAAACACCCCCACCCCGATTGGGTTTCAATACCCCATTAGCTAAGAATCTGATACTCACGTTTGCCCAATGACTACAGCCCATACGTGGTATTGCTGCTCATAGATCAACCCGAGGCTGGACCAGATGGGCTCTCAGCGCCCTTTAAATTATTCAGCGCTGAGGCCTTTCAGATGAAGGCAGGCAGAGAGCGGACAACTCCTGGTGGAGGGTGTAGAACCAAACAGCAACCTATGGCATCGGGGTCTGCTATGAGCACTGGTCCACATTAGCGTGTAGCATGTCATAATGGGTCTCTCCACACAGGTCACTTCATCAAGCATGATTAAACATCCATGCCGTCCGACATATTTTCATTCCACCACTGTCAAGCTGCTTGAACAGGAAATTAATGTCAGCAAGACCTGCTTTTTAAGGAATGACTGCTCATTGTCATGAAATCCTCTAGTAGAGTCCACAAAGAGATAAAGCTGAGATTTGGGGGGAGGACATTCCAGAGGAAGCCCCCCTGCTCTTATCAGCTGAGTTTCAAACAGCTTCCCTGGAGCAGAATCGCTCTACATCACACACCAGCACATCTACTGGCGCTGGCTCATAACCAAGAGCTCTGTCACTTAGCTGACTGACACCCACCATGATCAAGCTGAAAACATCCCTGGAAATTTCTGCTGAGTTTGTCCATCAGGTTCACATTCATGTTCATACGCTACACAATTTAAATACCACACAGTTGTTTCTCTAAGTAATCCTGTTCAAGAAACTGGCTCTGGGTAATACACGCATCCACTTCCAGCTAAGACAGTGATGGCCTGGCCAGTGTTTGATGTTGTAGTGAGGTAAACACCCCCATCTCCCCCAGCAGGAATGCAGATACTGTTGCCATGTTCAGTGTGGATGGCTGGGGGCTGCTGTAATATAACACAACCCAAGCTGCTTTGGATTCCAACATCTGCTGAACAAGAACAGAAACAAAGTGACACTTCCCGACCAAAAAAAAAGTCGCCATCTGAATTTTTCATTAAACCGTCTTTAGCTTTCATTATGGCGCACATTTGTCATGGCGTTGTTTCCACGAGCTTATGCAACATCTCACCCATTATTTTCATCCAAATTTGCATTCATTTCTCACTGAGATTCTGTATTGACACGTGAGTTGAACCACTCCACAAAGCCTCCTTCAGAACATCCCAAAGAGCTTCAATGAGGTTATGGTCACAACTCTGTCGTAACAAAGTCATGTGTGAAAATGATTCTTCATGCTTCCTGAACCACGCTCTGACAATTTGAACTCAATGAATCTTGGCATCCTTGTCCTGGAATATGCCCATGCCAACAGGAAAGAAAAAATTCATTAATGATGGAGGTGTAACCTGGCCATTCAGTAGATTCAGGTACTCAGCTGACTTTACTTTATTGCTGCATAATGTTGCTGAGCTGTAATAATGATCTGGTCATTGGCTATTAAGTATTTCCTGATATGAATTCAAATGGCGACATTTTTTTTGGCCGGGCAGTGTATAATCTTGGTATTAAGACAGTTCACAGAGCGATCTGATGTCTGCTGGTTCGGTGCACAGTTTATGCAAAATCCAATAATTCATAGCACAACTAATAGACCTAAAGGAGACGTTTCCAATATTTGTACACAGCTGCCATTCCAGCTGCTAGCTAATGACAGGTTTGTGTGCGGAATAAATGCCACTTCCAATCTGGAAACAAAAACCAAGAAAGCTCTACCGACAGCTTCCCCATAACTGCGGCTCGTTTGAACACCTGCTCTGCTGTGGCTAATTGATTTAATTGATGAAATGATTTCCCAGGTGTTAGAAATAACGATGCCTGGTGTCTCGGCAGCGGACAGTATCTCCGGCGCTAATCAGACACTCATTGAATTTCCTTAAAAGCTCCTTGTCACATCTACAGACGAGTGATGAGTTTCTAGAAGCAGCTGGAAACCATTATGGTGTTAGGCCCGCCAGCGGTGGCAATCGGTGACCAGGAAGGTCCTTGGCTGGTAAAGACCTTCAAGTTCCAAAAAAGCGCAATAAGGGGAACTTCGGCCTTGTGATTTCAATGCTGATTGCCTGAAGTGTCACATCTCCCTGTGAACAGAGTGATGCACATGTTTCAGTTATGGTCTAAGTGTCAATGGCTGATTATAGTGCATTCAGCTTCTTTTTCTCCACTCCTCCAGTGAAAGTCACATCAATTTCCCAACTCCTGTTTCTCAAAAAAATAGCTTTTCCTCAAAATTCATGGGCAGCCTCAGGATTATCCTCATGCATGGGTCAGTCTGATAAGCTGGTAAGAGGTGAGGTTTTCACTCAAGCTCCATGATGGCCAGTGACATTACGGGAGTGCAACCTGCAGGCTAACATTAGTACTAAAGGTCTGGCTGGAGTGATCCGACTTAGTGGGAGATAAGCAGCTGAACTGGAGCCTTGACCCTGTTCATCTACATTATACAGGTAGTCCTGGGTTTTGGGTGCTAGCTAAGCCTCCCTGTGTGAAGCAGAGTCCTACTTAGGGGTATGACTACAGCAATTTTTTTAAAGAATTCAGGCATTCCAGCAGGCTTATTAATTCAGAAATATTTCCCGGCCTTTCTGTACATATAAATTGACAATCGTGACAAATGAATATGGGGTCGCATTTTCCCATAAAGATCCCCACAAGAGCAGGCAACATCCGGCCCTTTAAGAGGTGCTGAGACCCGCTGGCTGTTCTGCATACATTATGACATGATTGGCCATGCCTCCTCCTGGCAGCCTGTCATTTACCGCCCAGTAAGAGTTTAGCCTCGACTCACCCATAACTCACCTTCTGACGCCTGCTTCTTCCTTCAAGATGGACACATATGCTTGTGCTGTTGGTTTGTTACATGACATTGCTACTCTAATTGTGATGCTGGGAGGACTCGCCACTAATTTGGCCATGTAGCTCAATTGGCTAGAGTTTTCACCGCCATGCCACTTGGCACAATGCCCTGGCATCATGACATGTGGACCTAAGACCTGCCTTTGATTGTCAGGATTGTATCATGCACAGAGAAAGCGCCCGCCCCCCCTGTCCTGACAGCCATTCATGTTCCGTCATTAGCAACAAAGAGTCCACTTCTTGCCTATTTCATGAAACTTTAATATTGTTTCTATTAATATTTAACATGGCACTTAAGGAGGAAATGAAGGAGGCTGGTCTGAAGAGGGAGCCTTCCATATGTGTGATTACATGCACCGCACAACGCAGGGAGGCAGGGGTGGGGCCCTCATCACTGTGGCGCTGCAGCCCCTTTAACCCCTTAGTCACTGACAGCATGTGAGGATATCACCAAAGCCTGTCCTTCCGTTCAGGTCATGGGGAGAGGAGCTGGTGTTCGAGGACAGATGGTTCATTCGGTCAAAAGCTAATCGCAGGAATCATTCACCTGTCAGTGCAGATTCACTGACTGTCCCAGCCTTAACCGAATAAAACAAGTAATCCCCTTAAAGTCACTGTTATGTAAGAGCTGATAATCTATTGTTACTATGGTTACCGGAGATCAAGCAGCTGTTCTGCAAACAGGCACAGTGTATTATATGAAGCTGTCCCTGGATAGGAGCTGTTCTGTCTATGAATTATCAGTGCCAGCCCATGTGACTCCCATCTTCTCACTAGCATGACAGCTAACATCAGGGACTGTGCTCATATCGAACCTTCTAATTAACTTGTTATCATTGTTTGTCAGAATAGCGTGTGGTGCAGCAATTAAGGATCTGAGGGAGTCGGATATTGTATGTTTGACCCTTTGAGTCACTTCAGCAAAATGTCCAGCTCTAGGGAGTTTTTCCTTGCCGCTGTCGCATCTGGCTTCTTCACTGGGGGCTTTGGGTGGCGATGCTGTAAAGCACTTTGAGACAATGTAATTCAAATACAATTGAATTGAATTAAACTGAAAGTGACAAATCACTCTTCAATATGTGACGTCAGTGATGAAGGAAGGTCTGTATTACTAACACTAATAGTCATCCAGAGAGGATATGATGTCACAGCCTGTGAAATGTAACACACAGCATCAGCAAAGAGGACCTGAGGCCATCACCAGGATGAGAGAAGTTTATAACCTGTTCTCGTGGCTCCTGTAAGTGCTGGCCAGAACCACTGCTCCATTCAGAGCTCAACTCACTCAGTCTGGCTCTCATAGGAAAAGGAGGGCCAGGTGAGAGGGAGAGCAGGGAGAAAGGAAGTTCAGGAGCCAGGAAAGCCTGTTCTTTTGGGGGGTGGTACTAGTCTTCAGGGGTTAATGGGACAGAAGTTCAGATACAGAATTCATTACTCACTATCCAATTAAAGCAGCATAGGGTACAGACGTGATCACCCTACTAACCATCATCTACATCCCTGCATCCATCACCGTGTGAGGGGGGACACAGCCTGCCACTCCAGGCAGCCACAGGGCACGTGTGTGTGTTTGTGTGCGATTGGTGCTTGCCAATCCCGTGCTGACTTTTCACTGGTCACTCAGTGGCAGTAACCCCCCCTACGTATAACTATCTTCTCCAGAACCATGTTTGCTTACTGAAAAGATCATTTAAAGATTAGCTCCCAGCCTTTGGGTTTATGAGAAACTTTATCCTGGAGCAGGACTGGCCTCCCGGTGCCCACATTTGACTGTACTGCGGCTACTCTGAACCAAAGCTGGCCGGCGTTCACCATAGAAACTGGTATACAAGAACGGTTAACCCTATACTGTGCCTGTCCTTTAACATTGACAGCTCTGAAACAGGCCCATACCCAGAAACAAATTTGGAGGAAGGTTCAAACTTATTCTTTGGCTACGTGACTGGTCGGGACCAAATAAGTTTTATTAAAATCAAAAATTTTATAACATGCCCATGCTCACACAAAAACACCAGTGACACGTGAGCCATGTTTAATTTTGCTGAGTGACCCAATCCCCCCATTGTGAAGGAGCCCATCAGGCAGGCTCCAGGGTTTTAACAGCAATACCAGGCATCTCTGTGTCATTGCAGTGCTGTCAGAGTACTCACTGGATTAAAGTTGCTGAGACGGTATAAATACAAATATTGGGGGGGGGGGGGGGGTGTTAACAGAGAGACAGGGAGATGGAGAGGCGTTCAGTGAAAGTTCTATCTGATGTCTTCATTAAGATGAAGACCTGCTGTTGTATTAGTTTTCATAAAACCTCTAATGAGCACTTCGGTTCTAGATGATCATCCTAGAAGTTTGACATTTAAGTCACTTAGCATTAATAACTGAAAACATTTACATGCTTCGCAGTATCACTGGAGGAAAATCCACGCAAAGAGATGACACCCAATGTTCTAAGGTCCAACTACAGTCTCCTCTTTCAGATGTCCTTAATCACAGGAGACACTGTCCTGGCCCATGTTGTGAAATGAATAGGGTTTGTGGGGGGCTCTTTTAGGGAAAACGGGATCAAAATATTAGCATTGAAAAAGTACATCTCTTCTTCCATGATGAATCTCTGCATTAAGCACAGGTCAGAAAGGACTGGTATCGGAGAGGACCAGCGTCAAGGAGGATTGGTGTCATAGAGGATCAGCGTCAGGAAGGACCAGCATCTCCATAGAGTCAAATGGGACCCGGATCATTTAAAAGACAGCAGCTTAGCCATTTGGAATATGGAAGTGCCATGTGGACGGATACTCTGCAAGAAAGGTGGTCCTGGCAGTTTCTCCCCCCCACCCATCAGGTCCAGAGGAACGATGCACCCAGGGCAGCTGTTCTTGAAGGGACATTCATTCAATGGCACAACTAGAGTCAAAGCCCCTATGCCCATGTACTCCTGATGACAGTATGGAGATTATCCTGGCATCACAAGGATTCACTGAAAGCTCTTAAGTGAGAAGGGTAGCTATGGCTGTTAGGACACTGTGCCTGTGATCAAGAGGTGCTTGTTCAAACCCCAGGGTTGGTAAAGTGATTTTGATGTGGGCCCCTGAGCAAGGCTCTTAACCTGAATTTTTGAAGGTACTGTCTCTTCATGCTTTCTCAAAAATGTACATTATTATGCATAAAAGCATATGTTAAGTAAATCATATGTAATATGGCCTAATGCATTTTAAGAATTTAATCAGCTGCTTCTCTTGAAATGTTGGGGCTGACCAGAGTTATCTGAGTTTCTCCAGAACAAACTCTGGCTTAACAACCGCGGCATGCAGACCTGATTTCGGTGTGTAATGTAACCTCACAAATACAAAGCACCCCCCCCACACACACACACACACACACACATACCTCCAGCATCACGCTCGAGCTGAAGTACAGAATGAGGTACAGAATGTACCTGTTAACAAGATGTTTCCTTCTAATTATCACAAAAAATGTCTTCTGGGTGCTAAAAGCTCTCCCCGCTACCAAGACCGAGGCTTGCTACTGTGAGGTAAATAAATAGCATGTTTGCCATAATCTAATTACCAACCGCAGCTCTCGCCCAGGACGGATTTTCACTTTCTATACACTTCTAGTAATTTTCCTAGATTAGTGCTCCCGTTTTGTGGGTTTTGTTGGGTGGTCTATGTAAAATGACAATTTCTGTAGAGCCTTATCAGCTGATGACAGTGAAGTATTAACAAGAAACACCTGTAAGTTAAAAGTTTAACTAGCCAAATCTTCCGTATGGCGTCCATACTTCTCATTATTAAAGGCGTGTGTGTGTGTGTGTGTGAGAGAGAGAGAGAGAGAGAGAGAGAGAGAGAGAGAGAGAGAGAGAGAGAGTGAGTGAGTGAGTGAGTGAGTGAGTGAGTGAGTGAGTGAGTTTGGGGGGGGGGGTTAATGAAGTCTGTCACGACGACGGGGCGACCGTCACACCGATCTGAGTGTACGCTGAGAACCGCAGCAGCAGCGACCACGGGGCGTTCTCTTAGCAGAAAAGCGCTCGCTGCATCTTCCGCATGCAGCGTATGGTTAAAAATCCGCCTGTAACGCGCTCACTTGTTTTTAATGAGGTCAGCTTTTCCTCACCCCTCACGACAGGTAATACGCACACGGAGACTAAAAGATTAAACCTCTGAGAGTATCTGTTATCTCCGCAAATGCAAATCAGAGAGTCGTGCGGATCGCTGACTATCTGATCTGTGTACCTTGACGGGAAAGTCGCTGCTTAATGTTATACTTATCTAAGCCCTATATTATCATTATGTTGCTTAAATCATGCTCTCATCCCAACAATGCTTTTGCACTGGAGGAGTAGGTCATTTTACAAGATCGGCTCAACTTTCGGGTCTTGGTCAGCTCTTCCTAAAACAAGAACTGACATTTTACTATAAATCGTTTCCTGAAGCAGCTAAACCAGTAATTTTACTCGCAGGAAGCAGCTAAACCGGTCGTTTTACGTGCTTGTCTGGGTTAACAGCTCAGTCCGTTAATTAAATGCCACGGCTTGCGCCCAGTCCCCCGTGTCGCACACCTAGCTCTCTGATACCTTGCTGGGCTGCTGTCACCCACCGGCCCTGCGATGTTGCGCAAACATCAACTCTGACACTTACGATTCCATGCAAATCACGTCTCCGCTGCGCTCCCATGTCAAACGTCTCGTAGTGGCAGCGCACAATGCACTGTTATCACGTTTATTAATATCTCTATGCGTCAGCGCATATGAATATTCACCTAGGTTACTAGATGTCAAAGAGTCCTTTGCGTCTTGTACAAGCACATTTGAGAGCGGATCCGCCGGTTTCAGATTTTTCATTTAAATAACGGCATTACGTAGGTTAGCGGTATTAATCACTAATATACAAAGGGCTATAATTGTATATCTTGCGCCCTGTGCGCTTCTTTTACTTTAATAAGAGCAAAAGGTCGGGTTTAAAACTGTGATGGTCCCCGATTGCTAAAGATCGTAACTTTTCTGCATACTAAAAATGAGATAATGCTTTACGATAGGCTTGGGGAGATAGTGAGTCAGTTCATTACTGCGTTATCTGGTAAAGCCGATTTACTGTGCATTAGACGGTGTTCATCTCCTTAAAATATACGCACGAAAATCGTTTCTGTGCTCCTGAACATTTTTGCGGTTTTTTTTTTTTTTTTTTTACAATAAACCTCTAAAGCCTGCAAAGCTTGTAAAGGTTATTTCGGTGCATTATGTAAAACTTGTGTTACCGATTGGGAAATCTTCGAATGGAGCACATTAACGGTATGCACAAAGCACAAACTGCGCCGCGGAAGATCCGCCGACGCGACAGCTCGTCCCTGTGGAGTGGAGCCCATATTGCCCCCTCCAGGACCGACAAGCCCCGCCTGGCTGGAAGAGGCGGCCGCTGACACGTGATCGCCATGCCAGGCAGAGGCAGCATGGCGGAGGCTGCCGGCGGACCCCTCTGCAGCCGGAGCCCTTAGTAGCTGGTCTCAAGCCGGGAGTGGAGCGGATCATATCGGACTGGATCGCACAGCTTCTGAGACGGATAGGTGAGCACTGTCTCTGACCCGCACGGTGTCCGGCTGCTCCGCATGCGCACTGCGTCCGCGGCGCAGTCTCAGCTGGAAACCAAGTACCAGAACCGGTAGAGTTCCGGATCCAAGCCAGACTTGGGACAGACCTGAGCTGGATTTGGCGCTTACAAGCGTCTCCTCTCTTATTCACCCCGCGGGTAGCGCACGCTGTGACAGTCGGCCTAACATTACAGGGGCTCAGTGTAGGCGGGGGAAAGCAGCGCTTTGGGCGGCGGGGGCTCTGATACGGCCGCGTCGGGTCCTGGGAAGATGGGGAGTTCTGTCTAAGCCAAAGCGGTCCCTCGTAATAGGGAGCCACTTTTTAAAGTTTAATTTCGGGCTGTCTGGGGTCGCTTTTACAGTGTGGGAAGCGTCGAAGCGATTCTTCTAATTTAGCAGATTGAGAGTTTATAAGGAATTAATATAAACTATGCACAATCTGGGTCACACCTCACAGCAGCGTCCCTCCGAGGTCCCAAACTTCTTAATTCGTAATTAAAGTAATCGACTGTGTTGTTGAATGATCGGTCCCAGAACAAATCTGACGGCAGGGCACGGGGGTGCGGCACCGGTGTGAGTGGTCCAGGTATACCAGGTAGACCAAATGTGACGATTTTTTATTTTATTTTTTTTTTTACCTTATGGGGACCAGTGAATATGGTTTGAACCTGTTCTTTACCATGTCACTCCTCAAGGTGAAAATTGTAATGACCAAACTGAAGTTGCAGAGGTGACTATGCATGTGTGGGGTGGGGTGGGGTGGGGTGGGGGGGAGGAGGTTAGGTATATATTACATTGAGGGCACCAAATGTCCCCACAATGTTATAAAAACCTGTTATTTAGGTGTGCGGACCAACTTTTCTAATTCAGTTTTATAGATATAAAAAACCTGTGCGTGCAATCAAAAAACTAAAAATGGCAAAAATCTTGCAATTTTTGGTTATTTGTGGTTAAGGTTGGGGCTGGGTAGGGGTTAGATTGTCTTGTTGGGATTACGGTTTTTCTCATAGAAATGAATGGATGGTCTCCACAAAGATATGAATGCAGACATTTGTGTCAGTATGTGTATATGTGGGTGTTTGTGTGTGTGGGTGTTTGTGTGTGAGAGTGTGTATCTATGTGCCCCCCATCTTAGTCAGCTGTGAGACTCTGATTTCTTGCAGTCTTTTACCCCAAAAGTAGGCTGCCGTGTTTCCAGGAGTCCACAGGCTCCTGGGTGGCTTCCACGTTTTGCTCACCTTTTCCCCAGCAGCCACATGCAGTCCGGGGTAGGACTCCTGCATCACCATATAGCTTACTTACAGTCTGGATGACCCCGCAGCTTTTGGGTGATCAACACTGCGTGGTTGGGGCTCCGTATCAAGTAGAAGTCACCACATTGCTGCGCTTGTTTTCAACTCTTTGTCATTAAACACATTCTCAGTTTTTAAAAACACCCCCCTCTCCACCCCGTTAGTTTTGTGGTTGAGGTAAGAGCTAGCAGGAAATGGGGGGGGGGGGGGGGGATTGTCAAATATTTGGAATAGCTGAGAGGAGGTTGTGTGTATGAACATGGGGAGGAGGAGGTCTGTGTTTATCTGCACCTTGACGCAAATCTCCAGATTCCTCTTTGGCATTAATAAATGGACCTGACTTGTCATGATTTAAAATATTGTATCTCAGTCTCATCTAAAGTGGGATTGCTTCTGAGGATGATGCCGGCTGGCGATAGGATAGCATATCAGCAGTGCACATGTCCATGTTGCTAAGCTCCACCTGTCCTTTGTTCCGACGTCACCTCCACAGGTGACAGGGAAGTCAGTCAGGTGAAGGTCAGGCTTCTTTCGGGTGAACTGGGCGTAATCAAGAGCAGAGCTCCAGACTGCCAACTCCAGTATGCGTTTCTGCCCACCGATACCCTGAGATTCTGTCTGGGTCATCAGTCTCAGGTCTGCAGTTCCTGCCCCCCACCCTCCGGCCTCCATGGTGGAGTTCTGTCCTTCCCCCGTCCTCTGGTAGAATCCCTGACCTCCTGTGGCACTTGGCATAGCCTGACGGTTTATTAATTAGCTCATTTATTCAGTCAGCAGTTACTGGGTGAGTCCAGCCGGTTGCTCCCGTGCTGTTGAAGTGCATGGACCATTTTTATCTTCCAGGAGATGACGCCAGGGAATAGCTAGACAACTTGAGTCCCCCTGCTTGGGTTGGCACTTTTAATCACTCAGTTGATTTTGCTGAGTTGGGAGGGCAGTTTTGAGTCCCCTACAAAGTCCTGGGCCCCCTGAATTTGTCATTGTATAAATGCCCCTGGATGGCACCTTTCAGGGGGTCCACTATCCTGGGGTGTGAGATCAAGAGGAGTATTTGGGAGTTTATGCACTGAACTCATTCTGAAGTCAATCCACAGGCAGGCAGACAGACGGGGAAATGGGCTGGCAAACCAACTGCCATCGCTGTCCTCCTCTAACATTTTTACAAACACCTTCCTTTACTGGAGAGATGGGTGGAGAGATGAAGAGATGGAGAAATGCTTTTGTTCCTCCACCAGGCTCCTTCTACTTTGTTCTGGTATCTCCTCTTTCAGCTAATGAAGCAGTTCTTTGTTTTTCCTAGTCAAACCCACTTCGCTTTTTGTCAGGCACACAAAGAGTAGCAGCTGGATGCGTACAAAGAGTTTTACACACTTAAGATTGGTGCAAGATGCATTTTTTTCCCAAAATATCTATCAGTGAAAAGCTGTAGGTGGATCAGGATTGTGAACAATGTGAACAAAGACAGCGCAGACTGGCTGATTCACTGCACGTGTTCCTCTCACTCGTAATGATTTGCATTTCATCTTGTATTTTCAAGTTGATTGTTAATCAGGGAAATAGGATGATTCTCACAGCAGGATAGGTGGACTGCTTTCTCCACCACTGTGCCCAGCAAGAACCAGGCCAAAGCAGGCTAAATGTGTTTTTCATAGCAGCCAGGAAGATGGACATCCTGGTAGGCATGTGAATGAACAGTTATTAGTGGCCTTCCCACTTTGCGAGGACCCTGTGTGCGTGCTGTTTACTCTGCCTGCTCTCCATGGTGTTTCTTTGGAATCATGTTGGTGTACGGAGAAGTGTCCATGACATTGGTTTTATGTAATCTTTGTGTTTTGCCCATGGGTGTGATCTTTGTATAATGAGTTATCAATGAAAATTTTAATTCTTAACGTCTGGGTTTAAATAGGTAGTTTTGATGGAAAAACATCCATTGAGAGGTAAGGTGTGTTGTGTTGGTTGTGAAATCTGTTTGTGTGTAAAAATGACTTCCTGGGAATGAGTGTTAGGCTTCAGGCAATAGAGAGGAAATGAGGGTGCACTCGACTATGTCGCGTTGTTAATGCCCTGACCTTGCAGTACACTCAGAATCCACTCTCTCTAAAACATCCCAGACAGGCTGCGAAATCTGCCGTGCTTCCTTGCCCTCTCAGGGTGTTACCAGGCTCCATTGGGCCTGTCCTGTCAGCAGGACATCCCAATTAAAGCTGTGGGACCTGCTACTGTGATTACCCAGAATACTCATGCTTGGTGGTAGGGGTATGCTGGTGGACCTGTCTGAACAGCCTTTCAGCTCCTATCTGGAAGTCTGTGTGACATAACTGCCTATTATTGAATGTCAGTGCTAGGTTTTACTTACCTGGTTTTGGTTACTTGCTTAAGGTCATGGTTATCTGCTTAGCCCATCAATCTGCCGCCCGGTATTTAATTTTTGTCAACTCTATAATGGGGTGTTTGTCCCAAGAGCTGCAGTTTTCTTAAGAACTTGATCCATCCTTAGTTTCTGACTTATGGTCACCTTCCATGCAGCTGTCCAGAAGGAGCTGCTCTGGACATCTGAAGACCCCAAGTCACTTCTAGGCTTCCTTAATAATCGACCTTTCCTGACCCCCTGAGCAGGCTTTCTGGTGGGTTCTGCTCTTATCTGAGTGGTATCACCAAGGGCACATTTCCCCCCTCCCCACCACACACACACAGAAACATACTATATGTCAGGATGGATTTTTCCCAGTGGGTCACCACGTGAGGTCATCAAGTAATTTGGAGATGTCTCACTCTGCTGTGGTCTGTTTTGGTCTCTACGGTCACATGACATTAGGTTTGCTGACGTCTGCTGGGCCTGTTGAGACAGATGAGAGGAGGGAACGCAGGGGTCTCTTAATATTTTGGCCCCACCCACGCCTGCCAGATTCTCAAGCCTCAAGGATGTATGCTGCTCTCAGGAGTCCTGCCCCAAGCCAGTTTCCTGGCCTTTTCAAGTGCCTTACAATGTTTTATGGTTGTTTTCATGTTTCTGATACAACGCAGTAGAGCTTCACCTGAAACCCAGGAGCCCCAGACTTCTGCATGGGATTGTGCTTGTCGCACTTTATCTGGGGCTTAAATGCTGACCTGTGCTCCTCTGTGGCTCCCACCCATGTGACAATCAGGACGGCTCTGTTCAGCTGGCCAGCGGTTTGAGATGTGCCTGATCCAGTTGCTGCCACTGTGGTCCCATAGTGTAAGCATGGAACAAACAAAGATTACACTAATGACAGGTTTATCTCTAATACGTGAACAATGTAGCTAAATAGGCCCAAAGCAGACGGTCATCTGATCACCATACTCTGGCTTCTGGCTGCTCTTCACATTTTGACATTCGACTAAATTTATGGCTATGGCAGCTGTTTTTTTATTTATGAGGCTTCCTGTTTCTCTGGCAGATAATTGGCTGGTGTGAGGAACCTCAGTAATGAGACGTGGCAGACAGCTGGGACAATATTTGCCCGGTAGGGTGGCAATTGTTAGGATGTGGTGAGCGTGATGGCCAGATGGGACAGGGGCACTGCTCTTCCAGCCTCAGAATCCCACTGGGGGGTGTGCTGGTGTACCACCTGGGGAAGTTTGGGGAAACTAAAGGTTAGCCAACGCATTTTACATGACATCTTTCCTGGTTTGGGGGTGGTGTGTGGCTCACAGGTTAGGACACTGTGCTTAAAATCTTGTTGTTAAAATCTTATCTAGCTCAGTTTTAAAGGAACCCAGGGTTTTAGCTTGCACTACACTAGCAGGGAGACTATTTCATACTCTAATTACATGCTGCGTAAAGAATTGCTTTCTCAAATCCATTTTAAAATGTTCTCCCGCGAATTTCCACTTATGACCACGAGTTCTAGTATTTAAACTAATATTGAAGTAGCCATTTGGCTGAACAGCATCCAGACCTTTTAGAATCTTATATACCTTATGCCCCCCTTTAGTCTCCTTTGCTTGAGACTGAACAGATTCAGCTCAGCTAACCTCTCCTCATAAGACATTCCTCTAAGACCAGGAATCATTCTCGTCGCCCTACGTTGCACCCTTTCCAGGGCAGCAATGTCCTTCTTAAGGTATGGTGGCCAAACCTGCACACAGTATTCTAGGTGGGGTCTTACCAAGGAATTGTGTAATTGTAGCATCACCTCCCTTGACTTAAACTCCACACACCTAGATATGTAACCCAACATCCTATTGGCCTTTTTAATTGTATCCCCATACTGGCGAGAGTGGGACCTGGAGGGTAAGACGGCATAGCCCTGATTTCTCAGAAATTTATGTCACTTTGCAAAAAAGTGTCTGCTAAATAAATTAAGGTGACAACTGGAGTTCAGGTGTATATTAAAATGACTGTTACATCAATCCCATGAATTTATACTGGATGGGGGGATGAATGTCTCATGTGGGGTCAGGGCAGGTATGAAGCTGGGTGGTGATGATCTTGATCTATGATTAAAGGGTACAACAGCATGTACCCTTGTAGGATTCTGCAGCAATTTTCTGGACCATTCACATGTTAACGAGCCAAAACGTAGACATGGATCCTTTACCTTGTTTTTCCCCTCTTGTGAGATGAATACACATACGGTCAGCATGTGCAATTGGCTAGCCTGATGTCAGAGGATAATGTCGCCATATGCCAATTAATGAGAGGCTGACATGGCGTTTACACGCTGGGGCCTCTCGACGATACGCCCAGCCTCAGTTGCCGTCGGTGCCTGTCAGTCCTCTGCCCCTAATTGCCGGTTTGGACTACTCACCGGTGAGAGCAGATTCCTCTCTCGAGTCATGACTTATAATTAAACCATCTTTTTGCTGGTGGGGGGGGGGGATCTTGCGTAAGCCGCTGACGGAGGCCTGTAATTATGCCGTTTGCATACAGCTCTTCCGGTATCTCCATGTGCGTAACGGGTAACCACGTCAAAAGCCCTTATACATTTGCGGTGTGAATGGGAACCTCCTCTCCTCCACTTCAGAGCTTTTCATACAGCAGGGGGCGCTATGCATTTTTAGCATTTTATGCAGTGCTAGATTTACTGCCCTGCTGGCCACTGTCTGACTCATCCTGACTGGGCTGGGGTTCCTGGTCAGTCCTGTAGGGGGCACTGTGGGGGCCGAGCACCAAGGGATCACTCAGCTCATGCCTGCTCATGTGCTCTGAAGGGATGTGGATAGAGGCACCCCTGCACACTGATGGAATTTAGGCCCAGCAAGGTTCCGTGAATCAGCACATGTGGGGAAAGTCTGCCCTAAAACAGGAATTCTGTGTGGGTGAACAGGAAACTGAATTCAATGCGGCAAGGGGGGCGATGCATATTTGTACAAACAGTCTGTATCTGTACTAAACACCTGGCTTGGGGGATGGAGGCTGTGCTGCTGCAGTGTGGGAGCATGGCTGTGCCGAGGCTTCCGTCATGAACAGCACGCTGTGTACTGGGCCTGTTTACACAGCTGGTCATTTTCCTGGGACACCTCCAAGCAGAGTGTCTGTCCTGTGGTCAGCCGCATGGGGGGTGGCGGTGGAATTTTGGTCAGCTATAGTCCCCCTGTCTTCACCTGCGACCTCCTGCCGATGTCACCCGTCACAGCCAGGGAACACATACAAGGTATGCAAAACTGGCCGTCGCTGTTGCTGGTAACAGCTCCCTCCACATTCTCTCCAAAATGGGCCCCCTCGCTCCGTGAACTCATTTGCATTGCAAAAAGCCCCCCAGACCGGGGGACCAGTCGGGCCAGTGGGATGTGGGCAAACGACGGGCTTGTATCTGCGTGCCGCTCTGGGCCATTCTGCTGGCACCGTGATCCGAGGTGGAGTGTGACCAGGATGTGTTATTTATTTATTTTCTTTTGTAGATTGTAGATGTATTTTTGTAGATTAGCTTGCACCTCAACCCTGTTGGGTTGTGTGTTGGTGCTGTGCGGCTGTCAGAGAGCAGCGTTCTTGCTGGGGGGGGCCCTGCCCTGCCTGCCCCATCCCTCTGCAGGACACCGGCTGTCCTACTGCTGTTTGGAAGTACATCAGCGTGTCAGTGCCACTCGAAGCCTCCTGGTTCCCCCGTTCTCCGACTGTGAGTGAGGTTCCAGGTTCGACTTTGTCACTGGCAGTGTTCGGTGTCCTCCAGCTGGTCTATAACGGTTTTAAAAACCAAGCCCCCCCCTATCAGACACCCTCCTGACCTTTGGCAGATTTGGCAGCTCTTTCCGACAGTGTCCTTCATCTCATCTTATTTATTAAACTCATTTTTGAGTTTGTCCACCAGCCTTCAGAAAGCACATCTGCGTTTTGGGGGATGGTCTGGATTGTGGGGAGAGACTGACCACCTTTACCTAGCTCTTTTTGTTTACCCCACTGCCTCATGGTTTTCTGCCCCCACCCACACACTATACAGTAGTATTGCCCCCTGGAGTTCTGGCCCCACCTTACACCATTCAGGCACACAGGAATTGAGAGGTGTTATGAAAGATGCTTTGTTTACTTAAGGAATGGGAATCTCTGGACATGGCCAGTGGAGTGTCCCGTGGTCTGTGAGCAGATGGAGGCAGTGCAGTAAGTGCCCCCCCCCCATCGTCCTCATCTACCCCTCAACCCCTGCTGTCCCTCTCCCTCCTTCCAGGCTATCGCCTCTCCCTGGCCTGGCAGGGATGTACAGGCGTGAGAGAGGTGAGTCCACCTGGCGCCCCTACGCCTCCCCACCGCCAACTTGCAGAATCTGTGAGGTGGTAGAATCTTTGCGATGGCACAATTCATACAGTATCCTCCTCTCCCGCCTGCAGTGTGATCCTTGGCTGTGACTAGGGCCATCTCCCTCAGGGGTCGTCCACCTGCAGGGGCCTGTCTGCATTCCATGTGCTGTTTCACTGCCGAACATACCCAGAAAAATACAGCAATCCACCATGGGCTCATGTAACATCAGGATGTATGATGGGTACTGTGTGTGTGTCTGTGTGTGTGCACGTCTGTCTGTCTGCTTGCGTGTGTGTGTGTGTTTCTGTTTCTGTGTGTGTGCACACCTGTCTGTCTGTATGCGTGCATGTGTGTGTGTGTGTGTGTGTGTGTGTGTGTGTGTGTTTACCTTAAACTTCTACCTGGGGGGGCAAAGAAACTGAGAAACCTCGGTAAATTTATGTTGAATCATCTGCTGAGCTAATTCATGTCAAGTTTGATGGTACAGAGCAGGATACCAAGGCTATAATCTCCAGTGTCACTCATATACATATGACATTCACAATGTATGGGAAAAATAGCATCCAAATTGCCAACAAGTGCTGTGAAGCTGAGAGGAATCATCTCTGGAACTCGTGTTTCTGTCTCTGAGGTAATTATACATCTTTTCCTAACAGGCTGATTTTCCTGACTGGCGCCTTTAGGTTCATCAGACAAGGCTCTTCTCCTGCTTAACATAAAACAGCAGCACTGTGAATTCCTCCATTTAATGAAGCCGGTCAGTCATGCTTTATGGACCCTGCATCACAGAAGCGGAGGAGGTGTCTGCTTCAGGCTCGATTGGTTCCGCTACAGCAGGGGAGGTGCGGGTGAACGTGAGTCACTGGGGGCGACAAGGTCACAGCGCGGCGGGTGGGCTTGGCAGTGGGTGGTGTGCTGTGCGGAGACAGTCTGCCTGCTAATTACCTGAGGGGCGCGATGGCAGTGCAGGGACGAACGGCCCAGCCAGAGACTTACCTGTGCCAGCTCCGGTGTTGATGGGTTTGGCCCAGCTCACAGAGGGCATGCAACGGACGTACCGGCGGACTGAGTTCACACAACGATACCCCAGCTTCTGGTTACAGGTTCGAGACTGGCTAGGGGTCCGGCTGGCAACTTTGGTAATCATGTATAAATGGGAGTGTTTTCTGAGGGATGCGGGTGACGCGGTGGCTGTGAGGAAGGTGCTATCAGCAGGTGTTAATGGCCTGTTCCGTCTAGACATCTTACCTGTGTTCTGCTCTGAGCCGTGGCAGTCATGTCCTCCCCTGAATGTGGGCCGCGTACCACCCCCTTCAGGTCAGAGTGAACCACATACCCTAATACTCATGGACCACAGTTCCGTTTACCATCCCCATCTGATGCATCATGCCTCTTGCTCTCCAGTCCCCCCAGATGCTAGTAGGTGGCTATGTACCCCACATGCAACATTAATGAGCTTTGGGCTGTGAGAACCAATCATTCAACCTGACTGCTTGGCTGCAGGGGGGGCAGTGGCACCTTATCCATGCCACTAAACCACTGGGCCTCAGAAATAGAAGCCATTGTCAGCACCCCCCCTCTTCCCCCAAAGCCCTGACCTGTGGCTCTGTAATGGCGCTATCCCAGAATTCAGCAGCAGCAGCTGGGTGGTGAGGAGTTGGCAGGGGGCAAAGAGGAACAGGGAAAGAAAGAAATGTGTTGGAAGGATGTCATGTAAAACTGGTGGGGATGGAGTTGCTGTGCTTCCCCTCGACGGAGGGCAGGAGCTGAGCCTGGACCTCCATCTGGCTCCCCTCTCTGTCCCTGATAATTTGGCGCTCAGGCTTGCAGTAAAACACACCAGTTTCCCAGAGTCACACTCTGTATGCTGGAAAGCAGAGTGGCATTTGCCCCTCTCCCACCTTCTCCTGTCCTGAGATGAAGAGACTGCCATGCCCAGAGCAGAGCGTGATGGCTTTTTCCCTTCTGTGTAGTTTTTTTTTTCTTGAGGTAAGTGTTTTGTATCTCACTGAATCACGCTGCTATGGTAAATAAAAACAGAATGTGATTCTGAGGTGATAAAAGCAAAATAGAAAATCCATATTAAATAACCCATAATCCTCCACCTGTCATGTTGGGGTCAGAGAAATTATTCTAGTCACTGTGGTACTGAATGCGGACAGTGACCCCTGGTCTCTCAGCAGGCTCATGCTGTCTGGCCAGTCAGGGATATGAGTGCTGTCCCTGCATAGGGTCCTCCCTCCGCCTCATTGCAGCTTTGTGCTTTATCTGCTTCTCACTTTATTGCGAACACACTAAGCTTTCGTCAGCTCTTCTTGCCTTCTTGAGCTCCTTCTCTATATAAATACTTAGCCCCTTCATAGAGTCCTGCCTACCCTAAGCTCCTCCCTCTATATAAATACTCCACCCTTTCAGAGCGCTCAAGCTCTCCTTCCCACCTATATCCAGAGCTCCACCCTTTCTAATTCAAATAACATCTCACCCAGAGTTTCTCCCTTTCTTAGGGTTCTCGGTGAAAAGTCTGTTTGTGAAAGGTTAAGGAGAGCCTCTCTCCCATGCTGCTGGTAATGAGAGGAGCTTTTGTTTATCTGTGGTGTTAATATCATGCCTCGGCGCAGTGAGTGTTAGTTCTATATGCCCCAGCCAGTCTACATGCCCTGCTCTGATGGCTGAGTGCACATCTCACCTGGGGTAGCAGCTGCTTTGGAGTGCGGAGAAACAGGTTGGGGCTGCGGTAACTGGCACTGAATGTGTGTGCCTGTGTGGAGTGGGGAGAGATCCTTATTACGTTACTACTGCTGCATTGATACTACATGTGTTTCAGAGAGATAGTAGGGGTGTGTTTGTGATGGGGGAGAGGGTGAGGATGTGATACAGAGAGAATAAAATCAGTGTGATAATGAGGGAGAGAGGATGGAGTGAGTGATAGCGTGAGAGGAGGTTAAAGTGGGTGTGATAGCAAGGGAGAGAGGATGGAATAAGTGATATAGAGTGGAAGAGAGGATGGGGTGAGTGTGATAGAGAGGACAAAGTATGATAGCGATGGAGAGGGGATAGAGTGAGTGATGTATAGAGGGAGAGAGGATGGAATGAGTGATAGAAAGGGAGATAGGATGAACAGTGATATAGAGAGGGATAGAGTATGGAGTGAAGGTGAGGAGGGAAAGAGGATAGAGTGAATGTGATGAGAGAGAGAGGGTTTAAAAACGCTGTCGAGATGGAGAGAGGTTGGAGTGATTGCGATGAGAGGGAGAGGGTTGAATGAATGACAGAGAGGGAGGGAGGATGGAGTGAATGTGAAGAGGGAGAGAGGGTTGAATGAATGACATAGAGAGGGAGAGAGTATGGAGTGAGAGAGAGAGAGAAAGCGAAGCCCCCCCACATGCCTGAGGTGGCCTCTGACGTAAGCAAAGGGAGGAGCAGAGGGGCACTCTGTGTGAGGGAGGCAGGATTGCATACGAGCGGCGGCGTGAGAGAGAGAGAGCAGCGCGGTGCAGACCCAGCAGCAGCGTGCGGGAACTTGACACAGCCCCCAGCCCCCGGCCCCTGGCCCGACGGAGCACCGCGTGCATGGGTAGGACTCCCTGTGCTCCTCTCTGTTTGTTCTGGCCTGGATATGGCTGTGCGTGAACCGACTGCTTTCATGAATGGCACTGAGAGTGAATGAGCCACGTTGTGTGAATGTTTAAGTGGCCGACGCTGCTGGGGACAGGGTGTGTGTGTCTGTGTGTGCGGATCTGCTCTGCAGGGGTGTGTGCAGTCCCAGCCTGGCTGAGGCTTAGGACACGGGTTTGGGTGTGTGTGTGTGTGTGTGTGTGTGTGTGTGTGTGTGTGTGTGTTAGTGTGTCTGTGTGCACACCCACACCCTGCCCCAGTGCCTGGCAGGTATCCAGGGTATCGGGATTCTGTGGTCCCCTGGCTAGCATGTGTCCTGTCTGACTCCTTGGCAGCCCATAATAACCACCCTTTTCTCGGGACAAAACAGCCCCCACTCCAGAGCACAGCTTCCTTGCTTCACGCGGAGGTGGTGGCCAGTCGCTAGCCCATAAGCGCTTTAGTGCGCCGTTCTCTGAATGAATGACTCAGTCACCATTCAGAGGGGGGCAGGGCCTCTACACACAGGATGACATCACTCTGTTGGATGGGGGGGGGGCTTTTTCTGTCAGGCTCTGAGGTGCAACGCTTGTTCATGGTTGGTCATATGATCAGTGGTCAATCACGTGATCAGCGTCAATGCAGATGGTCATGCATGTGCTGCAGGGTTCCTGCTTTCTGTGTGCTTTATGTCGACACTGGGGGCAGCCTCTGAGAAACTGAACATGCTTATTTAGATGACAGGGAGCTGCAGTTATCACGACAGTGTTTTGGCACATGGAAGGTGTGTTCACAATCATCATGGAGATGCACCACCCGGTCACCATGGTGGATGGGGTGGGAGGGTCTCTAAAAACATTACAGCACCGGCTGTCACTGACCACATTGTTGGCATGGAAGTACATAATGTTTCCATCCGATCGGGACCCGGAGCTGTGCACAGTGTGTGGTTTTGTGTGTGTGTCTGAGAGATTCTGTATGTGTGTAATTGTGTGTGTGTGTGTGTGTGTGTGTGTGTGTGTGTGTGTTTGTGATTTTGTGTGTGTCTGGATTAGGTTTATGTTTCATTGTGGGGACCAAATGTCAACAATATGATTAAAAACCTGTTATTTTGATGATATTGGGACCATTTTTCAGGTCCCCACAAAGATCTGTGAATGTGATCAGAAAACTACAAATGCCAAAAGTCTCTTATTTAGTTTGGTTACTGTGTGTGTATGTGTGTATGTGTGTGTGTGTGTGTGTGTGTTGCAGACACCCTGCCTGCAGATGCTCTTTGTGCTGGTTGAGGATCTGACACCCCATGGTGTCATGGTGAGACATGACACCCCAGACAGATACAGACAGACACACAGACAAACTGATACAGGCAGCCACACTCATGGATACAGACAGTCACACACTGGTAGCTGCATACACTAAAGGCACTTTTCCACTGCCACCAGGAACCAAGCCATACCCGGTTTTCCATTGCAAGGTATGTGATCCATACCCGACTCGTACTAATGCTGGCATGGTCCTGCTTGATCAAACCGAGTTGGTTGCATCACCACCATGTGATTGGTTGAAATGTACCAGTGATCTGCGTTGATATGCATGGATTATCTGAAGGAAAAAACGGCATATTCTATATATTACTAATTATTAGTGGTGTCGCAAATCACAATGTATTAACACATTTTCGATAACTCGGAACTAGAAAATTTCTAACCTCATACTTAAAGTACTATTGAACAACGAAATGGCCTTGTAATGCAAATTTACACAAGTGAATGCTAAATCCGGTAGCATTCGATACTTGCACAACACAGCCATTATTACAGACGTGCTAGCAAAAATTAGCACTGAGTAAAAAATAAATAAATAAATGGAAATTGCATATAGCAACCCATGATGTACACCGTGTGAACAGTCTCTTAAGCTTTACATCACTGTTGCTCTCCAAACCTGACTATGCCTTTACCAAGCCGAGCCTTCTGCAGTGGGAAACCAAAGTGAGCTGGAACCATGCAATAACTAGCTTGTCTTCGCAGTGTGATTTGGGTATGGGTCAGTTCCTGTATACCAGTGAAAAACTTCCATAACAAGGTCCAATTCACAGCTTTCATTCATTGAGGGCTAGAAGTGATACTGACACGCAATGACAGAGCAGGTATCTGTCTGTCCCAGTGTGAGTTTGTTTCCATGTCAGTGTGTGTCTGTGTCTCTGTGCACCCACCACAATCAGTGCTGGCACACTCTTGCTAGGGGACAGTTGTTTCCTTTAATTAGTGTGTTTTTTTTTACTCCTGGTGGTCTGTTGCTGTGTGCTCTGGGGTAGGGAAGTACATTCCATCTTCACAGGGCAATAGGACATGCCCCTGTAAGAGGCAGTCCCCGTTCTTCTGGGGTTGCTGGGGCCAGCCTGAAGGATAATCCCGGCTGCAGACCCTCTAGGTACCCATGATGTTACTGTGTGCAGCCATCCAGTGACAGATGCCATTTTATCCCATAAAAATAAAGGGTGTGACTTTACTTTAGAATATGGGGAGTGGTCTTGTTTATGGTATATTTCAATTTAGGGGTGTGGCTTAGCTGTACAATCTAATTAAATGAAGCGTGGCTTCATGTTTACATGACAGTGTGGCTTTGCTGCACAGTCTGATTTAAATGTGGGGGTGAGGCTTTGCTATATGTTGTATTTAAATACAGGGGTGTGGTTTTCCTGCACAGTGTATTTAAATTAAGGGGTGTGGCTTTGCCACACTGTGTATTTAAGTGAGTTGTTCAAGCAACATGCTTCGTCTGTGTGTGGCACCAGGAGCTGAAACTCACTAACATGCCTGGCCTTCTGCTGCGGTCGGTAACCTCGTAAATAAATATCTCCATATCCTGGCTATTTGTTTAAGTGAAACAGGCTGAGGGGAGGGCTGGCTGTTAATTTTGGCGCATTTCCTGTCCAGTGGGACTCAAGGAGGAAGCGATGAGAGCACCCTTTCCCTCTGGTCTACTTCAATGGCCCCTTTGTGGGCTGGGTCCCAATGCCCAGCGTGAGTAGATTGGATTATTGGAGCCGGATGAAAAACACATTTCTGTCAGCTGACATGAGAGCTCATCGGGAAGCTTCTGTCCCTCACAGTTCATTCCGGGTCAGTGCTGCTTCCCTGTGCCTGCCTCACACCCACACCCTGAGAGTGTTTTCATGGCAGACATTCAGTGTGTAGATCACTCCTATGTGTGAGGGGCACTGTATACCATGTTGGGCGCTGTCTCCCATGGCTGTTGCAGTCCCTACTATCTGTCCCACCACGACCGGCTTCTCCTGTGGGGCTGCACATCACATTCATCTAACTTTCCAGTTATTGTACCTGTGATGCCTCCCAGCCTGTAGTCAGGCAGGATAGCAAACACAGACCGTTTTGCCTCTCACAGTCAGGCAGAGAAATGTGATGTCAGTGTTGTAGGACCTCACTCACTGCGGGCTGGACTGTTTGTGCAGAGTTTGTCGTCAGTGCCCAGAATAGCACTCCCTGTCCTTGAGGGTCTGATCCTTTGTTTGTGCCACATGCAAACGTCACCAGGGTGCCTCATGCTGTGGAAAAGCCTAGAAGAGCAGTAGTTAACTGACTTAAGAGTGTGAACTGAGGTCAGTGGAGGGTCTCAAGTCTGGGCATTTCCTGCTGGGTGCAGACAAGTGGTACAGGCCTTTTTCTTCAAGTAGAATTTACCTGTGGACCTCAAAGTCTTTGGTTTAGCAACTTTCACTCTAGCATGGCTTTAATGCATAAGCTGTTCTTCTCTGTGGACTAGCAATTAATTAATAAATAACCTCCTCCTCTCTTCCACTCTCCAGTGGATGCGAGCTCGGCTTTGGCTTTGTGGGGAGCCACCATGGACCTGCATGTGGACCAGCCGCTGAGCCAGGCCATGAGCGAGGCCACGAGCCAAGGAGTAAGCCCAGGCTTGGCCCCGGCCAGCCCTGGACCATGTGACCAGCGGAGGCTGCAGCAGGAGCTGCAAGCCCTGAAGCAGAAGCAGGAGGTGCAGCGTCGCCTGCTCATTGCCGAGTTCCAGAGGCAGCATGAGCAGCTGTCTCGTCAGCACGAAGCACAGCTGCAAGAGCATGTAAAGGTGAGCCCGCCCCACTGTGCCCAGGCCCCGCCCACCTTACTGTGCCCGGGCCCCGCCCATGTCACCCCACAGCTCACAATGTACTCTGCCAAAGCTCTGCCTCTCCCATAAAGCTCTGCCCCAGGCCCTCCCTCTCATGGAGTTCTGGCTCAGGCCCCACCCCTCTCTGCATTGAACAGAGATGTACACACAGATATTTTTTGTCTAGATTTTAACTCCCCCGCCACCCCAGCAGAGTTTGATTGCAACTCCCCTCTCAATTTTCTGACCTCAGTGCTTGCACTCCTAAGTGGACCTTTTCTCATGCCAGCATGGATTTTCCAAGCTATCCAAGCTAGAGAGAAGAGGAATACAAACATACTTCCAAATTGGACTCAATTAACCCCATTAAAGCCTGGTTCTGGCCAGTTGCTGGGAAATGCTCTGTTTACATTCCCCACGTCCACATGCTGACTCGGAAAGCCCTGGCCAGCTGATCTTACGGTGCACTTTGAGTTCTGACGAGACTGCTGGGGACAAAGCCAACTTGGGGCAGTACGGTGGACCTCTGTAACGCCTCAGTAATGTCTGGTGTGGTTCCCGTCAGGTATCAGCGAGTCTGAGCATCCCAGCCACCCATCCCTTTTGCATCTTATATCATGACCATGGAGTCTTTCAATAAAGTGACCAGCTGCCTGATACCCCATGAATACCAGAGTGTATGGCTGTGTGACCGCATTTCTGCTCCCCCCCCAGCAGCAGCAGGAGCTCCTGGCCCTGAGGCATCAGCAGGAGCTCGTGGAGCTCCAACGAAAGGCGGACCATCAGCGGCAGCAGGAGGAGGAGCTGGAGAGGGATCAAAAGCTACAGCAGTTGAAGAACAAGGAGCGCAGCCAGGAGAGTCAGTATGGGGATTATTTGAGGGGCGGGGCTTTGTGATATGGGGGTAGGGTTAGGGTTATTCAGTGAGGGGAAGTAGTGAGGGTGGGGCATGGTGAATGTTGGGTGAGGTTACGGTTACTGAGTGTGGGGGTGGCAAGGGTGGGGCATGGTGAATGTGAGGACAGGGTAAGGGTTAATGAGTGTGGGGTGGAGATGTGGTGAGGGAGGGGAATGGTGAACATGGAGGGCAGCCTGCTTCACCTGAGTCTGGTGTCCCCGAGTCCAGGTGCCATCGCCAGCACAGAGGTGAAGATGAAGCTGCAAGAGTTTGTGCTGAATAAGAAGAAGGCCTTGGCCCAGAGGACACTCAGCCACTGCATATCTGGGGACCCGCGCCTGTGGTACACGTGAGTGTGTGTGGTCACATGGTGGTCACACTGTGATCAATTCATGTCCCAGTGCGGAGAGAGACACGGTAAACACCCGTGTGACCTTATATCCTTTAGGTTACCTGTGGTTACAGTTTGGGCTTAGCTGATTTTGTTCTCACGACAGTCTTTCACTCACACACATACACATGCACCCACACACACATTGAAGGTGTTTAGCTGCAGGCGTCATGCAGGCTCTGATTGAAGTGCAGTCACCCTTGTAAGGCTGGGGACCATCAGGAGGCAGGACCTGCAAGTGTGTTATGGATGAAGGGCCCAGGTATCACCCAAAATGCCTATCATGCCCTTTCCCCCATCCAGCCTATGAGGCATCTCTGTTTTCTCGTCCAACCTAATAGGTGACTGCTCTTGTCCAACCAATCGGGTAATGCCTCGTCTCTGTCTCACTGTAGAAAGACCCAGCACAGCTCTCTGGACCAGAGCCCACCCCCTCCGACAAGTTTGACAGTCGGCTATGGCCACCCGGTCTTCGGGCTGTACAACCCGAAGGATGACTTTCCACTGCGGAAGACGGGTATGGACCTGAAGGGGTGATTTGGACATGCTGAGGGCGGGTCTTCTGAGATGTAGCATGGATGTGCATTATGAGCAGTATATTGCTCACACGTTGGGTGGTCTCTTTAATAAATACACTTCTTCTGACGCATGTATATTGTTTACTTATGTAAATCGCCTTGAGGATTCAGAATGTGGCCCCTCATTGAGACGTGGTGGTCTGGACAATGGCTCTGCAGACTGGATGCTGTGCCTGACGCTGTCGCTTGTGACAGTGATCAGGGCCAGTGCTGTGGTCCAGGCGAATGAAGCAATGGCACATGCTAGAATGTCTGGCACAGCAGGGAGTGCAAGATCCCCTGCAAACATTCAGATGCATAACATCAAACCTCGATCACAGAGTCTGCTACAGACATGACAGTCATGAGTTCACCCCTTCAAGCCAAGATCACACTCCACATGCACTGGCCTAGTTTGAAATTTTGAAATGTGCAGAGCCATGGGCAGGAGTTAAACGTGCCAGTGTCAGAGATCCCGAAGGCTAGGGGATCATTTAAATAAAAATGTTATCATGGCGGAAGTTAGGAAACATGACATTTTAATACAATGACCAGGAAGGTGGATTCAGTTCCTGGGTAAATGAAGCTTGAAGGTTACCTGAGAGACGGTCCTCAAGATCCAGCTTAGCACATCATTGGCTGCCACATGTGACTGACAGTGCTCCCGGCCTATGCCCTCAGCCTCGGAACCCAACCTGAAGCTGCGCTCCCGGCTGAAGCAGAAGGTGGTGGAGAGGCGGAGCAGCCCACTGCTGCGGCGCCGGAGAGATGGGCCACTGGGCAGTGCTAACAAGCGACCGCTGGATGCCGCAGGTATGTGCGTGCTGAGTTTAAGCCGGCCCTCCAGCCCTAGAGCCAGGTGGCCTGAGAGTCGCCATTGGACGTGCGTAATGTCCCACACTGTCCTGACAGTTTGGTTCTGCTCTTCAGACTCGTGTAATAGTGCCCCCGGCTCTGGGCCCAGTTCCCCAAGCAGCAGCACCGAGAACGGAGCAGCACTATCTGTCAGCCCCTTGGAGGTAACCTTCCCCACCATTCCCATCATTTGGCAGCTGCCTGCCTGTGTGTGTTATTGGGGTTCTGATCGAACTATGTCCTCCCTATCCCAGCCCTCTTTGGCCCACAGGCTGGCAAGCTGTGACGCCCCCATGAGCCAGCTGTCCCTGTACACGTCCCCCTCGCTGCCTAACATCACCCTGGGGCTGCCAGCCAGTGCCCCTTCTAGTGTGAGGACCACTCCTGCATGTGCACAGACACAGACACAGACACACAGGGGCACACAAATATAGACACACAGTCACATCGTCTCATTTCCATTACATTTCCATCCAGGGTGTTTAGCCTGCACTCTTAGCCACGGCGCTTTGCGTTATAGCCGTGGTGATTTACAGTGGTCACCATGTTACCTGTTTACATGCCAGACAATTTGCCTGCCGGCTACGCTGCTCGCTTAGGTTGCGTGCTGTGAGCAGGATGTAGTGCTCATTTAAATGGTGATATGCCACCCTCCTGCAGGCCGTGGCCTCTCCCTTCCTCGCGGGGGCTCACTTGACGTCCTACCTGGGTACCTCGGTTCTGGAGCAGAATGGTGGCCCTACCCACAACCCCCTTCTGCAGCACATGGTCCTGCTGGGGCCGTCCGGGGCACCAAGCCCTGTGCTCACAGGTGGGTGGATCCCAGGCCGGGTGTGTGTGTGCTGCCTGCTTTGAATTGGATTATGCATTATGACACTTTCCCCTGCTTACAGAGGGTGCTGTAGAGTATTCTAGAGCAGTCTGTATGCGTCACTGCAATACTGGACTCACTGTGAAACAACAATAGGCTTTTTCACACTTTAACTGCTATGCTACCCGCTGACCGGTTTGTACAGTACACATGGTTAACCCTCTGGGGTCTAGGGGTAGGGAACACACTTTCACTGACTGGGGCATGATCACACATTTCTTTAAATATCTGAAACTTAATTCATGTTAAATAAATAATTTCTTATATATTTGTTTTGGCATTACACTCAATTTTAATGTATATTGTAAATATGTCAGATTTAAGTTTGTAATTTGACAACGTATAGACATTGCAAAATGAAGTTTGGAACACTTGCAGAAACACTATAAAAGTACATAGTAAGCAATGGTGGCAGTTTGTTTTGATCCTAGATATCTGATCACCAAAGTCTTGGCTACATGAAGATGACTATATGGTGTAGTTGCAACATTCAGTTTGATAAATAAATAAGAAAAACCAAACTCATGTCAGTATAACTGGCCTCCTTTCATTGAATTTGTAGGAGCTTTCATTTGTATGCATGAGCCATTCACACCTGGCCACTCCCCCCCCCCCCCCCCCCCTTTTAAGGCGCTGATGGGGATGTAACTGGATCGTGTTTCACCGTTGCGTTGTTCATCTAATTACCATGCAAATGTGATTTGAATACGCGCTAATGCGGCTATTTAGAATGCGAATAGCGATCTTCAGGTGAGGGCGGCACTACACGCCCCCGATGCAGGTGAAACAAAGTAAGGTGACATGGTTTTTAGCCAATTTAACCTACTTTAAAAAACTTTAATACTTCCGACAATGTACATTTTGAAAAGAAGACATTACAGATTTAGTCAGCGTTTTTTTTCATGATTCTACATATACATTTCAGCGAGATATAAACTGAAATAGACACAAAAAATACGTTGCATTGCCAACGATGCTCTCGACCCCAGAGGGTTAATAACACGGTCAGAGTGGATCTTCATGCATAGTGACATACCCTTCCCCTCATCCCTCTGTGTTTCAGGTCTGGCCGCCCTCCCCCTCCACAAGCTGCAGCAACACCGCCCCCTGGGCCGTACACAATCGGCCCCCCTGCCCCAGAGCGCCCAGGCCCTACAGCAGCTGGTAGTACAACAGCAGCACCAGCACTTCCTGGAGAAGCACAAGCAGCAGCAGCAACTGCACATTGGCAAGGTGGGATGGGGGTGGGACCACAATGGGAGGGAACGCGGGAGTGTGGGGATACAAGAAGTAGGAAAGCAGGAGAGCAAGGACACACGGGATGGGAAAGTGGGGGGCCGGTGACACAAAGGGAGGGGAAAATGGGAGTTTGGGGCCAGAAGGCGATGGTGACGAGGCAGTTTGTATTGCCCAGAGAGGAATTTGGCGGGAAGACGCTTATTTTTCACTACTCCCCTTAGGAAACCCCTCCACTTTCTGTGGATAAATCACTTTGCTTCTGTCATCCCCAGCCATGTTTTCAGTTTTCAGTAAACTTTATATACCCGAAGGTTTTTTCTAATTACATCTTCTCAGCACTGCTAAAATGTCATTTGTTTACCCATGAGGCTCTGACCCGATACACATCCAGGTCACTTTGGAAATCTCCTCCGTTTGTGATTAACCATCTCATTGGCTCAGAAACCAGGAGCCCAGTGCTGCCTCCTGGTGGCCCATTATTAAAAGTCCCCTTAAAGACCTGTGCTGAGCTGATAAACAGCTGACTAATTAATTAATTGTGTAATTAAAGCAAGCAGCAGTTCACAGAGCAATTTAATTTCCTCTAGATGCCAGGCAAAGCTGTTGATCCAAGCCGGCAGCACCAGAGCTACCCGGAAGAGACAGAGGAGCAGCTACTAGAGCAGCAGGTCGGACCCAGCACTGAGGCACCGGCCCGGAGCATTGCCATAAAACAGGAGCCCCTGGAGGAGGCGGAAGAGGAGGAGGCCCACTTCCAGGAGGAGGAGCAGCAGGAGCAGGAGCTGCTCTTCAAACAGGTCAGTGAAAGCAAGATTATCAGCTAAGAATTTGTGAATATGGTCCGGTTCATTCTCCATTCTTGCAACGTGTGTGGGTAGGTGTGCTGTTGCAATGCAAACAATGTATATCTGAAGGATTAAAAGTTATGTCCACCAAGGGCAGTGCAAGAAAACCAGCTCCTTTATTTCCAGTCTTGTTTGTAGGAGGATGTGGCATGAAATGTTTTATATTCGGTGCCTCCAGAGCGAGCTGCTGATTCTGTAATGCTGCTGCAAACATTCTCTGTATTCTACCCACTGTCCCACTTCATATTGGCACTTTGCTGTGCCACGTATCACTTTACAATCCCATTATATGTTGTTAGATGTCTTGTAGTAATTAATATTTGTACTTAGTATTCTATAGGGGGAAATTCCAGTTTTTTTACAATGAATATTCAATATCCATAACTGATTTAAACAGCAACAATAAAAATTATTATGATTGGCTCGGAAAGTGCATGCAGAGCTCATACAAAAGTATCTGTGGTGAACTTTAACTTTAAACATGTACTAGATTATCTTGGAAAGGAACAATCACTAAAATTGCAAAGCTTGCCAAGTTTTTTTTTTCCCTATAACAGAATATAAATGTTCTGGTGGAATATAAACCCTCCGCTCTTGGCGAAGTTTATTACCAAGATTTCTAAATATCAGAACTGCATTGGAAATTAACGTTGCTTTTGAAAATATTTTATACCACAGAATAATTTTCGTACCGTATTAAGGTATGCAAAAGCCTGATCTCAACTCAGCTGCAATGTGAGAATTGTATGTGCATAACTTGCGATGTCAATATTAATTTTGCACATCATCCAGCCTTTTTTGTACTGTTTTTTGTCTTGTTAATTGTCTGTAGTCTATTAGCTCAGATTGAATTCGGAAGCAGAATTTAAACTGGCATTAAATTTTGAAGACGCTGTAAACAGAGGCACACAATAATGTTTGGAATATTTTTTTCTCTTGCCTCTGAAGATATTTCATGTTATGAATATCTTCCAGCAACTCATTCATAAAAAATCAGATGCGACTTTATATATAACTGTACCGTATTTAACACATAGTCCCGTGACAAAAGGTGACCACACTGCCCTCAAGATTATTGGTCATACTGCATCTTGCATACATGTAGCGTATTCCTTGCGTAGGTACACAAACGACACGTGGAATGAATGCAGAAAACATGTAGAGACCATGATATGTCAGAAGCCGTGACGTAAGCGTAGAGTTTTAACTGGCCCTGTGTGTGTTTGTGTGTGTCACTCTGCATGTGACTGCGTGTGTTTGACTGTGTGTGAATCTGCCTCGGTCCGTTTGTGTGTTGGTGTGTATGTCTCTCTGCCTTTCTCTGTGCATGTCAGTGTGCCTGTGTGTGTGTATCTATGTCTCTGCCTGTGTTTGTGTTTAACCTTCCGAAACATGAATTGATTTGTATGATTGAGAGGGTCATGAGATGATCAATTTTATCTGTGCTGGAGTGTCAGACAGCTTGAGTGTGTGTGAATGCTGGTGTGGAGGGGGGGGCAATGTATAATACCGTTCCACCTCTCTGTGCCCCCCCCCCCTCCCTACCAAGCAGCAGGCCCTGCTCCTGGAGCAGCAGAGGATAGCACAGCTGCGTAGTTACCAAGCCGGCATGGAGGCAGCCAGCCTGGCAGCCATACTGGGCTCTCACCGTCCCCTGTCCCGGGCTCAGTCTTCACCCGCCTCTGCCCCCACCTCCCTCCCTGTGCCTGTGACCGAGAAGCCGCCCACGCTGCGCTTCACCACAGGTGAGCCCTTAACCTTTCACCCTGCGTCCCCAGAAGAGCACAGTTAGGTAATAAACCCACCAATAATAACCATAATCAGAAACATAATCATAGTTATAATCGAAGCGTAAAGCACACAGGGGGCCACAGTGGCTCAGTAGTGCACTGAGGCCTCACACCTCTGGCACCAGGGTTTGAGTCTCTGCCGCACTGTGTCTGGAGTTTGCAGGTTCTCCCCGTGTCGTCGTGAGCTTTTCCCTGAGTGCTCCGGTTTCCCCCCACAGTCCAAAAACATTACAGAATTTCTTGTAGGTGTGTGAGTGAATGGTGTGTCAGTGTGCCCTGCAATGGGTTGGCGCTCAGTCCTGGGATGTTCCCTGCCTTACACCCATAGCTTATGGCATAAGCTTCATGACACTGATTTGGATGAACAGGTACGGTAATTGGATGGAATAAAGCAGAGGTGTAGTGTGCTTCTTACTGTTGAGCCCCACCCCGACACCGATGGGGAGAGTGCAGCTACCGCCAACCCCGACACGAAGCCGTTTGCCCCAGACAGTTCAAAACCTTCACAGCAAACCTTTGCTTGTTTGAATCGCTGGGGGTGATTCCCATGCATCCGCTTATGCTGGTTTTGCTATTTCTGCAACAAGTTCTCTGTGTTTGAAGGAGACTTTTCTCACTGTCTGTTGAGGGTATGCTGTCCCTGTTTCGATGCTGCCCCCTAGTGGCAGCACTGTGTGTGACCACTCCATAACTGCCTCTGTGTGTGTGTGTGTGTGCGTGCGTGTGTGTGTGTGTGTGTGTGTGTGTGTGCGCTTCCTCGCAGGGCTGGTGTATGACACGTTGATGCTCAAACACCAGTGTGTCTGCAATAGCACTAGTAATCACCCCGAGCACGCAGGGCGCATCCAGAGCATCTGGTCCCGGCTGCAGGAGACCGGCCTCCGTGCCAAATGTGAGGTACGGCCAGGAGCCACGACAGGGCCACTTCCGGCATCTTCACTCTCTGACTGACCCAGCACCACACACTGCATATTTGCAAGGATCTCAGGCATGTTTCCTTTGTTTTTGTTGGATGCCACCTTGTTCGGTGTGTTCCAATAGGCTGTGTGCTTTTCACAGTATTTCCAGAAATAATTTCCACAAGAAAACATGGTTAGCACACATTTTCTCGCCTTTGCTGGCCAAATGGGGGAGATTTTATTACGTCCTGCAGAGGGTGCTGTCACGTCATTCGAACAGCAACTCTGCTCATTCACTGAAAGCCTGTGGCTCAGATGAAGGGGTTCTTGTGGCTTATGTGAAAATAATCGATGATGGGGGTAGAGGATGCAGTGTATCACAGTGGGCTCATGTTCACATCCCACCCACCGTTGCTACAGGCTGCTTCCAGGGAACAGGAATCTTGCCATGGGTGTAACTTTGTATTCAAGCCACCAGGCTCAAGATCTGTTCCGGCAATCTGAGGAAACCAGTGCATTTACCAAGGCCTAGGGTCCAGCAGAAATCCCTCTCTGAGATGGGCTTATTGAGTGGTGTATAAGTGACCTGATCCCACGTGACCCCATGTGCCCTCCACCTCCCCCCTCCTATCTAGCACGTACGGGGGAAAAAGGCCAGCCTGGCGGAGCTGCAGACAGTCCACTCAGAGGCACACACACTGCTGTATGGCACCAACCCACTAAGACACAAGCTGGATGGTAAGCAGCCACCTGTCTTCACCCCACCTTAATCACTGTACCTTCTGCTGGCGGGGGCTGGGGGGGGGGGGGGGGCGCAAAGCATAGCACCATGCAAACACCCTACCCACACGGGCAACATGACCCTCACAGCCAGTCAGGATTCCTCTTGATCCCAGAGAACCTTCCATTTCAGACGCTGTAAAGTTTAATGGAGAGTTTAACTGGGGTTACGTTAAGGCTGCTCACGGAGGGTTCCTGACCCCTTCCTCCACATCGCCCCCTGCAGGTGATGTGCTTGCTCAGATGGGCACCACTCTAACAGCAAACTAACAGCAAGCTCCCCCACCACCTTTCAGAGAGACGAACAAACGCAGAGCCATCATTGTAAACCCCCCCCCCCCCCCCCCCCACACACACACACACACACACACACACACACACACACACACACACACACAAGACCACATGGCATTTTCCCATGCTGAAGCCTAATTGGCCTGCTCCGCTGTGCCCCCCTGAGACCTGATAACAGTCCAGCTGTAATAAAGCTGCCAGGTCACAAGGCCTTGTTTGGCGGGGGGGGGGCTCACCTGTCCTCACACCCAGGGGTTTTAACTCTCTGCCTGCTTGCCCTCGCAGGTTTGGCGCCCCCCGTCTTCATGAGGTTGCCCTGTGGCGGCGTCGGGGTGAGTGAGCTTTTTTCAGGTTTTCTCCCCCCCCCCCCCCCCACTTTGCTCCAATTCAGTAATAGTGTCCAGATGTTTCCCATGAAGTGCCTGTATGTTATCAGGGGGACCCTGGCTCTGTGTGGGGGGCTGGGGGCACCAGCACTGGTCACTCTGAGTGCCCTGCACCCAGGGGGGATTTGAGAATGAGTGTGTGCGTGGCAGATTAGCATGTGGCTTGTGGGAAGAGGGGGGGGGGGTTGAATGATCACAGCCCACCCCCCAGGACACTATATCCCAGCCGTGTGAAAGTGCTGTTCTTAGCTTCTGCCCCCTCCCACCTCTTGGCCTGGGTTTCCAGAGCCCAACATGCTCCTCTGGCCTTTCATAAGAACATAAGAAATTTGCAAACGAAAGGAGGCCATTCGGCCCATCATACTCGCTTGGAGAGAACTTAACTAATAGCTCAGAGTTGTTAAAATCTTATCTAGCTCTGATTTAAAGGGACCCAGGGTTTTAGCTTGCGCTACACTAGCAGGAAGACTATTCCATACTCTAACTACACGCTGTGTAAAGAAGTGCTTCCTCAAATTCATTTTAAAATGTTCTCCTGCTAATTTCCACTTATGGCCACGTGTTCTAGTATTTAAACTAATATTTAAGTAGCCATTTGGCTGAACAGCATCCAGACCTGTTAGAATCTTATATACTTAGATCATGTCCCCCCTTAGTCTCCTTTGCTCGAGGCTGAACAGATTCAGCTCAGCTAACCCCTCCTCATAAGACATTCCCCTAAGACCAGGAATCATTCCCGTAGCCCTATGTTACACCCTTTCCAAGGCAGCAATGTCCTTTTTTAAGGTATGGTGACCAAACCTGCACACAATCTTCTATGTGGGGTCTTACCAATGAGGTTTTCCTTTATTATGACTTTAAGGCTCTATATAAATATGTGTGTTACAGGTGGACAATGACACCTTCTGGAACGAGGTCCACTCATCTGGCGCCACCCCGGTTGGCTGTGGGGTCTGTCACTGAGCTCGTCTTCAAGGTGGCGACCGGAGAGCTTAAAGTCAGTTCCAGTCCCAGTTCTGTTCCAGGTCCGTTACAGTGTTAAATGGCCTGTTAGTTGGAGCTGGGATACTAACGTCTGCTCTTCCTGTTTACAGAACGGCTTTGCAGTAGTGCGCCCCCCAGGACACCACGCAGAGGACAGCACGCCTATGTAGGTCTGCTCCATGAGGCCCCAGCCCCCCACCCCCTCGTACTGACTCCCCCATCCCCTGGCACTGATCGCCTCTCCCCACATCTTCCGTCCCCCATCCCTCCTCTGCCCCCTATCCCCCTTGCCTTCCATGCCCCTCTCTGTCCCATTATGTCCCTCCCATCCACCCCCACCCTTCTCTATTTCCCTGTGTCCCACAGGGGCTTCTGCTACTTTAACTCAGTGGCCATCGCAGCCCGTCTCCTGAAGCTGAGGCTTAATGTCAGTCGGATCCTCATCGTCGATTGGGTGGGTTCCTCTCCCAGCTCCTTCCCTGAGCAGGGCCTGTCCCTAACTGCCATGGCATCACCACGCATGTGGCCGCAGGCCCCTGGGCCCGTACCTATGTGGGCCCCTGGCTCCCGTGTCCTGACATCAGTCAGAGAGCTTTTCAGCATTTACCTCAATAGGAAGGGAACATGCTTCCCCTTCATAGCATTTATAAACGTTCCTGGCAACCCCCAATTTTGCAGAATAAGGGCACTTTTCCATGGATTTCTGGTCGAGTACCATTACCAAAAGTTCCTGTACCAAAAGTTCCAAACCAGCTGGGGTAATTCTTTGGTACTTCAGTACTTTGGGGTGGAACTTGAAATGATTTCTTTGTCTGTTGGTTATGCAAATAGCTTGCCTCTGAAACACGATACTGAAGCCACCTTGAAAACACTTGCAAAATCAGGAAACGATAAACAACATAAAAAAAATTGCGATCTGGTCGGAAGAACAGATGCAACAAAAAGAGCAGGATGACAAGAAATTTAAAATAATCCATTCATCCATCCATTTTCCAAACCGCTTATCCTATTGGGTCGCGGGGGGTCCGGAGCCTATCCCGGAAGCAATGGGCACGAGGCAGGGAACATTTAAAATAATAATAATAATACATTTTATTTGTATTGCACTTTATATTTTAGCAGTCTCAAATTGCTACAAAGTAAAAGAGTAGTGTAATAAAAATACTATAAAATAAAAAATACTAGACTATATTATAAAAAGTATTTTGTTTAATATACTAGGACAGCACGCATATAGCATGCTGTCCTAGCCATGTGATTTTGTTGTAAAAATATTGGCATATTTATAAAGCAAGAAGTTGTTCAGAAATTTCTCAAAACCCGTCTTTGAGTGATTTAACCATCAAGGAAGAAAATTATTATGATCGTCTCTGAGAACGCATGCAGCACTCGTGCAAAAGCAGTGGAGGTAAACTTGAAACTGATTTTTAAACATATATTCTATAAAAGGAATAATTAAAATTTCAAAGCTTGCGAGTTTTTTTTCCGAGTAACGGAGTAAAAATAATGTAGCAAAACTTTAACCACCTGCACTATAATGTCCATATACAGAATTAAAAGTAAGAAAAAGCCTTATTTTAATCTAACTGGCTAGCAATATAAGAATTGCATGTGCATTATATGAGATTCTTGTATTAGCCCCTCTTTAGGTTAACCAGCAACAGTCATAGCAGCATGGTGGGGGCTCTTAGGTGACCCAAACCCAACCCTGCCCCTGTCACCCCTTTCAGGATGTTCACCACGGTAATGGGACCCAGCAGGCATTCTACGATGACCCCAACATTCTGTACATCTCCCTCCATCGCTATGATGATGGGAACTTCTTTCCTGGGAGCGGAGCCCCTGATGAGGTCAGTGAGGCAGGAAAGACATCTCCACATTCAAGTCTCGCAATTACCACCTGCAACACTAACCCACTACCGCCCCCTACAGGTGGGCAGTGGACCAGGAGAGGGCTTCAATGTCAACATGGCATTCACTGGTGGTCTGGAGCCCCCCATGGGAGATGTGGAGTACCTGGCAGCATTCAGGTGAGGGCAGCAGAGAGGCTTTGTGGTTCAGTCTCTGGCATGACAGCTTTCTGAGCAAGACGCTAGCCTCAGAATCCACATTCTTATTTTACTGCGTGTCCCCCCCCTCCCCAAGATAACATGTGCCACCATGTTGAAAGGCCCCATCCAGCTACATATGTAACCCCTTCACTCACATATTTCTCAGAGATCTGAATGTGCTGCCACATGTTTCAAAACAGCAAGTGTCTTGGAACAATTTTGCAGGCTCCTCTGCACCTCTCACTCATTTACTTGCCCGCCCCCCACTTTCATCTGGTACCTACATCGGATCCCCCCCCTCCCCCCCCCCACTTCTGGTGGGGGGGGCCTTCAAGGCCTGCCAGCGGGACTGAACCATATTATCCCAATGTCTGTGTGACCTCCCCCCCCAATTCGTGACGGTTCCCCACAGGCACTTTGAAGACTGACAGGATTGACAGTGCTGCTGTTCCCCCTGCATCACCCCCCACCCTAGTAAGCGAAGCCATGTGGGCCCAGAACCAGCATCACAAAGGCCCCCCAATGTACTAAAGCATAGGCGCTACAGAGAGGCATATGGTGGGGTGTCCCAAAGTTGCCTTCATATCACCATAGCAGGCTCGTGACAAGGCTCTATTCCCCAGTTAAAAAAATGCCAAACTAAAAGCAGAAATTACTCAGGTAAGGTGACGTTTTTGGTCTCAGTAAAATACATCTTCACAGGTAAAGTGTAAACGCCATATAGTTCTTACACCTGAGCAGGAGCAATGCCCAGACAAACCCCCCCAGAGATGGGGGAAGGAGGTGGCTTTAAAAAGGGCACATGAGGGTTATGCCTGAGGGTTAGGGGTGGTGCCATCACATGTCCCATGAGCAGAGCCTGAGGCCTGCAGATGGCGCTGAAACATGGAGCTGTACCTGCTGCCTGTGTAGCCAGCCTGACCACTGACCACCAGACCTATCTAGGCAAGTTCTCTTATGCTCCAATGTGATTGGCTCTGCAGCTTTCATACCCCCCCCCCACAAGATGGTGGGAGGATATCAAAAAAGACCCCCCCCCCCCCCCAGCCACTGTGAACACTCGCAACAAGGTTATGGGCCTTGGGAGGCTTTGTGGGGGGATATGGGGGGAGATAAGAGAATGGACCCTAATGAAACCCAGAAGCCCGGAGCCTCAATGTGAATACGGACCCAGAGTGAGGAGCAAAGCCCAGATTGAAGGCAGCTCTGCCCTGCCACATGCTGGTGCTTTGAAGTGCTTCTGGCCCGGTCCGCCTTTCTGCAAGGAGAACATCAGGAATAGTCTTACAGACAGGCGGCCCATGTTAACCCTTTCTGGACTCAGGACTGGTGCCGCCTGCCCAGACACATGAAGAGCCGCATGTGTCTCATGCTATGGCTAAAACTGAGCCCCACCTGTCAGCTTGCCAATGATATCTACATTTGCAGCCTACTGTGTCCAGCCTGTGGTTAAGCCGGTTACCAGTTTCCTTGAGCTTAGGTCACAGGAATGATTCCGATCCGAAACACCAGGCGGCGACCACTGGGAGCCGGTCCACTTTTCCTGCCCTCTGTAACCAGCACTATGAGGACACGGCACCTCTGGGCCTTGAGGCTTTCCCAAATTCTGCTTCTGTCTGGGACACACAGCTGAGAGGAAGTGGGCCACTTTGGCTGCATCTTTCAGCGGAGCCAGCAGAAACTCACTATGAGGGCCTCCAGGACCTGCCATCCACCACGCACCTCTGCAGCAAGTTGGCCAGGAATGACTCAGAGGAAAGGGCGGGTTTGGGAACTGGGCCTGGGGCAGTCAGACGCCTGGTGGGGTCTCCCTGGAAAAGTGGCGGGGAGGGGGTAATGCAGTCCAGCACTCTCAGCATGCCTTTCACGCAGAGGCTGTACTATTATACTTCAGCTATCTACAGAAGCTGGATATCTTACCGTCATACCTAGGTGACGTAAAACAAGAGTTCAGCAGCAGCTCCTTCATCCCAGTCATCCTTCATCATCACTCCAGCCACACAGCATATGCATGGGTTACATCACTAGGGCCCCCAATGCTCATGACACAGTACTTACCCAGAAACGGCCAGGTACGTTTTCCAACCTGCACATGGGGGAGTGGGCCACTCACAACCTCTAGGGATCCCTGTTTACAGCCTGCCAGGAAGTCCCATAGACGATATAAAAATATTAGAGGCAAGATGTGAGGGGCTCAGAGAATGGGGCTCACCAGGGCTCAGACAGATGACAACAACCAGCCACGGGCTACTACCAGGCCAGTAGCCCCTTCTGGCTTCTGTTTTCTAGAGTCGGTGAGCTTATTTTCCAGGAGTCGCACTGCTCTGCCCTCCAGCAGGAACTATCCAGTCAGATTCCTCATGCATGAGCCCTGTCTTCCTGTGTGCGAAATTTCCTGTGACACACTATTTAACACCTTGCTAGTCTCGTCTGCTGCTGCTGCTATGCTTCTTCCACATAATGTACAGCTTGGACCTCATTTCCCTTAAAACATGCACCTTGCTGGCATTATGGAATTTTTTTTAAAGCAACATGAAAGCTTCGAATCTCATCTCATCTGCAGCAGCCATCTAGTGAAACAGTCAGAAAGGATCACTGAAGTGCGCATGGTCATAGCGCGGACTCATAGGGGACTGGTAAGCACTCCTTGCCAGTGGAGGTCCTGAAGACATCCCAGCACCTTGTACCTCCCTCGCTGTACCTCCCTGTCTGACCACTGCTCCTCTGACCAAAACTAAGGTCATGTGTGGACTTGAAGTCGATCTGTGGTGGTGTGACTGTTATCACAAATAATCAGAAATTACTATTAAACAAAGAGATCATACTGTCTCTGTCACGTGATTGGTGAACAATTTGCCTACTCCCCTCCGAACTGGCTGCTTATTGGCTGACAGCTGAAGGCTTTCTCTCTCTCTCCTAATAGGACTGTGGTGATGCCCATTGCCACTGAGTTCGCCCCTGACATGGTGCTGGTATCATCGGGCTTCGACGCGGCAGAGGGACACCTGCCCCCTTTGGGGGGGTACAAGCTGACAGCCAGATGTAAGGCCTCCCTCCATGCCAAAGGCGGCTATAATTACCATGTCATTAGCAGAGCATATCCACAGTGTCCAGTAGGCAATATGCCTTGGTGAGGTGTCAGCCACCCCATACAGCCAACTGAAGATGGCGGGGGGTTCTGCTGGACACTGGAGCTAAAGCACTGTGCTGTGCTTCTGAAACTGAAAGCTGGCTCATATTATGTGTTCAGGCTGCAGATTTTAAATGGAGAATGATGTCATATTCTCCCCCCCCCCCATGCCACCTTTGATCAGCATCCAGACAGCACAGTCAAATCACAGAACATACCAAACCCCCCGCTTCCCCACACACATGCACACACTCGCACTAACTTCGACACACGCACACTCTCTCACACACACACACACTTCCTGTTTCTTGCGACAGGCTTCGGCTACCTGACCATGCAGCTGATGGCGCTGGCAGGGGGCCGGCTGGTGCTTGCCCTGGAGGGAGGCCACGACCTCACTGCCATCTGTGACGCCTCTGAGGCCTGCGTCTCTGCCCTGCTGGGGCTCACGGTGAGGGAGTGCACGCAGACGGACCAAGGGAGGGATATAGATACTGGGAGACTGAGGGTTAGCAAATGCCACCCTCAGCCTGTGACAACGCTGACAGCAGCATTAGCACTCTTGCTCCTTGGGGCCGATAGCATTCAGCAGGACTGCTGGCTTGTCACAACTCAGAACCAGGTACGGTTCTCAGTCAACCCTCACTAGTACTCGTCTCCATGCAGGACAGGAACAAGTGAAGGCTTACCCCCACCCCCCCAAAAACAAACTTTTACAGAGTTAACTCCAAGGGGAAAAAACACAATAACGTGAGATAGTAAAATGTTGCTATGACTACAGTGCTGGCCTCAGTCCCAGTCCGTTTGGAGTGCTGTGCTGGACCACAGTGTGGAGAGCGCACTAGTACTCCGACAGCCTCAGAACGGGACTCGCATGGCTTAAGATTTTCCTTTCATAAAACAATGGAAATGTTGTCCTTCAGGCAGATTTTTCTAAAGCAGAGGTGAAGAATGTGCTTTCCAAACCAGGGCTGGAACCTGTTCTGCTATCAGTGGCTCAGCCATTGTGCAGCCAGGACCTTAACTACTCCTCAGCGCCACCTTCTGTGCTTTGATCTCTGTGTATCTGCTCCGCCCCTTAGCTGGAGCCCCTGACACAGGAAGTCCTGCAGCAGAGACCGAACCCAAATGCAGTGCACTCCATTGAGAAAGTTCTGGAAATCCAAAGTGAGTGTTAGAGCTACCAGACATGTCCAAGCCATGTCGCTGCTCTGTGACCCTTGACCCCATCCCCATCCCATGATGTCATCTCCTAGGTAAGTACTGGCGGTCAACACGACACCATCTAGCCAAGGCGTGCTACTCCCTGTTGGAGGTGCAAAGGTGTGAGAGAGATGAGGTGGACACGGTGATCGCGATGGCATCACTGTCGGTGGCCCCCACGCTGGCTGACAGCAGGTACAGCCCTTCACCCCCCCACTCCCCCCCGCCATCTCAGGTGCCAGACTTTACTCCTCTCACTACTTCCCACCTTGACCTTTGGCCTTCTGCATTGCAGGCTGCATGATGAGCCGATGGAAGAAGGCCCTCCTCTGTAGGTGCTGCATGGGGCGCTCTTGAGACCACCTGGATGCCAGGGCATGATTCTGCCCACCGGGTTTTGATTTAGCATACCCTCCACCCCATCCCGCCTGCATCCTGTCAGCGGTGATTAACTGGGGGAAAGAAGTTGGGTGCCATGCCCAAGAAGGCGGGGCTACAGTGTGCCCGCAAATAGAAACTGAGCAGTAGCTCCAGTCCAAAATTTGTTGGTGTTCCAACTGGTCGGACACACCATATGAAAGCGGAGACCGACGGCCTTCTCTGCACCACAAAGGGCCACGGACCCAGGACCGGACATAGCAAGGCAGGGGCCCATGTCATGGAGTGTGAGACAGGCCAGACACAGATGCAACTGCTGATCACATCACACATTCGTTTCTAATCAGATTTTCACTTCATGAAAAAACTGATCATACATAAGAAATTCCATGTTGTTCTGAACAGCTGAGGGTCGGGTCCAGAAGAACCTGCAGGCTGATCAGGCCTGGGGAGGGCAACCCAAATGTGGATTTAGCCTTGGGTACTGAGCTGGTCACACATCTCCCTGGGCGTGGGCGGAGAGGAGAGCGGGTTACACCGTGTCTGAGATTCACACCTTTACACAGACTGCATCCTTCCTGTACGTGTATGGTACATTGTACAAAAAGGACGATGTTGAAAGCTAGTTGGGGGAAAAGTAACACCGTCCCCCATCCCAGATGGCGGATTGGCATCGACTCTGATGTAGGTTCCTTTAATGAAAGAAACGCCAGCTTCGGACTCTCGAGAGTTCCTGAGCACGCTGTGTGCTGAAGCCAGAGTTTAACCCTGCAAAGCAGCAGCATGCCTAATGCATGTGTTTGCCAGCAAGCCTGCTTACGACAGTCTGCATGGGCCTGAAAATTGTCATTTTACTGTATTCAACTACTGAATGTATGTACATACAGACACTGAAGCTACATTTTCACATGCACTGAATGCCGGGGTGTGGTATCAACATGATCTGGTTTAATGGGATTCGGACCTTCTCAGCCTCGTCTGAGTGAGTCATTCTTGTCAGTGTGAAAACCTTACTGTCTTACTGTATTTCCTGCCTCATTTCCTGGTTATCTACTGTTTGAACTTCTTTACCTGCTTTTGGCTAATGCTGCTCAGATCTAAGCTTTTTTTCTCTAGTCTTTTCTACCCTATTTGTTAACATTTTGTGAAGATGACACTCTCTCAAAGTTTTCTTTGACTTTCATGTAGATTTTGCAGGGAACTTTACTTTGGTCGATTTGTGTAATGATTCCAAACATTATATATTACCCATGTGTTCTGTTCATAGTAGATTTATGTATATAAATATATTCTGAATACATAAATATAACTAAATCAATCTTATTGACAGAATATAAATGTATATATTGAAAGCCAGTTGGGGAGAGTTGACATGATGTCTGCTGGTCAGGTATGTGTGAAATGTGTAGTACAGCAGGATAACTGTGGAGCTTCAGCCAGAAACCAGAAGCACCCCCCACTAGGACAGCATAGAAAGATTCTGCTCCCACCCCTTGAGGCAGGTGCAGCGGGATCTTCTATGTGTTTAGATTGAAAGAAGAGGCCTAGCATGGCCTTCACTCACATTTGCTTGTTCTGGACGACTATGGTGGCTCTTGTGGAAAAGCCAGATTACAGAGCCCCTCACCACACCCATCACAGATACACTGGCAGGGGACACATGGATACCTCCACATGACAAGGGATGGAGGACCTCATCCCAAAATCTTCTCCGACCTGAACAGGTCCTTAATTTCTGTTGTTCCTATCTTCCGGGTCATGAAGACAAGTAGCTCCCTAATCTGCATGGTTTGAATTCCCTCTGCTTGCCTAACTGCGTGTCAAACACATTTGCACAAGAAAATCAACAATGTACAGTTTGAAATGATTGTAGCCCAGATCAGACTTTGGTTTTTGCCCTTTATTGTTTTTAAGAAAGATTTTAGTTAGAAAAGGGATTAATTTACATGAAACTCTGGAAATTATGTAACTGCCAGCACTTGCAGAGTTCAAACACTGAGTAATTTTTTGTGTGTAGGTGAAGCACAGAAAGCTGAAACTGGGCTGGGACGCAGGGTAACCACTGATAAGCCAAGACCCATCTGCAAAATATCTTCTAGATGTTTGACAGGTACATTTCCCACCAAGAGTAGGCCAGACACAGATATCTTAGACTAATATGGTTTAAGGACAATTTGTAAGATTACAAATGAGAGATACACATGTATTTTTGTTTTGTCTCCAGTTAATTCTTACTGGGATGATTGGCTGAAATTTGTGTTTGGCATTCATTATAAATGATCATCTTTCTGAAACAATGTGTCCTGGTTTTATTCAAGCAGGAGCTTCTCTGGAAGGCGATGGTGTTTTTTACACCTCCCATTCTTACTCTATAGGAACATGTACACCTTAGTTTCAAACATACACACTTTCTCTTTAAGGACAGACAAAAAGAACATAAACGAATGATAACATGACTGACGTCAAATGAGTCATGTCGCAATGAGAAGAAAAGCATTCATCTCTTCCGGTTATCTAATCATCTCTTCAAATCAGCTTTTTAAAAAAATGTTTCCCAGAACTTTCATCCCACCATGGCAAGCTTCCAAACAGATTCTTCTTCTAAAATGGCTTGTTTGTATTCATTAATATACTATCTGTAAGCCACGGGTCGGAAAATCTTAATGATACACAGCACTCAACTGACTATTCATAATAAGTAACATTATATTTCAACTAACGCTAGCAAATGGGTGCTCAGCCTACCACCACATTCATGAGGAAACCCAGCAAAAATGGCCAACAGGGGGTGTGTTGCAGCCAGAACAACAACAATGGAAAACCACCCACACGGTCTGAGATCAGGAGACAGGAAGATGATGGTCATTGCTACCCTGCGCTCTGTCCACCCCCCTCCTTGTAATCTGGAGACGGGACTCACCGTTTCCACCTGAAAACAACATTCACATCTGAGCCCATTCGCCTGCCTGCTGTAACCATGGCAATTGTCCAGCACATTACATAACTAAACTCCCTTGCTCCTTTGACCAGCTGCCAGCCGCTGGACCTCTCTGTTCATGCAGAAACACAGACAGCTTCACACCAGGATATCCCAGACACTGGCAGCCTGGAGATGTTCACTGCCCTTTGGCAGCTCTGTCCCTCACAGCTTTAGCACCTGAGCACTGCGTCAGCTTCTTTGACCAGCCTTGCCCACCACACTCACCAACACACTCAGAGACACCGAGGTTACAGGTCCTTTGATGAAACTCATTTCATGGAAAAAAAACCCTTTAAGATCTAACTCAGCCATGTAGGCAAAGGGGGTTTAAATTCAAACCTGTAAGGACACCTTGCTATCCCACTGCACCAGACACTAAAATGACCCCAAAACCCCACAGCAATCATAAGAATTGTCCTGAGCATGGTGTGACGCTGTTTATGGTCAGCTTCACCGGGGTCCAGGTTAATGTCGACCTAACACCACACGGGGGCGCTGTCCCTATAGACGAGTTCAATGCTGCATTAATGCATTTTACCTAGAGATACTGCCAGTGCATCTGAGCAAGTCTATTCCTTCATATCATAATGAAGAGCTCTCACGCCGCGTCTGGGGATAGAGAGCCGCAGATGCCGATATGCTGCTTTTAGTCTGTGTCTGGGACCTCGCCCCCGGCTGACGTTCCGACACTGCCTGTTTTACAGCCTTTTTTACACTAATTTTAATGTTCCTAACACATTTTCTTGTCCACTTTAATTCCCTCTTTAAGGCTTACGGAAATTTCCCTATGGTCAGAGGCTAGAAGTGGAGGGGGGTTGACTTTAGCGGATTTTTTCCTCCACTTACCATGCATTTCTTTTACATAACAGTTAAAAACAGGACACTGTTATACGAAGCACTTAAAGCAATGTGATACTGACCGAAACTAAACAGACTCAGAAGACTGATGTTCATGGGTAGCACCCGCTACCGGGTTGATTATGTTTAAGGTTGTCATTGTTAGGATTAGGGATTTACACATAGAAATGAATTGGTAGTCTCTACAATGAGAGGAAGATTAACTCTCTGTGTGTGTGTGTGTGTGTGTGTGTGTGTGTGTGTGTGTGTGTGTGTGTGTGTGTTGGAGCGCCTCGCCGGAGGACGTGTGTGTCCGTGTGTGAGTTGACAGTGAGCGCTGGCTCCAGTATTTACGGGACAGAAGCGACGCGTCGACTTGCTCCACCGCTGGGACACATCCGCCCGTTCGCCCTGTCCTGGGCTCTGAGTGCCGAGGCTGCAACTTTCAGCTGTTCTTGCAAAGAGATTTTGTTTAAAACCAAAGGGAGGAGCTTCTAACCAGATAAATTAATTTATGTTCATTGCTTGCATTTCTTAATTGTGGTCCCTTTTAATGTTTTTCTTATGGCTTTTCCTCGTTTTCTGGAGGGACGTTTGGCGTTTTGACTGAACAAACATCAAGCACCTGTTGTGCGTTTAATATAGTCACTGTATTAGTTACTACACAATGTATTATTTCCTACATTCAAGTAAACCGAGTTATGTACATCTCCGGTCTTTTATATTTCACTAGTTATTTTGGTTCCTTTGGTTCTGTAGTGCTAATTTTTACCTTGCCTGTAACAAAACCCTTGACCCCTTGATTAATCCTCGTAAGACAGAATTAGTAAATTTATTTGGGTACAGTTCGAACTCAGTTTTTATCATTAGTTTTGAAATTCAGGCACTTAATTTTAAATAGCGGATAGATTATGCCATACGATATTATAGCCACACAACGTGGGAGGGGCATTTCACTCATTTACGAGCATCATAAAGATAACTCACAATTTATCTCCATATATAAGCTACCTTTTCGCAAAATTTATACATTTTGTACGCTTTACTTTCAATTAGCCGGACTGACGCCTCTCCAGTAATGATCCCCGATTTGCAGCCGTAAACAGGGGGCTTGGTTCGGTTCGGTCACCCCAACTAAACTTCACCTGGGTCTGTTAAGACTTAACAAGGAAAAACATTGGTGATTAAAGCAAACGGACCAAACGCGCAGTTATATTTAAGGCGCATACGGCGTAAACTGTTACTTTATCCATTTTACTGCGAATTAAAATTTTGTAGTTTTTTCCGTCTTTTTACGGGAAACATCTGTGAGTTATACAGCATTTTTACTGCAGCCTGAAGCCTTTTTAAGTGCCGTTTGGCTCATGGGCAGCATGCAGCTATAATGACTCATTATCAAAGCGGCTGCTCGCCTTTATTTCAACGCATACTTACCCCTATAGTATTTACCTCAGCGTTCTAGCTCCGTAAATCAGTTATCATGCCGATTCTACATGATTAAATATTTAAAATTATTATTATTAAATGTTATATTGTAATATCTAATAGCTTTCTTCACATGAACAGAGTAGGCTATATTCGTATATTTTACATGTTTTCATTAATGGAAATTACCTGAGTACGACCATATTTTATGATCATACACACTTACAAGGTTGTATATTTAAAAGGTAACATGAGATTTGTGACTAAATTATGGTTACAGGAGCTGGCTTTGCACTGGAGTCATTTTGACAGCAGTACACGAATTTGGTCTGTTCTGCCCTCCTGAGTCCTATATCCTACGTGATCAGAGGTGGCGTCCAGAGAAAACTTTCTGTGGAAATAATAGCTATGGCGAACCATTGATTCCCATGGGGACTCTAACTCACCGCACACCCTCGCACCAGCCCACTAACCCAGTACGATATCCCAGGAGAAGCGGCGGTCACACCGCGAATTCACCGGAATCTCTGAACAGAAAAAGCGGATAGGTAGGTCGAGGTAGTAGCTTAACACGGTTATTCAAGACGTCTTAAGAGTACAACGAACTGCTTTGGTTCTGATGGGGAAAAGGCCTGACAATACATGGAATAACAATCTATATCACTTTCAAATTTACGGTTACTGCCTTCAGTACTGTTCTTTCACAAACACGCCCCCTGCTGGCCATTGAAAGACACCAAACGAACGGAGTATTAGCTGCCGATAGATTTGTTTATGTTAAGCAGCGTCTTTGCTGCCGCGATACCGCATCAATTGGCAGGTGCTGTCAGTGGATAGACAAGGAGGGATGTGGATCGTCCATGGCCTCCCACGGAAGCTAGGTCGAATGCTAGTTAAAGAAAACTGATACTAAGAGAGGGGCCTGTTGTACAATATTTACTTTTAACTGCTCCATTAACCATCCAGCTGTAAAAATCTTTTACTCAGGAAAATGGGGGCGTGGGGGGGGGGGGGGGGGGTGAGTATTGAATTTTTCTTATTCTTGTATCCTTAGCCACATGGCGGTTATTTCCGTCTGATACTAAATTAGACGTGCTTTCCAATTTCTACCCATGTGCTTTATTATATATCTTGCTTTTACTGTGACTGGCAGATCCTGTACATGTCCAATTTACGTTAGGCTAGTCATATACAGTACAAAATCTTCGCGACTAACATAGTCCACTAACAATGGGATCTTGTGTTCACGGGCGAACTCGAGTTCTATTCAGTTTATAGATGCTAAACTCTTAAATGCGGGTTAATTATTTGTACCCAATTTTATGCTTCGGGGAAGCAATGTTTAGTTTTAAACGCCGAATTAGGGGTCTAGTTGCACTCCAGCATTTCAAAGCGGGACAAGTATTTGATGGCGTTATCTGTGGCTGCTCGGCCGGCTTTCATTGTTAAATAAAGAATTCCCCTGGAGGCGTTGCTATTTAAGTGATTACCTGTTATTAAAATGAATCAAATTTTATACGGCCCGATCTGAAACAGAGCCATGTTTCTCTCTGCTGCTAATGAATCTCCCGCGAGTTGAGTCTGATATATTCTTTCCACACAACCAAAGCAAAAGGTTGAAGAAATGCCCTCACAAACCGGGGAGAACGTGCCTTATTTAATTCGCAATGGCTTCAAGAATGTAACAGTGATACAGGGAGTCTAAAAAGTGGCTTCCTTTTCAGATTTAAGTATTTTTAAATAAAAACGCTGGTTTCCTTATCATATCCTACTAAAGATAATAATCGAGCTAAGTCTTATGCAAAATAAAATGTATTTATTTTTCCAACATCTTTAAGGATTGACAGTCTGGCACCAAACACTGCTCTAGAGTACAAAACAGGGGGTTGTGTTTTCCTACGCATACAGACTAACCAGTTCGCCTTTCCTTCTTCGACTTTTAAATACAGGTTAAATGATGAAGACTCGGGGAAAAAACGATTTACAGTGAGCACACTCTTCAATTTCATTGTGAAACAATCCACGGCTCTCAGCTTTTTTTTTTTAAAGATTCAATAAATAATAATGAAGTTTTTTACAATGGACGGAACAGGGCAGTATTGCTGAAGAAGGCTTAATGTTGTCTATTTTTTCATGTCATGCATCACATGCCTCAAGAATGTATTAGGCCCATTCCAATTTCAAACAATTCCTTCAAAATGTCAGAGGTATACTTACACAGATACGTACAAAATCCCCATACATTTAATTTTTAAAGCAAAAGATAGAGATCCCGGAGAAAAACAATATTTTCCTGAATGAAAAAGTTTCGTTGAAGTAGGGTACGTCCTGAGGAAGATAATTTGACTCGCTGTAATACTGTTGTGCAAAGCTGTATAGAAAACGTGGCACCGAGCGTTCAATTTAAATCCAGTCATTTCCCGTCCTTTATGCTCGGCGTTCGCGGGTTCTGCGATAAATCCTTCAGCCAAATCTTCTGACACAGAAGTAAACGATCTGCAAAGTAAGGGAAAATCCATTCATGATTCCGCTAATAACGTAGCCAAGCATTACATACATACGCAGTATTATCGTTTGGGGAGAGAAGCGGATTGCCAGGAGCGCAGCACTGCGCACTTAGGAATTCAACTCGGACACCTTCGAAACTATTAAGAAAACGATCATTTCTAACAGAAAGGCCACGTCAAAAAACCCTTTCCGGTTTTTCTGAAAGATTCAATAAATTCGCGAAAATATTAGAAAAATTAAGTGTATAATGTCCTTTATTTTAAATCGCATTCTAACATTTGTTTTGTAATATCGATTATAAAATGTCTTTACTATTGAACTAAGAACGATTCCAGTTTAATAAAATATACCTGCAGTCTTACAAAATTCAAGCAGAATTGCTTATTTAGACCTATTATATATACGTTATGATTTAAGTAAACATTTAATAGTGAAAACAAGAACCTACAAATAACACACATTTCCTTAATGAATGCCAAGAGTTCGTTCAGGAACATTAAGGCGGACTGGATTATTACATGGCACTTAAGCATTAAACAATGCAAGAACTGCGCAAATGATGCTATATTTTCTCTAATTATTCTAATGGCAAAACGTGGTCCGTCGTGCAAAACCGGACTACTGTCAAGTAAATGCTTCGTTGCTTTGTAGGCCTATATTTAAATATCCCACAGACTACATATCGAAAAACGATGCCATGTAACACAGACTCAAATTTACACAGTACCAGGACACCAGGATTGAAAACGTTTCAAAAATTATAAACGATCTCATTTTATGTAATTAATTGCAGGGAACTTCAATTAAAATGTAAACTGTACTTAACAGCTTTGAATTGGCACTTAAATATTCGACAGTTGAAAGTGTAACAGATGTTTAAAAGTCGGTGCTGTGGCCTTCACGCATGAAAACATGCAATTACAGATACAAATTATGTGCAAGATATATCGTGGTTCATGCTTCTATGTACAATTCGCGTCCTCTCCCATGGTCTAAATATACTTAGAAATGGACACGGGAATTAAAACTAACTGACCAAATAAACCACAAAGGAAAACAGTTGTGACCAGATATTAGTGATTAGCCCTTGTTTGGCTGCATGCAGAACATTGTTTTAAAGGCCAAACTTCCACTAATAAATGTCCATATTGATAGTTGAAATATGACACATTCAGCCATTGCGGTAGGACTGTCGTATCACACCTCCATCACTGGGGTGGAGTGGCGTTCCAATTCCACCTCCAGTGTGTTTATGTGTGCGTGTGTGTGGTGTTGGCATGCTCTCTCCATGTACTTTGTTTTTCCTCTGCACGTCCCTACATAGACATTCATTTTGATTCATTGGAGTCTCTAGATCGCCCATAGTATGTCTGTGTGAATGCGCCATACATGGCCTGGCACACCGCCCTACCTTGCCCGATGACTTTGACTAGCATAAACGTATAGAAGATTAGCAGAACTTAGTGCTCCAGTTGGTGTGAGATAACATACCTGTCCACTTATTAGAGCCAATCTTCACGGCACTGCAATGATTTATTTTTCCCAAATGCAACCTAAATGCTTTTTTTTTTTTTTTAACTATAATTAACAACAAAGTAACGATAAATGACAGGTGGAATCCGTATTCCTGTTTACCTATAGATACATCGTCACATTAATTAATTTTAATTATACACATTAATTTTAGAATTATAATTATTACCGCCTTTGGTTAATTATTGTGTTTCGAAGTGTACATGGTTTTTGATAGTTTATTAAACATTTCAAAACTGTGCGCCCTCCTGCCTGTTCCTACACTGGCCAGTCTTCCCGCATGTTAACGAAACGAAGGACAGTAGTATTAAAATAGCACACAAAACTGCAAGGCTAACTCCATTCATCCCGCACATATCCTGTGATGGAGTGGGTTTTAAACTCTGCACTCGGCGTCTTCTCTGATATACTCACTCCGACGGCTAATGGGACGCCGACATGGACCAGGCTCCCTCCATCCGCCACACCGAGAAGGCGTAACTAAGCCTTTCGTGAGCCACGTAGCTGCAGCTGGACATCTTGCTGTCCATCTCGTCGCTCTGCAGCACCTGGTACAGGAAGTCTATGTATCTAGAGGCCAGCTTCAGTGTCTGTATCTTGCTGAGCTTATCCGAGGGCAGCGTCGGAATGATCTTCCGCAGGGACGCGAAGGCTTCGTTCAGCGACTGTGTCCGCTGCCTCTCCCGCACGTTGGCCAGAATCCGCTGGTTCTGCAGCTCCTCGTAGGAGTGCGTGCAACTCGGACTCGCCTTCTTGGTCCGTTTAATCGAAACAGGGCTGCCGTCCTCGCACTGTTTTTTGCTGGGTCGCCTTTTCCTGCCAAGCCGCTTTTGCTGCCTGTCTGCCTCCTCCTCACTATCCACCGGAGAGACCGGGGAGCTGGAACTTTCCTCCATTCCTCTTTTTTAAGGAAACTCAGGAACGCAGTAAAACGCGTCTCCACTTTGAATTCGGATTTGGAGATTATTTCAGTAATAAATTAAATCCAGGCAGATTTGACTAAATTGCCGTATCCCCGCTCCCGTTTATCTGTTATGATGTTCACATCTCAAATGAAATTCAAATCTTACTTAACTTTTCGTATGCGAGAAGTTTCTCCCTGTTATTATTTATTTGGAAACTATATCTCAGTGTCAGATACTAAATAGCAGAGTGCACAGAGGAGGTTGTCCACAGCTTCTTGCCATTGGCCCGCCAATAAACAGGAGGGACAAGTCTTAAGTTTCACTAAGTCGGGCACTTTCGTTGTCATGTTTAAAATAAACTGAATAATTGTGCAGTTCAGGGAAATGTATAGGCCTACATAAACACGGCAAGACACGCCACGATTTGCATTTCCAGTAGGCTTAAAGTAACCGCAAGAAGGGGAGCCAGAAACCAGTTAGGTCACATTAATGTATAGGCTACGTTTAATGGTAACTCATTAGCGGAAAAAGCTAGTTTGACTATTTGAATACTTGAGATGGATCTGTAATAACTTATTTTGAAACTGAACAGATTAATCGTTTTAGACGGAATTTGTTTATTGATATGTGATAGTCATGAAAACCCGAAAGCCGCCATGAATGTGGTGCATAGATCGGGTAAACTGACAAATTTGTGGATTGAAATATTTAATACACCGCATCTAAAACGTCGCTTTAAAGCTGCCTCCCCCTGCAGTAGCACTGGGATTTCATATGCTGAAAAAGTTAGCTTTCATGATGGGGACAGATTAGCAACGAAACATGTCTCTGGTGTCGCAGTTACTGTAATTACGCGAGGTGGGGTGTGCTAAGTAATCACTAGTATCATTCAAATCACTAAAGGACCGAAATGCCTTTACATTTTTACTTAATGTAATGACAATGCAGGCAGCGTTTTGGATGAGATGTATGGATGTTAAGCAGAAGCCGGAGCGCATACAATGCTTGCTGTAAAGAAACGGAGATAGGCCTTAACAACTTGAATGACCATCGCAAATACAACTTAAACCCACAGCAGACCCAGCCGAGCCCATTCAGCATCATGGAGCATAGCCTGACCATAGCCTGGTCCTGAGAGCTGTCAAACTGTCACGGGCAAAATTATAGTTATACCCAGGGGCGCCGCTAAGGGGGGGAAAGTTGGGACAATTCTAAGGGCCCACGCCCTTTAGGGGCCCCCAGAGATCTGCTTTATTAACAGTAACACTACTAGCAGTAAAGTAAAAGAAATTAAAAAATGTATCTACAAAAGAGTTACAAATAAAACAAAATTACGGCTTATTTCTGCATCTCCAGTCAAATTACACCCCTCTCTGTTTCACTGCATGGTTCAGCCCATCCTACCTAGCGTAGAGTGTCGCTGCTGAGTGAGAGCAGGTGCAGATATGTCAAGTTCAACAAAGAAGCATAAGTCCGGTCATCGGAAACGACAAGCGAGGTTACATAGAGCAGAGAGAGAGAAAACGGGCCGACAATTACTCACTAAGTTTTTCGAAAAGAAAGGTATTCACGAAGCTTCCTTTGATGTAATGTTGGCGCTACTTGCATAGCGAACCATTAACGTTATCTGATACTGAATAGAACAGGTTACGTTTTTCACCAATGAAAATTAAATATGTAATTTTTTGTCCAGATATAGATCTTGAATTTGTTGCAAATATGCCAGCATTATCTTATTGGCTAACTATGCTGGCGGACTTTAAATACTACCACCGTGTATGATAGCAGATAGTTCACTAATAATGAGATCTTCCTAATACTGTACAGATGCAGCCTCGCCCTCACCCACTCTTCCTCACGAAGTTCCCCCGGCTCTTCTCCCAGTTGAAGAAGGAGGTAACCAGAATGTCACTGAGATCCATCCTTTTAAAAACAGGCTAAAAGACATTGCAGTTTGATTATAAGCATTAATTATACTATTTCAATGTCTGACATAGCCTTACTTAGTCAATATTAAAGATGAATTTTTCTTTTTGTAGATTGATTTTATGCAGAAACAGTAAATTATTAATCAGGTTTATTATGTAGAATGATTGAGAATAATGCTCAATGGATATTGAATATTGCTGAAAATTATATAGTATTAAGGGGTATTCTACATACTATTATAATTTATTTTAATACTGCTTAACTAGTCAAACTCATTTCATATCAGCATAATAGTGTGGTACAGAACCTCTTTCAGTGTAGACATGTTCTGAATGAATTATGTATACGTCTTTTGTATACACTAGGGCCAGGATGCTCCTCAAGCCAGTCTGTCAGGGAGGTCACAGAAAGAGATTTTAAAACAGCAGAGGAGGCTCAGGAGAGAATCTGTAGCAGCAGCAGCTCAGATGAGGAGGAGAAAGAAGTGAGGAGCTTACAGTTTAAGGGACAGAGTGAAGATAAGATGGACACTTTAGATACTGAGCCGCATGACCTGTTGTCAGTTGACCCAGGTTTGTGGCCTACAAAATTAACTGACAAAGACAGAGCAACTATCGTTTGTAAATTGGCACAAAAAGAAGAAAGAGACATGCCTCATGATTCACAGGGAAAGCCATTTCCAGACTACTTGAAATACTGTAAGGCAGCAAATGGTAGAGTAAAGATGAGAAGGGATTGGTTGATTTATAGTGAGAGTACAGATGCACTGTTCTGCATCCCATGTGTTCTTTTCTCTCAGGGGCAGAAAAGACCTTCTCATAGTCTTCTGAATAGTGACCAGGGGTACAAGATGTGTGATGTTAAGTGGCGTCGTATGTATGATAAACTCCCAAATCATGAGAATAACAGGGCTCACAGGGACTGCTATTTAAAATGGAAAAGTCTGCAGTGTTCTGAAAGAACTGCAAGTGGCATCAACATGCAGATGCAGAGAGAGTTACAGTCTGAAATTTCACAGGAAGTGAAATAGCAGGAATGATACAGAGTGTGCTTATGGATCAAGGGATAGACATTAGTGATTGCAGGGGGCAAGGTTATGATAATGGGGCAAATATGTCTGGGAAGATCAAGGGAGTCCAGGCCCAAATTTTACAAAAAAATAATCTTGCCACATTTTCACCTTGTGCTTCCCATACATTGAACCTTGTGGGTGTGCACGCAGCAGGCTCTAGCCCTGAAGCCTCTACATTTTTTGGCTACATCAATCGCCTGTACAGTTTTGTAAGTGCCAGTCCAGAGCGATGGGCTATATTCAAAGACACTGTAGGCTGCTCTCTGCATAACTTATCTGACACTCGATGGAGTGCTCGAATAGATTCTGTCAAACCTGTGGCAAAACATTTGCCACGGGTAAAAGAGGCCCTGAGTGCTATACTAAGCACATGCAGTCTTTCAAATGAGGCCAGGGCAGAAGCTTTCGGACTCAGAAAGTACTTTAGCTCATTTGATGCTATTGTGCTTTTGACCATTTGGGTAAAAGTTTTGCAGTGCATTGATGACAGGAATATAATTCTCCAGTAAGGGAAAATTTCCCTGGAGGTTGAGGCAGCTAATGTCAGGGACCTTAAAAATGAGATACAAAATCTCAGGGATAGTTGGGATGCAATCCTTTCAGAGGCATCCTTAATTGCCAGTCAGATGGGAGTGCCACCTAAATTTAATAAGGAGCTGGGCCGTCAGAGGAAGAGAAAGAGATTATCTGATGAGACCCCTGACCCTGAAGAAAGTCAGAAGGACAGCAGTGACAAAGTGTTCCGCAACACTATTTTTTTCACTGCCATGGACCACATTATCTGTGATTTGGACACGCGCTTCAAAACAACTGCAGGTATTGTAGAGGAATTTGCTGCCATAATAAAAGTGGGGCAGTTGAGTGACTGTGATATTTCAACTGTGTGCCAGCCACTCATAAGTAAGTATACAAAGGACCTCACACCTCAGTTTGAGAATGAAATCAGGCATCTCAATGCAATATTTTCAGCCACTTTTTCTGATTGTTCTCCTCTCCTAAATGCAATTCATAAAATGGAACTCCAGAGCATTTTTGGAGAGGTGTGCATTGCCCTGAGGATCTTTTGCACTCTTCCAGTCACTGTTGCCTGTGGAGAGAGGGTATTCAGCAAGCTTAAATTGATAAAGAGCTACTTGAGATCAACAATGTCTCAGGAAAGGTTGAAAGGCATTTACCTTACTGTCCATTGAAAGTCACGCCCCCTACAGTCGGTCCGGCCCCTGGCTTTTCCAGCGTGTTCGCGAAAACGACTTCATTTATTTTCTTATTGATTTATCGACAGACCATCATACTTTTTAGACGTTATAATAACAACACTCTATTGATCCCCAAAGAGAGAAATTCTCTCCTTGCCTGCCCCCTCTTACTGTCCATGATACACAAGCACATATGTAGAAAAACGTCAGCTTGGAAGCCAAGGCTGGACTTAACCTACTCCTTAGGGTTCAACTGGAAACTGCCCCATGGCCGAGCGGTCTCAACCCTCCTGCGCAGCGAAAATGGCCTTTCAAAGTAAGGGGTATTCTGTTCTCCCAGGCGTGGGTTCGAATCCAACTTCCGACAAAAATTCTTCAATCGCTACAGCACAATTTGAGCCACTGATCGGCTTTAATTGCTTTGTTTTATTTTTGCGTTTCAGGCAAAACTACATAACACTTAAAGACACTACGGGCATGTAAATGGAGAACGAAATTATAGTTATACCGAATCTCCTACACACAATACCAAGGTTACCAACTTTGCTCAGCTGGCCGGAGTGAGACGTTCAATTCGCCACAAGTCTGCACACCCAGACACACGCATATAAAACGTATGTGTAACAAAGTTGTTTTGATATGTATAATTACTCAAAATTCCTTATTTATTAAAATCCTGGTAAAATGAATAGGAGAGGGAGTAAGGAGAATTCCCAGAAGGCCCTGCTTCATGGTGCCTCCCACTGGTTAAAAGGGGGCGTGACGTGTTTCCTCTTCCTCTTTCCCTGTCTCTCTTCCAGGAAGAGGTATCATGGCTCTCTCATTAATCTAATTAAATAGAAAATAATCCTTTTATTATTATATAAAATTCCTGTAATAAAAGTTTAAACATATCATTATTAATATATATCAAGCAATATTTTAATGTATGAACTTAATTTGGTTTGTGTTTTTCTTTTTATTGTCGGGGTGCACATGGGCAGAATGTTGAGCTGCTACATGCTGCTGGGGAATTAATACTTTGCTCTTCATTACCAGAGGAAAAGACACGTGCCAATAAAAGGACGTCGGATTCCGAGTCCAGATGAAGCCACGCGGTGTCGTCTCTCCCTCTCCCGCACCCACACACCACACACAACAAAAAAAAATACACAACGCAGAGTGAGAGCATCAGCTCTCGGACTTTAACCGGGACTATGTTTTAACTGGACTCGCTTGGCGCGATCGGGCCGTAAACAAAGACCCAAACGAGACCGGTTACATTTGGTGCCGTGACTCGGATGGTGTGTGTGATGTGTGTGCTGAAACCGCGCAGAGGATCACCGGGAGGACGCCGCTTTTCCCCGTCGCGCTCTCCGGACTAACAGCTGTTAATGACCGAAGAAAAAAAGTGTCGTTCAGCTCAGTGTTGAAATTTGTCCCTTTTTTTTGGGTGACTTCATGTTATTTAATGAATCTTTTTTTTCCCCCTCTCTCTGATTGTTTACATTTCCTGTATATTACCAGAATGTTTAGACTGCTGACCACATTGTGAGCTGTAGTACAATTGTATGGAGTAGCACGTGTTGTGCAGTTTTATTATTGTAGTCATTCTAGTTAAGTGTGAGTGTTTAGTCTAACAGTGTATTACCTTGAGTAGTTTTAATCAGTTAAAGCTGGTAATAATCACAGAGGATTTTTTCCCCCCTTTCTCTCAACTTTCTTTTAAGTGAGTACTGACTTTCATATCACTGCTTGTGATTTATTCTTCTAGCCATGTCAAAGGTAGGTATGTTTAGTATGCTGGGTTTGTCAGACACTAATAGGGAAGTTTCACCTTGCAGTCTTGGTAGGGGACGGGGTTGGTTTTTAAACCATGCTGGTAGAAGTGAGACTACACCCATAGCTAGACAGCCTGAGCCAGTTCCTGTGGCTAATTCGACCCCTGCTTCAGACTCTTCCTATAATCCAGTTCAAGTGATTACTGTTGATGCTATGGGCAGTATCATAGCCGATTTAGCCAAGCAAATTGGGGAGAGTGTTACTGCTAATTTGTCCACCCTGAATCACCACAGCAGTGGCCTGTCGAAGTCCCTTGGTGTTTCACAAACTCCTGGACGCCATGATGCTTCAGAGCTAAGGGTAGTGGTTCAGCCAAGCTCAGATCTGCCTCCCTTCTACAGAGGTGATGGTTCAGATAAGTTTACCATCCATGAATGGAAGGAGATGATGGAGCGGTATGCTGCCAAAATGTCGTATGACACTCATGGTGAAATGTATGATTTTGTAATGAGCAGATTAACCTGTAAAGCTAGGGATGTGGTCAAAGTGTCTTTACGGAGCAGTGCCGATTTAGAGCCAGAAGAGCTTGCTGCAACTGTCTTTGACATCCTTGTGCGAAATTTCAGTGATATTGCTTATTCTAATATGCCTATGAGAGACTTTTACAGTACAGTTCCAAAGCCAGGTGAGTCGGCCTTAGATTATTGGATAAGGCTTAACAAAATGATTGATGCAGTTGGGGAATGTTTGCGCAGACGAGGGAAACACATTGAGGATCCAAACGCTGAAGTTGTGCTCATGTTTATTTCTCACTGTCCTGATCCCGAGCTTGCGATGTCTTTCAAGTTCAAGCCAGCTGAAAAGTGGACTGCTGCTGAGGTTCAGAAGCGATTGGACAGCCACGTGAGTTATCTGAAGGGTGCTAATGCTAAAGCGCACCGTTCTCAGAGCATGTCTGTTTATGGTCAGTGTGTGGTTGTACCTGTTCCGCCGAGTCATGAATGTGAGTTGGGGCAGATGCCTTCTAACACGGGTGGCACATATTTTAATAGTCCCAACACCCATGTGAACAGTTCGGTGCAGCCGGTGTCCTCTTCTGCCAGGCCGCTAGCTGCAATGGCCCCAGCGGTTCCTCATTCAGCTGTCCAGTCCCCTAATGCTTATTCCTCTGACTCTGGTCTGAGCCAGCTGGTTGCTGTCCTTGACAAAGCCTTGACTATATGTTTTGCAGAGCCTCAGTCGTTGCCTGCTATGGGTTTTCACCGTTCTCGATGTCAGAAGGATGTGACAAGTACAACATGTAGAGTCTGTAGTGCTAGAGATCATTCCACCTATGCACACTGTAAGCGTGATAAGTTGTGTCGCCATTGCTTGAAGCCTGGTCACTTCAGGAGTCAGTGTCCGTCGTTACTTCCTTCACAGTCTCGTTCGGTGGGTCTTTCTTCGTCTACGCCGGCTTTAAACTAACTAGCTCATGTGAAATGAGGGATAGCATGGGCTATGTTGGGACTTCCCTCGACCGCTCTGATGATGGTGGTTCTTGTGGGCTCACTAACAGCCAGTCCGCCACCCCAGTCGAACCCCAGGCTCTTGAAGGAGCAAATGAGTTGTTTTACACTCCAGTTTCAGTCAGTGGTTTGTGTACTTTAAGAGGTATGCTTGATTCAGGGAGTATGTCTTGCACTCTCAGTGAAACGGCTGAAGCACTTCTTAAGGCAGCTAATGTTCCTTTGGCTGCTCAGCCTGTCCCAGAGTCAGTAGTCCTCGTCGGATGTGGTGGACTGACCACAAAGCCAAAATGCATTTACGAACTGAACATTGATGTCTATGGTCTAAAATTTTCAGTACCTACACTGGTTGTGCCTGGTCAACTAGATGATTTCATCATAGGTAGTAATGTCTTGCGGTCAGTCATTAGTTCCATGAAATCTTCTGAGAAGTATTGGGATCTTATTTCTTCTCGTTCAGCTAATTCTGACTGTGAACAGTTTCTCCAGCTTATTAGTTGTGTCTCCCGCTGGTCTGGCTCCACTGTGCCCAATAAAATTGGAACAGTAAAACTCAGACAGGCAATCACACTGCTTCCACGCAGCGAGTATGTAGTGTGGGGAAAGTTGCCCAGTGAGGCTCCAATGTCACCAGGGAGTACTGTTGTTGTGGAACCAACATCCTCCCGTGCTACACCTAAGAACATTATGGTGGGCCGGGTTGTTACACCTATGTGGGGTGACAGATGGGTGCCCATGAAGATCCTGAATGCTTCTCAGTACCCTGTAACCATGCGTCGCAATGCGAAACTGGCGGATGTATTCCCTTGTCTTGCCCTAGAAGATCTGACCTTCATGCAAGGGCTAGCTAATTCTTCTCGAGTGACTGATGCTTCATCTCCACAAGCAGTTCCTGATCCTGTACGTAGTCTTGCGGGGTGTGGATTAGGTGACATTAACATCGAAGGGTGTGAGGTGTCCGGCGAGTGGAAAAATAAGTTGGCAGAGCTTCTTCTTTCGTACCAGGATGTCTTTTCTCGTGGGAATCTAGATTGTGGTGAAGTGAGAGATTTCGTACACCGTATTAGACTCTCTGATGAGAAGCCATTTAGATTGCCTTACCGCAGGGTTCCACCAGCTCACTACCATAAGTTAAGAGAGGTTCTGACTGAAATGGAAATGAAGAATATCATCAGTAAGTCAGTGAGTGAGTATGCCTCACCTTTGGTGATGGTGTGGAAAAAAGATGGAGGCTTGCGTATTTGTACAGACTTTCGGATGCTGAATGCAAGAACATTCAAGGATGCGCATCCTTTACCGAACCCGGCAGGCTGTCTTGCGGCTCTTGGTGGTAATGTTTTCTTTAGTACAATGGATTTGACTTCAGGGTTTTACAACATTCCTCTGCATGAAAAAGACAAACATTATACAGCCTTTACGACTCCTCTTGGGTTGTACGAATATAACCGGTTGCCTCAGGGCCTTTGCAACAGTCCTGCTTCATTCATGCGTATGATGCTCAGTATTTTCAGGGATCTTAATTTCTCCAATCTCCTTTGTTACTTAGATGACCTACTTGTTTTTGCACCATCGGAGGGTGAAGCTCTGGAGCGTCTGGAGATGGTGTTCTCGCGTCTTAGAGCTAACAATTTGAAGTTATCCCAGAAGAAGTGTCACTTCCTCCGAAGGTCTGTCCGGTTCTTAGGGCATGTGGTGGATGAAAGTGGAGTTTCGGTCGATCAGGAGAAAGTTAATGTCATAACAAAATTCAAGAAGGAGGACTTGATGGAAGCAGACGGCTGCACTCCATCTCAGAAGAAGGTTCGATCCTTTCTCGGCATGGTCATGTTTTACCAGCACTTTATTCCAGATTGTTCATCTCTGGCTAAACCGCTGTTTGGTTTGACTGCAGGTCAGAAGCGTGTGCAAAAGGGCCGATCAATGCGAAAGAAACCAGGAACATTCCGTGTGCTAACACCAAGTGATTGGTCTTCAGCTTGCGATAAGTCTTTTGCTGATCTTAAATCTGCTCTGTTGGGCAGCACTGTTCTAGCACATCCTGACTTCAGTCGTCCGTTTGTTCTATCCACTGATGCTTCGCTTGATGGTCTCGGAGCTGTACTTTCGCAGGTCCCGGAGGGGGAGGAGAAAGCTAGGCCGGTAGCCTTTGCCAGTAAATCCCTTACACGTAGTCAGGTCAATTATTCTGCATACAAGTTGGAGTTTCTTGCCTTAAAGTGGGCAGTGTGCGACAAGTTCAGTCATTGGCTCAAGGGTCATGAGTTTACGGTATGGACAGACAACAATCCACTGTCTTATATTTTAACCAAGCCGAAGCTGGACGCTTGCGAGCAGCGATGGGTGTCAAAACTAGCTGCTTATTCTTTCGACATCAAGTATATTCCTGGCAGACAGAATGTGGTGGCTGATGCATTGAGCAGGGAGCCCTTTGTGAAACCACTTTACCGTCGGCTAATGTCGGAATCATACTCTGAGTTGCTTGACCAGACGCAGGGTGTGAGGCATGAGCTTCTTCAGAATGCTTTTTGGCTTTCTTGCATGCCTCACTCGCTTGTGCATTCAGATGCTGCATCTGCCCCGTTGTCATCTGAGGTGGTCTCTTCTTTATTGTCCGCACATGATGGTTGGGAGTCAGCCTCAGCCCAGCGTGCGTTGACTTTGGCTGGAAGCCTGAGTGATGTGGTCCCTCCTGCTAACGAGGTGTTTCAAACCCTTTCCCTGTCTGACTTACAGTCCCATCAGAGCCAAGATCAGGTAATCGCCAGTGTGGTACCTTACGTGGTGAGGAAGCGTAGGCCTTCGAGGCGGGAACGAGCCCATGTGACTGTTCAGACATTAAAACTTCTAAAGCAGTGGGATAAGTTGACAATATTGAATGGTGTCCTGTATCGTGTCACGAAAGATCCTATGACCAAACATAAGCGATTCCAATTTGTGGTTCCTGAGTCCTTGAGATCACTTGCACTAACTGGTATTCACGATAGTGCTGGTCATCAGGGCTTTCCCCGTACTCTGTCTCTTGCTCGGCAGCGCTTCTTCTGGTGTGACATGGAGAAAGATGTTCGTGCCCACGTGAAAACATGTAGGCGATGTGTTGTCAGTAAGACTCCTGAACCTTCAGCGAGAGCTCCCTTGGAGAATACTACGACCTCAGCTCCACTTGAGCTGGTCTGTATTGACTTTTGGTCAGCAGAACATAATGATAAGTCTGTAGATGTGTTGGTGATTACTGACCATTTTACTAAGCTGGCACATGCTTTCCCTTGTCGGGACCAAACAGCAAAGACCGTGGCAAAAAAACTTTGGGATGGGTTCTTTTGTGTTTATGGCTTTCCTGAAAGACTGCACTCTGATCAGGGCACGAGTTTTGGCAGTGAGTTACTTGCTGAGCTTCTAGAGTTGACCAATATTGAGAAGTCACGGACCACACCGTACCATCCGATGGGTAATGGTGGAACTGAGAGGTTCAATCGTACACTGGGTAACATGCTGCGATCGCTGCCTCCAGCAGCAAAGCACAAGTGGCCACAGTTGGTACAAAGTATGACTTTTGTTTATAATTGCACTGTCCATGAGACCACTGGCTTTGCCCCATTTTTCCTCATGTTTGGTCGGGTTCCCAGACTGCCAGTCAATTTAGTTTTCAGAAATGTCCTTCGCGATCCCTCGGTGTGTGATTATGATAAGTATGTGAAGTCCTTAGTGGATAACCTTCGTTCAGCAATGCTTCTGGCTCAAAAGAATTCCACTGCTGAGCAGCGACACCAGGCTCAACAATTCAACAAGAGAGCCAAAGGTTATGCCTTGTGCATTGGTGATGCTGTACTGGTAGCTAACAAAGGTGTAAGGGGGAAACACAAATTAGCTGATAAGTGGGAACCTGTATTGTATACAGTGGTAGAGTCAAATCCCTCCACTCACGTCTATCGGGTCAAGGATGGCAATGGCAATGTGAGAGTTGTCCATCGCAATTTACTTCTCCACGCTGGGTTTCTGCCACTGGGGGAATGCCTTCCTGATGGGCCTGTCTCCCAGAGGACTGAAGGTAATAATGTGCTCTCTTCAGTTGTGAGTAATGACAATTTGTCAGTAGTTGATTCTGATGTACCCTCATCTGTGCTTTCTCCAGCTGGCTCCTTACAGGATCTCTCTGCTAGTGTTGATCACGTTGGATCTGAAGGTTGTGATACCTCTCCAGTCAGTAGTCAGACGGCGGCTGCACAGCCAGATACCCCTTGTACAGAGACTGCAGTTGATACCTCTAGTCCGACATGTCATAATTTTGTAGACTCTAGGGGTTCTCCTAGTGAAGGTGCTGTAGTTGTATCTCCTTTACCCCACATCCTTTCCCACCCTGGGTTTAGCCAGCCTCAAGTTAATGTAGGTGAGGGCTCTCGTGTTTCACGGTTTGGGAGGATGATTAAACCTGTTCGACGGTTGCTTGAGTCTATGTCACATGTTACTCCCTCCTTTGAGAGTAGATAGATTGGAGACACATTAGTGCTTGTTTTTTTTCTTTGTTTCTTTTTGTTATTTGGCACATTGAATGGTGTTTTTCCTCTCTTCTTTTTTTTTTTTTCTATTAAGTCCTGTATGTACCATGATGTTGCTGTCATGGGTGTTAACAGTCATTGAACTGAGCTGTGTAGTGTATATGGCACTATGGTTTCCCGAGGATGTTCTTTGAGGTTTTGCAAGGCGCCATGCAAAATACGGTAGTTTCCCGGCCAAAACGGGAGACTTGACAGCTATGGTCAGCAGGCTGTCTCTGGCCACGCCCCCTACAGTCGGTCCGGCCCCTGGCTTTTCCAGCGTGTTCGCGAAAACGACTTCATTTATTTTCTTATTGATTTATCGACAGACCATCATACTTTTTAGACGTTATAATAACAACACTCTATTGATCCCCAAAGAGAGAAATTCTCTCCTTGCCTGCCCCCTCTTACTGTCCATGATACACAAGCACATATGTAGAAAAACGTCAGCTTGGAAGCCAAGGCTGGACTTAACCTACTCCTTAGGGTTCAACTGGAAACTGCCCCATGGCCGAGCGGTCTCAACCCTCCTGCGCAGCGAAAATGGCCTTTCAAAGTAAGGGGTATTCTGTTCTCCCAGGCGTGGGTTCGAATCCAACTTCCGACAAAAATTCTTCAATCGCTACAGCACAATTTGAGCCACTGATCGGCTTTAATTGCTTTGTTTTATTTTTGCGTTTCAGGCAAAACTACATAACACTTAAAGACACTACGGGCATGTAAATGGAGAACGAAATTATAGTTATACCGAATCTCCTACACACAATACCAAGGTTACCAACTTTGCTCAGCTGGCCGGAGTGAGACGTTCAATTCCCGTAAGATTTCTTTGCGCCAGCCTGAGAGTCTGAAAACACGTCACACCAGATGCATGAGAGATGGAAAACTGGGATATTCAGTCGAATCACATCAATTATGATGCTAAGTTAGTACTAAGTTAAAATATGTTCCGGACTTGTAACATGCACCCATGATTTGGAACAGTCAGCAGGCTGTCTCTGGCCACGCCCCCTACACTCGGTCCGGCCCCTGGCTTTTCCTGAATTCTGATTTCTTTAGATAAACATTGACTTCATTGATATTGTTATTGATTTATCGACAGACCATCATACGTTTTAGACGTTATAATAACAACACTCTATTGATCCCCAAAGAGAGAAATTCTCTCCTTGCCTGCCCCCTCTTACTGTCCATGATACACAAGCACATATGTAGAAAAACGTCAGCTTGGAAGCCAAGGCTGGACTTAACCTACTCCTTAGGGTTCAACTGGAAACTGCCCCATGGCCGAGCGGTCTCAACCCTCCTGCGCAGCGAAAATGGCCTTTCAAAGTAAGGGGTATTCTGTTCTCCCAGGCGTGGGTTCGAATCCAACTTCCGACAAAAATTCTTCAATCGCTACAGCACAATTTGAGCCACTGATCGGCTTTAATTGCTTTGTTTTATTTTTGCGTTTCAGGCAAAACTACATAACACTTAAAGACACTACGGGCATGTAAATGGAGAACGAAATTATAGTTATACCGAATCTCCTACACACAATACCAAGGTTACCAACTTTGCTCAGCTGGCCGGAGTGAGACGTTCAATTCGCCACAAGTCTGCACACCCAGACACACGCATATAAAACGTATGTGTAACAAAGTTGTTTTGATATGTATAATTACTCAAAATTCCTTATTTATTAAAATCCTGGTAAAATGAATAGGAGAGGGAGTAAGGAGAATTCCCAGAAGGCCCTGCTTCATGGTGCCTCCCACTGGTTAAAAGGGGGCGTGACGTGTTTCCTCTTCCTCTTTCCCTGTCTCTCTTCCAGGAAGAGGTATCATGGCTCTCTCATTAATCTAATTAAATAGAAAATAATCCTTTTATTATTATATAAAATTCCTGTAATAAAAGTTTAAACATATCATTATTAATATATATCAAGCAATATTTTAATGTATGAACTTAATTTGGTTTGTGTTTTTCTTTTTATTGTCGGGGTGCACATGGGCAGAATGTTGAGCTGCTACATGCTGCTGGGGAATTAATACTTTGCTCTTCATTACCAGAGGAAAAGACACGTGCCAATAAAAGGACGTCGGATTCCGAGTCCAGATGAAGCCACGCGGTGTCGTCTCTCCCTCTCCCGCACCCACACACCACACACAACAAAAAAAAATACACAACGCAGAGTGAGAGCATCAGCTCTCGGACTTTAACCGGGACTATGTTTTAACTGGACTCGCTTGGCGCGATCGGGCCGTAAACAAAGACCCAAACGAGACCGGTTACATTTGGTGCCGTGACTCGGATGGTGTGTGTGATGTGTGTGCTGAAACCGCGCAGAGGATCACCGGGAGGACGCCGCTTTTCCCCGTCGCGCTCTCCGGACTAACAGCTGTTAATGACCGAAGAAAAAAAGTGTCGTTCAGCTCAGTGTTGAAATTTGTCCCTTTTTTTTGGGTGACTTCATGTTATTTAATGAATCTTTTTTTTCCCCCTCTCTCTGATTGTTTACATTTCCTGTATATTACCAGAATGTTTAGACTGCTGACCACATTGTGAGCTGTAGTACAATTGTATGGAGTAGCACGTGTTGTGCAGTTTTATTATTGTAGTCATTCTAGTTAAGTGTGAGTGTTTAGTCTAACAGTGTATTACCTTGAGTAGTTTTAATCAGTTAAAGCTGGTAATAATCACAGAGGATTTTTTCCCCCCTTTCTCTCAACTTTCTTTTAAGTGAGTACTGACTTTCATATCACTGCTTGTGATTTATTCTTCTAGCCATGTCAAAGGTAGGTATGTTTAGTATGCTGGGTTTGTCAGACACTAATAGGGAAGTTTCACCTTGCAGTCTTGGTAGGGGACGGGGTTGGTTTTTAAACCATGCTGGTAGAAGTGAGACTACACCCATAGCTAGACAGCCTGAGCCAGTTCCTGTGGCTAATTCTACCCCTGCTTCAGACTCTTCCTATAATCCAGTTCAAGTGATTACTGTTGATGCTATGGGCAGTATCATAGCCGATTTAGCCAAGCAAATTGGGGAGAGTGTTACTGCTAATTTGTCCACCCTGAATCACCACAGCAGTGGCCTGTCGAAGTCCCTTGGTGTTTCACAAACTCCTGGACGCCATGATGCTTCAGAGCTAAGGGTAGTGGTTCAGCCAAGCTCAGATCTGCCTCCCTTCTACAGAGGTGATGGTTCAGATAAGTTTACCATCCATGAATGGAAGGAGATGATGGAGCGGTATGCTGCCAAAATGTCGTATGACACTCATGGTGAAATGTATGATTTTGTAATGAGCAGATTAACCTGTAAAGCTAGGGATGTGGTCAAAGTGTCTTTACGGAGCAGTGCCGATTTAGAGCCAGAAGAGCTTGCTGCAACTGTCTTTGACATCCTTGTGCGAAATTTCAGTGATATTGCTTATTCTAATATGCCTATGAGAGACTTTTACAGTACAGTTCCAAAGCCAGGTGAGTCGGCCTTAGATTATTGGATAAGGCTTAACAAAATGATTGATGCAGTTGGGGAATGTTTGCGCAGACGAGGGAAACACATTGAGGATCCAAACGCTGAAGTTGTGCTCATGTTTATTTCTCACTGTCCTGATCCCGAGCTTGCGATGTCTTTCAAGTTCAAGCCAGCTGAAAAGTGGACTGCTGCTGAGGTTCAGAAGCGATTGGACAGCCACGTGAGTTATCTGAAGGGTGCTAATGCTAAAGCGCACCGTTCTCAGAGCATGTCTGTTTATGGTCAGTGTGTGGTTGTACCTGTTCCGCCGAGTCATGAATGTGAGTTGGGGCAGACGCCTTCTAACACGGGTGGCACATATTTTAATAGTCCCAACACCCATGTGAACAGTTCGGTGCAGCCGGTGTCCTCTTCTGCCAGGCCGCTAGCTGCAATGGCCCCAGCGGTTCCTCATTCAGCTGTCCAGTCCCCTAATGCTTATTCCTCTGACTCTGGTCTGAGCCAGCTGGTTGCTGTCCTTGACAAAGCCTTGACTATATGTTTTGCAGAGCCTCAGTCGTTGCCTGCTATGGGTTTTCACCGTTCTCGATGTCAGAAGGATGTGACAAGTACAACATGTAGAGTCTGTAGTGCTAGAGATCATTCCACCTATGCACACTGTAAGCGTGATAAGTTGTGTCGCCATTGCTTGAAGCCTGGTCACTTCAGGAGTCAGTGTCCGTCGTTACTTCCTTCACAGTCTCGTTCGGTGGGTCTTTCTTCGTCTACGCCGGCTTTAAACTAACTAGCTCATGTGAAATGAGGGATAGCATGGGCTATGTTGGGACTTCCCTCGACCGCTCTGATGATGGTGGTTCTTGTGGGCTCACTAACAGCCAGTCCGCCACCCCAGTCGAACCCCAGGCTCTTGAAGGAGCAAATGAGTTGTTTTACACTCCAGTTTCAGTCAGTGGTTTGTGTACTTTAAGAGGTATGCTTGATTCAGGGAGTATGTCTTGCACTCTCAGTGAAACGGCTGAAGCACTTCTTAAGGCAGCTAATGTTCCTTTGGCTGCTCAGCCTGTCCCAGAGTCAGTAGTCCTCGTCGGATGTGGTGGACTGACCACAAAGCCAAAATGCATTTACGAACTGAACATTGATGTCTATGGTCTAAAATTTTCAGTACCTACACTGGTTGTGCCTGGTCAACTAGATGATTTCATCATAGGTAGTAATGTCTTGCGGTCAGTCATTAGTTCCATGAAATCTTCTGAGAAGTATTGGGATCTTATTTCTTCTCGTTCAGCTAATTCTGACTGTGAACAGTTTCTCCAGCTTATTAGTTGTGTCTCCCGCTGGTCTGGCTCCACTGTGCCCAATAAAATTGGAACAGTAAAACTCAGACAGGCAATCACACTGCTTCCACGCAGCGAGTATGTAGTGTGGGGAAAGTTGCCCAGTGAGGCTCCAATGTCACCAGGGAGTACTGTTGTTGTGGAACCAACATCCTCCCGTGCTACACCTAAGAACATTATGGTGGGCCGGGTTGTTACACCTATGTGGGGTGACAGATGGGTGCCCATGAAGATCCTGAATGCTTCTCAGTACCCTGTAACCATGCGTCGCAATGCGAAACTGGCGGATGTATTCCCTTGTCTTGCCCTAGAAGATCTGACCTTCATGCAAGGGCTAGCTAATTCTTCTCGAGTGACTGATGCTTCATCTCCACAAGCAGTTCCTGATCCTGTACGTAGTCTTGCGGGGTGTGGATTAGGTGACATTAACATCGAAGGGTGTGAGGTGTCCGGCGAGTGGAAAAATAAGTTGGCAGAGCTTCTTCTTTCGTACCAGGATGTCTTTTCTCGTGGGAATCTAGATTGTGGTGAAGTGAGAGATTTCGTACACCGTATTAGACTCTCTGATGAGAAGCCATTTAGATTGCCTTACCGCAGGGTTCCACCAGCTCACTACCATAAGTTAAGAGAGGTTCTGACTGAAATGGAAATGAAGAATATCATCAGTAAGTCAGTGAGTGAGTATGCCTCACCTTTGGTGATGGTGTGGAAAAAAGATGGAGGCTTGCGTATTTGTACAGACTTTCGGATGCTGAATGCAAGAACATTCAAGGATGCGCATCCTTTACCGAACCCGGCAGGCTGTCTTGCGGCTCTTGGTGGTAATGTTTTCTTTAGTACAATGGATTTGACTTCAGGGTTTTACAACATTCCTCTGCATGAAAAAGACAAACATTATACAGCCTTTACGACTCCTCTTGGGTTGTACGAATATAACCGGTTGCCTCAGGGCCTTTGCAACAGTCCTGCTTCATTCATGCGTATGATGCTCAGTATTTTCAGGGATCTTAATTTCTCCAATCTCCTTTGTTACTTAGATGACCTACTTGTTTTTGCACCATCGGAGGGTGAAGCTCTGGAGCGTCTGGAGATGGTGTTCTCGCGTCTTAGAGCTAACAATTTGAAGTTATCCCAGAAGAAGTGTCACTTCCTCCGAAGGTCTGTCCGGTTCTTAGGGCATGTGGTGGATGAAAGTGGAGTTTCGGTCGATCAGGAGAAAGTTAATGTCATAACAAAATTCAAGAAGGAGGACTTGATGGAAGCAGACGGCTGCACTCCATCTCAGAAGAAGGTTCGATCCTTTCTCGGCATGGTCATGTTTTACCAGCACTTTATTCCAGATTGTTCATCTCTGGCTAAACCGCTGTTTGGTTTGACTGCAGGTCAGAAGCGTGTGCAAAAGGGCCGATCAATGCGAAAGAAACCAGGAACATTCCGTGTGCTAACACCAAGTGATTGGTCTTCAGCTTGCGATAAGTCTTTTGCTGATCTTAAATCTGCTCTGTTGGGCAGCACTGTTCTAGCACATCCTGACTTCAGTCGTCCGTTTGTTCTATCCACTGATGCTTCGCTTGATGGTCTCGGAGCTGTACTTTCGCAGGTCCCGGAGGGGGAGGAGAAAGCTAGGCCGGTAGCCTTTGCCAGTAAATCCCTTACACGTAGTCAGGTCAATTATTCTGCATACAAGTTGGAGTTTCTTGCCTTAAAGTGGGCAGTGTGCGACAAGTTCAGTCATTGGCTCAAGGGTCATGAGTTTACGGTATGGACAGACAACAATCCACTGTCTTATATTTTAACCAAGCCGAAGCTGGACGCTTGCGAGCAGCGATGGGTGTCAAAACTAGCTGCTTATTCTTTCGACATCAAGTATATTCCTGGCAGACAGAATGTGGTGGCTGATGCATTGAGCAGGGAGCCCTTTGTGAAACCACTTTACCGTCGGCTAATGTCGGAATCATACTCTGAGTTGCTTGACCAGACGCAGGGTGTGAGGCATGAGCTTCTTCAGAATGCTTTTCGGCTTTCTTGCATGCCTCACTCGCTTGTGCATTCAGATGCTGCATCTGCCCCGTTGTCATCTGAGGTGGTCTCTTCTTTATTGTCCGCACATGATGGTTGGGAGTCAGCCTCAGCCCAGCGTGCGTTGACTTTGGCTGGAAGCCTGAGTGATGTGGTCCCTCCTGCTAACGAGGTGTTTCAAACCCTTTCCCTGTCTGACTTACAGTCCCATCAGAGCCAAGATCAGGTAATCGCCAGTGTGGTACCTTACGTGGTGAGGAAGCGTAGGCCTTCGAGGCGGGAACGAGCCCATGTGACTGTTCAGACATTAAAACTTCTAAAGCAGTGGGATAAGTTGACAATATTGAATGGTGTCCTGTATCGTGTCACGAAAGATCCTATGACCAAACATAAGCGATTCCAATTTGTGGTTCCTGAGTCCTTGAGATCACTTGCACTAACTGGTATTCACGATAGTGCTGGTCATCAGGGCTTTCCCCGTACTCTGTCTCTTGCTCGGCAGCGCTTCTTCTGGTGTGACATGGAGAAAGATGTTCGTGCCCACGTGAAAACATGTAGGCGATGTGTTGTCAGTAAGACTCCTGAACCTTCAGCGAGAGCTCCCTTGGAGAATACTACGACCTCAGCTCCACTTGAGCTGGTCTGTATTGACTTTTGGTCAGCAGAACATAATGATAAGTCTGTAGATGTGTTGGTGATTACTGACCATTTTACTAAGCTGGCACATGCTTTCCCTTGTCGGGACCAAACAGCAAAGACCGTGGCAAAAAAACTTTGGGATGGGTTCTTTTGTGTTTATGGCTTTCCTGAAAGACTGCACTCTGATCAGGGCACGAGTTTTGGCAGTGAGTTACTTGCTGAGCTTCTAGAGTTGACCAATATTGAGAAGTCACGGACCACACCGTACCATCCGATGGGTAATGGTGGAACTGAGAGGTTCAATCGTACACTGGGTAACATGCTGCGATCGCTGCCTCCAGCAGCAAAGCACAAGTGGCCACAGTTGGTACAAAGTATGACTTTTGTTTATAATTGCACTGTCCATGAGACCACTGGCTTTGCCCCATTTTTCCTCATGTTTGGTCGGGTTCCCAGACTGCCAGTCAATTTAGTTTTCAGAAATGTCCTTCGCGATCCCTCGGTGTGTGATTATGATAAGTATGTGAAGTCCTTAGTGGATAACCTTCGTTCAGCAATGCTTCTGGCTCAAAAGAATTCCACTGCTGAGCAGCGACACCAGGCTCAACAATTCAACAAGAGAGCCAAAGGTTATGCCTTGTGCATTGGTGATGCTGTACTGGTAGCTAACAAAGGTGTAAGGGGGAAACACAAATTAGCTGATAAGTGGGAACCTGTATTGTATACAGTGGTAGAGTCAAATCCCTCCACTCACGTCTATCGGGTCAAGGATGGCAATGGCAATGTGAGAGTTGTCCATCGCAATTTACTTCTCCACGCTGGGTTTCTGCCACTGGGGGAATGCCTTCCTGATGGGCCTGTCTCCCAGAGGACTGAAGGTAATAATGTGCTCTCTTCAGTTGTGAGTAATGACAATTTGTCAGTAGTTGATTCTGATGTACCCTCATCTGTGCTTTCTCCAGCTGGCTCCTTACAGGATCTCTCTGCTAGTGTTGATCACGTTGGATCTGAAGGTTGTGATACCTCTCCAGTCAGTAGTCAGACGGCGGCTGCACAGCCAGATACCCCTTGTACAGAGACTGCAGTTGATACCTCTAGTCCGACATGTCATAATTTTGTAGACTCTAGGGGTTCTCCTAGTGAAGGTGCTGTAGTTGTATCTCCTTTACCCCACATCCTTTCCCACCCTGGGTTTAGCCAGCCTCAAGTTAATGTAGGTGAGGGCTCTCGTGTTTCACGGTTTGGGAGGATGATTAAACCTGTTCGACGGTTGCTTGAGTCTATGTCACATGTTACTCCCTCCTTTGAGAGTAGATAGATTGGAGACACATTAGTGCTTGTTTTTTTTCTTTGTTTCTTTTTGTTATTTGGCACATTGAATGGTGTTTTTCCTCTCTTCTTTTTTTTTTTTTCTATTAAGTCCTGTATGTACCATGATGTTGCTGTCATGGGTGTTAACAGTCATTGAACTGAGCTGTGTAGTGTATATGGCACTATGGTTTCCCGAGGATGTTCTTTGAGGTTTTGCAAGGCGCCATGCATGCTTCAAGTGCTCCTTGACCCTACTTTGGGGTAGTTGATTCACTGGGTTATACTGTGTTTGTATAATGCTCTTTCCTGGTCTGTTTTTTTTCTCTCTCCCGCCCTATGTAAGAATTTTGTGTAATTCTAGGGGGGTGAATGTAACAAAGTTGTTTTGATATGTATAATTACTCAAAATTCCTTATTTATTAAAATCCTGGTAAAATGAATAGGAGAGGGAGTAAGGAGAATTCCCAGGAGGCCCTGCTTCATGGTGCCTCCCACTGGTTAAAAGGGGGCGTGACGTGTTTCCTCTTCCTCTTTCCCTGTCTCTCTTCCAGGAAGAGGTATCATGGCTCTCTCATTAATCTAATTAAATAGAAAATAATCCTTTTATTATTATATAAAATTCCTGTAATAAAAGTTTAAACATATCATTATTAATATATATCAAGCAATATTTTAATGTATGAACTTAATTTGGTTTGTGTTTTTCTTTTTATTGTCGGGGTGCACATGGGCAGAATGTTGAGCTGCTACATGCTGCTGGGGAATTAATACTTTGCTCTTCATTACCAGGTATGTTTTGTTTGTTTTATTTTTTTTATATATTGATGTATATTTTTTTTCATTTTGCGCTCTTTCCCTGTCTCTTCCAGGAAGAGAATGTTGAGCTGCTACATGCTGCTGGGGAATTAATACTTTGCTCTTCATTACCAGAGGAAAAGACACGTGCCAATAAAAGGACGTCGGATTCCGAGTCCAGATGAAGCCACGCGGTGTCGTCTCTCCCTCTCCCGCACCCACACACCACACACAACAAAAAAAAATACACAACGCAGAGTGAGAGCATCAGCTCTCGGACTTTAACCGGGACTATGTTTTAACTGGACTCGCTTGGCGCGATCGGGCCGTAAACAAAGACCCAAACGAGACCGGTTACATATGCAACAGTTGTGTTACCTTTTAAATAGTCTGTAGGTTTTGCAAACTACTCTAATGCCTTTGGTGTCGCTGATTTTACGTTTATACTAGTAACACGTCACACCAGATGCATGAGAGATGGAAACCTGGAATATTCAGTCGAATCAGATCAAATATGATGCTAAGTTAGTACTAAGTTAAAATATGTTCCGCACTTGTAACATGCACCCATGATTTGGAACAGTCAGCAGCATACCTGTCAAGGTTTGGATTTTAAAATAAAGGAAATTTTCCGGCACCCGCCGTGAGCCATCCCACCACCGCAACCAGGCTCCAGTATCCCTTACATTTTAAGACAGGTGTACAAGAAATATAAAATAACCATTTGTCATTTACATTTTATTTTCATTGCACATTTTTTATTCATTTTTCATGTTCACTCATGAGTGAACATGAAAAATGAATAGAAAATGTGCAATGAAAATAAAATGGCTTGGATTTTTCATGCCGACTGACATCGTTCCTTCCCCGTGGGAGACACTAAAATCGCATTTACAAATCTTACAGAACGCGTGACTGTGCCCCATCCTGCTCCTCTTTAGGAAAGTAAATTCGTCGTCCCATTTTCCGATGTATTTACATGACTTCTTTGTTTCTTGGCAGGGACGCCTTCTCCTTCTACACATCCATCCATCCATCTCTCTCCTTTCTCGTTCCCGCTGTTGGCACTAATCTTGCGATAACTGCCACCCAGGCTATGCAGGTGGCAGTTCTCGCGAGGCTACTGACAGTTCAGTTTGGAGAGGCAGAAGAATTTTTAAATATATATATATATATATATATATATATATATATATATATATATATTATATTATTATACGGGAGATTTACGGGAAAATACTAATACGGGAGGACGGCTGGAAAGAGAAGTAAAATACGGTAGTTTCCCGGCCAAAACGGGAGACTTGACAGCTATGGTCAGCAGGCTGTCTCTGGCCACGCCCCCTACAGTCGGTCCGGCCCCTGGCTTTTCCAGCGTTTTCGCGAAAAGCCTCGTCGAGTCGGGAAACTTTTCCCGCGTTTCGTACCACTGGCACGGGTTCGGCTGCTTCGTTTCAAAATGTTTAAACACAGTATCTATAATTTCCGGCGAGTCTTCAGGAGAACTTGGCTGACTCCCACAAGCATGCAAAGGGTTCAGTTCAAATGTCATTGTCAATACTGTTGCCCGTGAACATGCACACGTGTGTTCACATTCACAGAGTCTGAGAAATAAACAGGAATGTAAAGTGCTATAGGCAACACACTGCAACCCAGCAATGAGTAATGTGTCCCCAGTCTGATCCAATTTACACTGCAAAGGTCTGTTTGTCAGTATATATGTGTGTGTGTGTGTGTGTGTGTGTGTGTGTGTGTGTGTGTGTGTGTGTGTGTGTGTGCGTGCTCGTTGTCCCCATACAGGCAGCAAGATTTCTAATCCCACTTTATCCAGGAGAGCCTGGCAGTCAGATCTGAAGGAGTGGGGAGAAAAAAAGCTTTAAATACATTTTTATGGCTATTTAACAATTCACGCATTCCCGTATTAATGCTGACCTACAACAGCACTTCTGGGTACAAAAACTAAAGAACAGGGCAGCTGGAAGGCAAACAAAGCACACGGACACAAAGGTCCCCTTCAGGGGTGCATGGTACTGCAACCCAACCATAGTTTTTGGTTGTATTACATTTGTTAAAGACCATCATTCTTAAAGCATTTAATGTTCTTAAAATGTGACTTATAACTTAAAATGTATAAAAATTTGCTTGATTGTTAGAAATGTATTTCATCTTTAAGTAAATTACAAAGGGTTGCATCGAATATATAAGAATTTGTACAGATCGTTTCAACAAACTAAAAAAACTGCACTGTCCTCTCCCCTTATCTAGACATCAATAAATGCACTCCAGTTAGATGTTATTCTCGTACCACTGGTGTTCCACACAGCATTGGCCTGGTTCTTGTGCCCGTTCTTCATGCAGTCATCCACGTATGACTTTGGATCACAGCCAGACATGAGAATCTCTCCCAGCAGGGCAATGTAGGCAATAGCCAGCCTCAACGTGTCTATCTTGGAAAGGCGCTTCTCGTAGGGGAAGGTGGGCACGTGGCATCGTAGCTCTTCGAAGGCAGAGTTGATGCTCAGCATCCTCTTCCTCTCCCGGATGTTGGCCGCATGTCGCTGCACCTTATAGGGGTGATGAGGTGTAGCCTGGCACTGCCTGCGCCTGTCGATCTCCCAGGTCTCGTCCACCTGGGAGCTGTCCACTTCAGCACCCAGTCCCGGCTGTGAGGATGGTGAGTCCAAATCACTGAAGGTCAGCTGCGCGTCGGGGAACTCGGACTGACACGCGAAAGATGACCAGGGGGACAGTTGGTCGGCCACTGTGCTGCAGTCGAAGAGCAAACCATCCAGCTGTGACTGGAACTGAAAGTTTGTATCTATTTGTCCCCAGAATGCAAATTCTGACGCAACATCTTGATCGAGATCAAATAACACGTCCTCCATTGCAAACCCAGGGGCTGCTTTCGATTCTTATTTCAATGTTTTTTGGGTATGCCACACTGCAGTATGAGACTGCCTACATGCAACCTCAAAATCAAGTGATGCTATTAGGACACGTTTTTGGGTTAAATAGATCGGGGGCTCCACGTTGCCTCAGCAGGATGCCAGACCCTGCTGGGCACTTCCAAAGGGGGCTCATTAGGACACGTGGCTCCACTAATAGGCCACTCATGGGCGTTTTAAAGAGCGTAGGCCAACACAATGAAAGCGGTGCTGTGTGTCCCATATAAAGTGCCTTTAAGTCTCATTCACATGGCTTACCGGTTGTGCCGATATTTAGGAACAAAACGGCATATTTGCATTCGCACTTTGAAAAGCTCTCCATAGGCCACGTGGTTGCTGGCCAGGCTGTGTAGAGGAACATCTACACGTCTTAATTAGAAATGTACAATGCAAACAATGCTGTCCGAAACATATGACGATGGCTCTTAATTAGAAGAACAAATTAAAAATAAGCTAACTAAACTGTTAGATTTTTTCCTATTCTTCTTGATCATCATCATTATTATTAAAACAATGTCCTTTCATTGTTATTTATTGTAATAATATCTTATATCCTTTTACTAAATACCAAAGTCATGTTTAAACACATATCCATCTGTCATCCTTTTCGTCTAATCAAAATCCAAGATTGTGACAATGTCTTCTGCAGATGCCTGACTGCAATGATATTTGTAAAACCATATTATATGAATTTCATATAGTCCTAGTCATTGTAACAGATAATTTATAATAATGAATGTGCCTTGCATTTCAAAATGCTGTTTCTATCACCTTGTGCGGTTTAGGGACTTGATGTGGATCGCATCACTGCAGTCAGTCTCCATATAGTGACGCAGATCAGAATATGGGCTCCCTGTAAAGTTGGAAATTGACAAGAAGATGATGGGACTCTAAATAACTGGTTTAATTAGTTATTTTGTCTTCTCTCTCATGACAGTTACAGCAAAACTGACTCTCATTTGGTTAAATGGTTTATAATTCCTTCACTACAGGATTGGAATGGGCAGCGGATTTAGGAAGCCCAGCACTGCACATTGGGGGCCCGTTCTGCAAAAATCCATTGAAGGGGACCCCCACTCAGCAAAATCTACTGAGGGGGGCCAGAATATCTAGTTATGCCCCTGAGCAGGGGGGAGGTCTGTAGCTGGATAAGAATTGCTACATGAAATTGTCATCAGTTTTACAAATAAATCCATTATCTTAGTTTACTAATGGTTTACAAAGTGATTTATTGAAACATGCATATACAGCACTCCAATCTAAAGGTTTGTAAAAAGGGTTAGTAAAAAAACACCTTTTGCTCAAGTAGTTTCATATTGCACTGAAAAAATGAGAAAATTCCAACCTTTCCTTAAAATAAATTTATTGAAAGAAAAATAAATCCTTCATCAAGAAATAATTATTTTCAACCAAAACACCTAGGGGTGATGTGGTGGCGCAGTGATTAGCACTGTTGTCTTGCAGCAAGAAGGTCTGGGATTCAGTCCCTGGGTCGGGCATAGGACCTTTCTTTGTGGGCTTTGCATGCTCTCCTTGTGTCCGTGTGGGTTTCTGCTGGGGGCTCTGGTTTCCTCCAACAATATTTGTGTGGTAGGTTAATTGGCAACTCTAAGTTGGCCCTGTGAGTGTGTGTGCTGTGTGGTGTGTTGGTTCCTGCCTGTGGGATAGACTCTGGTCTCCCTGCAACCCATGTTGAGATTAAGCAGTGATGGATGGAAAATACTTTGTACAACCTTTTAATACTTTGTACAACCTTCCTTTACCAGTATAACTGACTCTTCTCCTATAGAATTTTATAAAGATGAAGAATACAAAGCAGGGCATCTGAGTCCATTCCTTTTTACTGAATCTCTCCAGATCATCCAGGCTCCTAAGCCATCTCTTGTGCACTTTCCTCTTCAGTTCAGCCTACAGGTTTTCAATAGGGTTCCAGTCATGGGACTGAGATGGCCATGGCAAAAACTTGATTCTGTGGTCAGCTAACCATTTTTGTTTTAATTTGGACATGTGCTTAGGATCACTGTCCAGCTGGAAGATCCAATGATGGCCCAGTTTTTGTTTCCTGGCAGAGGCAGCCAAATTTTGATTTAATATGTCCTGGTATTTCATGGAGTCCATAATGACATGAACCCTAATGAGATTTCCAGGGCTTTTAGAGGAAAAACATCCACACAACATCACAGAACCTCCACCATATTTTGCATTTGGAATAAGGTTCTTTTCGTTCTTTTTATGCCAAACCCACCTTAAATGTTTATTGCCCCATTTTTTGTTTCATCAGACCATTAAATTTGGCTCCATTCTGAATTGTAGTGTTTCACAAACACCAGGTGCTTACGTTTGTGATTAACTCACAAAAAAGCTTTTCATACCTTCCAAATAATCTGTTAGCATGAATAGGGTCTGATAGTTTTTTCAGAGACGCCAAGATTTTACTTGGTCTTGTAATTCACTAATCCTTGGGGATTTTTTTTGCCTCTCTTATGATCCTCTTCACTGTACGTGGGGGGAAAATAAACTTGGGTCCTCTTCCAGTCAGGTTTATAAGAGTTCCAGTTGTTGTCCACTTTCTTGTTATTGCCCTAACAGTAGAAACAGGCATTTTAAGTTAAGTAGCTATTTTTTAATAGCCATTCCCTGACTTATGAAGGTCAACACACTTCTCCCTCATTTGGTTTATATCTTCTCTTATCTTTCCGATGTTGATGGATGACTAAGGGACTTTGGCCTCTGTGTCATCTCATGTCCGTATCCCTGTTAACAAGTCATGGATTACAGCTTGAAGATTCCTATTCACTCCAATCAACTCGAAGATGTACAATTTACAGGGGAAACATGCTTCGGTTACATTGTGTTCACTATAATTCCCAGGGGTGTCAATAATTGTGGCACGAGTGTCTTTATTTATGTTAATGAAAGGTTGAATTTTTCTCAATTTTTCAGTGTGACATGAAGCTGTTTCACCAAAAGTTGGATTTTTTTTCTAACCCTTTTTACAAATCTTTAGAACGGGTTAATTGCGGAGGGCGCTGTAGCTACACTGATAGTTGGCATGATCATGGGGGTGTTCCACAAAGCAAGATTTCTTAAATCGCTTGGTTAACTTAAGCTAGAAGTCACATGAATACTCCTTACTTAAACTCTTATTGGACAATCATGACTTCTAGCTGAAGTTAACCCAAGTAACTGAGAAATACTGCTTTATGGAACAATCCCAGGTGAAGCTATTAACCAGTCACTGTTGTCAGTGGATATATTCTTTAATGGAGGTATAAATAATGGCTCCTGTTAATATCTTTACATCAGTTGAGCAACAGTTGGCTGTGCCGTGTGAGTTCGTCCAAGGAAAATTACTGTTTTGATACATCTCTGTGTATATACATTTCATATGGTGTGAGTGGTGTGTATACATTTTAATTAGAAAACATAGTGCAGTACAACATAATAGCACCAAATTGCACAACAAGAACTGAAATTGTCTTGTTCTGAAAAAATACGTTAAATCTCAAGACGTCAATCAAATACGATTCTGAGCAATCAAATGATCTTTGTATCAAGCTCCTCTCTTATAACACTTTTTTTAACAAATGACCAATAGGCAAAAGAATTTCACCACTTGTTATGTATATTTACTGTTAAGTTTTGGCGTGTAAACAATAGCAAAAAATGGAAATTTACGTTCAAATTTACATTTGAACCACTGCCATTCTTGTTTTTCCTTAATGTATGATATTAGTAAACTGAAAGAACATGGGCTTCTTAAGAAGTGATTGAAAACAGAATGAGAATGCATACCCATTGATATGAAGCAAATAAAGACTCAAACTAATAACAGTGAAAAGCACAGTTAATAACAGGAGCAGGGACCCTGGTTAATAAATGTCTCTGAAGCTCAAGCAGGCGGACGACGCAGTTCCTGTCACATCCTGCTGCTACTCGGACCTCCGAGTACTACTTTCAAGATGCTGTCAGATGCAGGTCTCCTGTTTATATCACCCACAGCAACCGAGACTCAGACACTCACACCCTTTACTATGGTTTTCGTGCTTTTTATAAGCTGTTTAGCCTATACACTGAACACCCGAAGACCTGTGGTCTTACGCTAAAACAGCGGCAGTTTGAGTTTTAGTGCTAATTCGCTTGAGCATTCCTGGTGCTTGGAGACTTCCAGTTTCAAGGCAAGCTTAACACTGAAAGGTCCTGGAAAGCAGCGCACAAACACATCTGTTAGAAATTAGTCTCTAGTTTGAAGTCCTCCATCTACATGGGAGTCAGAATGAAACAACAAAACAACACGACTGACATATATTACAGATTGATTATGTGTGTGTTTCTTTTCAAGTTTCCTTCTTTTCATGGTGACGTGATTAAACACAGAGATGGTACGATGGATAAGCTGCGTCGTGCGATTTTCAGTAATTTATTTAATAGTTTGACTATCAGCTCACGCATTTCACCATGCAGGCAGAACAGACTGCGGTTTATCACGCTTCTCTACTTCCTTCCCATAACATCCTGAATAGCCCCACAAGCTTGGAGTCACAGCAAATTTAGCCCAGCAGAAATACAAACATCCAGGCACGTTGTGGGACAAACACATTGCTACTTATTAGCTGGTATTTTGTGGTTTGCTGGTATCTGCCGCAGAACCTCACCTTCGCACCTTCAGAGCCAGCAGCGCACCATGGCCATGAAAGTCAGCCGCCGTGGTTCATTAGGACTCAGATCCATTCACATTCCTTTCAGGTATCCAGTGCACTGGTTAAATGGAAACCTTGATAGGCTGAAGAAATACTTGTACTTATCATTCCTGATTTACTTAATCAGTTAAGGGTGTTTTTCTTCGCTGCATAAATATGGGGTCATAGATGTTTTGTTTGAAAGAAAGCAAGTTACTGTAGACTAATGCTTTGTGTGGTGCAGAAACGCTTCACCCCTCCTCTCTCACCCTGTATTTACGAGGAATCCATGCCTGCAGTGGCACATACAGTGTTCAGAGGACTTGGGCATTTGGTACCTGTGGTGTTTGGGTCTGACCCTCACTTAAGGACAATGCTGTGTGTGTGAAAGGGTGGCCACACTCCCCAGAGAAAGTTTTGCTGCAGGAGGGTAGTACTCGCTGTGGGATATCAGTCATGATTCAGAATAGACAAGATGTGGGGGGGGGGGGGGAGTTACAACTTACTGTCTGAATAGACCAGGACCCCTTAGATACAATCATTTATGACTGAGCTGTTACTATGGAATTCTATGCAAAATATTGCCTGACATTCTGATATACACTGTTACTGCTTATTGTCATTTATTATTTATTGTTACTGTCTGTTAATGTTTAAATTACTTTTTAACTCTCTAGATGTGTGTGAAACCTGAAATTTCCCATTGGATTAATAAAGTGTCTGTCTGTATATCTATCTATCATCTGAAAAACAGAATATTAAATCATCAAAGTCACTTTTCACTATCTGACTCCTCTCAGCCTGGAAAACATTCCTGTTCAGTGAGCGCATTTTCATGAAATGCTTGTACGTCTTGCACAGAAGATGACACACTTCCCCTAAAAGACATATCCACCTCTGCATGAGTTCCATCCCCAGGCATGCCATCAGGCCACTGTCCTGGGTTCAGAGCAGGATCTGAGAAGTTCAACAGAAGGTTTCAGCACGCTGATGGCAATCTCCTGTTGCCCCCCAGGCTCCAAATCTACCTCTAGGGGGCAGGATTTAGCTGCAGGATACATTTGAAAACTTTTCAGGATGCAAACACACAACCATCTACAAAGGGACACGCACAGCCTAGTTCATTTCAAAAGCCACTCTGTTTTCTGGGTGGAGCAAACGGCAAAATTGGTGAAATGGTGGTGTCAGGAGGACACTGAAGAGGCTCCTACAGCAAAAATATTTTCCAGTGGAAGAAAGCAAAGCCAGCAGAAGATGATGTGATTACAGTCTCTAAGGGCAGTGACCCCAAAAGCCTCAGGACAGGCTGCGGCCGCCAAGGGCTGGGCTTTAATCTCCGTACAGGAGGGTGGGATGCACTGGGAGTGTGACAGAGTATGCCCTGTAATCACACTGGGGGTGGATTGAGCAATCTTCAGAGGTTTAATTACCCTCCAATTCATACATGAATTACATTACATAAATTTATTTAGCAGATGCTTTTCTTCAAAATGATGCACAACTGAGAGAGAAGGGTCAACCAGTCCTTGAAGCCACTGAGGTTAAGGGCCTTACTCAAGGGCCTGAGAGTGACACAGTGTAAACAGGCAGACATCAGAGGGGCTGCAGCAGACACTGGGAGGTGACCTCCATCAGGCCATGCCCCCCCCCCCTTCACCCTCATGGTGCCCGGGTAGCCGTGCCTGCAGGTTGCTTCCCCCTACAAAGGAGTGCAGACTCCCATCTGGACAGGGAGGCACTACAGCCAAGAAATCTCACCCGCCCCCCCCCCCCTCCCAGAATAATGTGGGTGCAGCTGTTAGGGGCCAAACAGGGCCACACTTGCAGCCTGCATTTGCACAGCAAGTACGAAAAATAACCCAGCTCCACCCATAATCCACTGCCTGTAGTGGACAATCCTGAAACACAGTGCCATGTAATGCAGACATTTACAGCAGCAATGTAACACTTTTATAGTATCGGCCCAGGTCATCCAGCTAGTTTTCTCTTTGCTCTCTGCAATGGCATTCTACACAAGTCACTGTTTTCCAGAACTCTCTGTTTCTAGGGCATAGACCATCCACAGTCCTGGAAAATGGAAAAGGTAGAGTGTGAAATAAAGGCATATTCGCAAGATGCAACGGACACAGGGGCGACATGGGGGGGTTACTTACGCAGCAGGTTCACTGATGCGAGTCATGCTCTTCACACTATCATGGTGTTGGGGTGTCTCCTAGGGTACTGCAGGGGTGTTCTTCTGTTCCTTACATGTTTGGGGTTCATCAACAAATCTGAAAACTGTGTCTCACCAAACAAAATATTTCCTTTGATACATCTGACTGAAAAAGGCTTTTGTTTGGTGGGAAATTTTAGCTGCTGTGGTGTGAGAGAGAAAGGAAGAGTCTGGAATGGGACTTTCCTGAATGGGAGGTTCTGCTGTAGGAGGATCTGCAACATCCTGTCAGAAACAAGATATCTTGAGTGGCGTGGGGTGCATGCTTCATGCTTTTCTGCCTTTAGAGGAACTCTGAAATGTAAATGGCATCCAAACTGATCATGAAAATACAGAGTATCATCTTCTTATCCACATTTCCCTTTAACTCCAGCCTGAGGACACCCAGCCTATCACAACACTTTCCTTGGCTGAATGTGTAAAATGAATCAAAAATGATTCAGCAAAGAGCTAAAGAATACAGAGCAACCTGCAGGATTGCAGACTGTTTGACTTTAGAGGGGGGGGGGGTCTGCTTCCTTCCCACATGCATTGGACCAAGCTGTGTGAGCCACTCAACTGGACACTGTGGTTCACAGTCCTGACAGGAAGGTCTCTCATTTGCCAGAGGCTTAAAATAAACAAGCATAATTTAGTTGTGTTGCAGCACAACACCCGCCCCCAACCCCCAAGGGACAGATGGTGGCTCTTTGACCCCCAGCAGAGAGCAGCCTTGTATTTTGGTGGAGGTTCCACCCTCAGCCTCCATCATCATCAGTCGATGTCCCACACACTCTGTAAGTGTGCTGATGTTTGCCAGGATCTGGAGCTGTGGGGACCACGCCAGGGGGTGCTGGGTTCAGCGATGTGCCTCATCTGGGCTTGTTGTGGGCAGCAACAGCTCAGAAACAGGCACTGGTTCAAAAGCCATCCCATGTGGAGCAGGCCAGGCAGAACCAGGCCCAGTCAGCTCTTTGGCATGTCTCTTGTCTGCCAAACACTGGAAAACAGATGTAGCCAGTCATGTTGCATGCAAAGCCACCCCCAGCCTCTCCCCCACCTCTCCAGCCCTCTCTCTACCTCCCCTGGGCTCCTCCCAGCCTCCATCCACCTTTTGTGGCCTCCACCCTCCTCCTCCCACCTCCCATGGCCTCGCATTACACTTCCCTCTACCTCCTCACATCTCCCCTGGCCTACCCTCACCTCCCTTCACCTCCACCCATTTCCAATGGCCTTCACTCACCTCTCACTACCTCCTCCTGCCACCCCCCACCTCCTCATGCCTTCGCCATACCTCCACAGGCCTCCTTTGTATCAAAGATACGTGGCAGCCATGGTCTGTGGATGTGAAAAGTACCAAGAGCTGAAATGTTTGCTGCCATGAAAAGGCTTGCCCCACCCCACCACCCCCAACTTCCAGTCGAGTTTAAACAGAACAAAATACACAAAAGCAGGAACCAGGACCTCCACGCATTGGGCCGGCTTGGACCTGCTATTTGCTGGAGCCACTCCGAACCTAAACAGAACCTCCTGTTTATGAGAGTGGCGGTGATTGACGGGGGGTCCAGGGCTCCAGTACTGCCTGAAAACAGGGCATCACGTCAGTAGTAACAGAGCCTCTTTGTCTGGATCTCACCGGGGGAATTAACTCGAGTTTTGCACGACTTTCCACTAAATATTTATCTTTTGTCTTTCCCAGACTTTAATAACATTGAGCAGCTTTGTAGAAAAGAAAATCGAGTCAGGCGCCTAGCTCATCAGAGGGAAGTAGTGAGTTCTTTGCCCGAGACCTAGGGGGTGCTGTCCAAGGCCTGCTTGTCCCTCCAGCATTTGGCACTAGTTTCTGGTCATAAGGATGTGACTTTGTGTCCCCTGGTGTGACAAAAACCTCACCAAACCCGATGACAAAAACATGAATAGCAACATAGAAGCAGCAAATGAAAGGCTTCACTTTGCTGACTAATTACAAAGCGTGTCAGTCATGATGTTGAGGTGTCTTCAGGAGCGAGGAGTGGAAGGGTGGAGGAAGGTTGATGAGCTAGGCATTGGAGCAGGACATCCTGCATCTTCAGGCTGCCAGGAATCCCAAAGCCATCAAAAGATTGCCATTCCGATATTGATTAGTTCTGGTCAGGGAGCCTGATGAATCTAACCTGTATCCCCTGAACACTGGTGAAAGTTTAAGCCATGATGAGCAATTAATGTCCAGGACCCTGCTGGCACCTCAGGGAGGATGTGACCTTTCAGTCCAGCTGTGTGTGTTGCCGATCCAGTGCCACTTAACTAAATCACCATTGGTTGACCTGGACTACTGCCTTAGCTACAGTGCCCCCTGGTGGTGACTGTACTGACAGAAGCCCACTGACTGTGTATACCTATGAGTAACTTTCTCTCTTTATCGCATGCAGTAATGAACATGCTAAATGACTAACACCTCATGACTCGCTTTTTTCTCGTCCCAGGTCGTGGTCGGGACGAGACACACATTTCTGCTGTGTAGTTTAAAATATACAGCTGTGTAAACAGGGCAAATATAAACTTGGTGGCTTGTTCACTTGCTTTGGATAGCAAGTACCAACTACTGCCCTGATTTATTGGTTTTGGGGTGGTGGAGGGGGGTGGGTGATGATGCACACTGGCGAGATCCCCTTTGTGAAATGCGTACAATACAGATTTACAGTGCCATGGGGGGAGAGGGGGGGTGTACGGGAGCCCCCCCTTCCTCAGCCCCTGTTCCCTGTTTTCTGAACCCACAGGTTAAACTGTGGGATTCCGAACATTAGGAAAACCCATTTTCCCACATTCCCACAGTGGGAACTGGCATTCAATCCAAATCTTTGTGTTGAGGTTTAGTCAGGGGGGCAGTTCCTGCTTGATTTCACAAGGAAGCCTCCCCCAGCTTACATACAGGCCCCCAGGGTCTCTGTGGGCAGTTTTAGGACCATCTATTACATTTCCTCACCTCCTATAGACGATGCACTGAATGTAATTCACAATATAGATCATTTTCCCATGACAGAAGAAGAGGGACAGAGGACAGACGTTTATATTAAAGGTTTCACAGCACCATATGGGGAGAATTAGCCCCCAGCATGACATGATTTACAACAACAACAGCAGTAAAATCATCTTTGTTCCAATACAGAATTTTACTTTGTACAACGATTTCTAAGAATTTCTCACAATGCGAGTTGTAAACATCAATGTGTACTTATTAACTGTACATCTGACTTTTTATCCAACCTTTAAAAAGTCATAAGCTCAAGAGGGTTTTTCCTCATAAGCAGACTTCACACCAAGGCTGATTCAGATCATACATCCATGTTAATGTTGCATCACAGAGTTTTCAGAATACTATTTCCACATCCAGTTGTAAAAATCTGTGTTTGTATGACAGACTTTCAGCAGAAAGTTTCAGAAATTCTTGCTGGGACTTGGAATAACCGTGAATTCACTGTGAAACTCAGGGGCATAAATCTGTCATGCCGAAGATGCTCTTCACACTCCAGGGCGCTCACAGGCCCTAAACAATGTACTTCTCACGCTTATGTGACTTACAGAACTAAGGCTAATTAAACTTCCTTTGAAAGATACATATTTGATATGTTTCCATGGCCATTGTGTGCAATCAGAGGCAGTGTTTCTGCACTATTTAGATTGATAAGAAAAATGTTTTTAAACAAACATTCTGGAAATTCCTGCTGGTCCATGTGCATGTCAAGGATAGAGATTAAACAGAACAAAAAGCAGAAAGCCACTATTGATCAGGTGCTACCTCATAATGTGACTGAACTGCTGAACTAACAGCATATCAGAGGCCAAATTAACTTCATGAAAAACATGGAGAAACTGAGGAAAAGCCTGTCCTCCCATTACCCTACAATGACTGCATGACACCTGCCCTTCAGGACATGGGACAAAGGACTCCACCCAGCTGCAAGGAAGTGGAAATGGAGCCATGAGGAGTAGCCCAGTGTTTGGGGCCGGGTTCAACCCCCACCCACCAGTAGTCTGTGGAGATTCCCACACTGCAAACTCTCTCTGCTCTTAATGGTTTCTGTGTGACAACAAGCAGGAAATCAAGTTTTTCATGCTAACAGATAGAGCCTCATCCAGGGACAGATGACTATGGGTTACATGGGAATCTGGACTTTTCTGTTATTTATGGCTGCCTGCTTTCCGAGGATGTCGGGCTGTGCAGAAACGGCAAAGGGCAAGGTACAGAGTCAGATAGGTATGCAGTCACCTGATAGAGGCCTCACCCACCGGATGATGGTTTCTGAAGCAGGGAAGGAACCACAGCATGACCAGGGAGGGGAGAGTTTATTACCGTCACACAGACGCAGAGAGTGAGATTGTCAAGACTCAGACTGATGCCAATAAGCCACGTCCACAAGGTAAAAAGGCACCACGAAAAGACCATACATCAACACTGTACAGTGACCAACAGCAAAGGGGTAGGGCTTACAGAGCACCTACCAGTGATGGCTAGGGGGCCTAGAGTGATGCTAACGCACTACTGGATGGCATGTCTGACAGTCTGCATCGGCACAGCACCCTTGATGCCCCGTAAATGGTGGCAGCTCTGCAATTTGGAAGCCGTGATGGGTCCAAGCCCCCACCACAATTGCTCTCAGTCCAGTCCCCAGTGCAGCAGCCCCCATGCTATCAGTAGGAGGTGTGGAAGCTCGTTTCCCAAAGATAAATCCCACCCATTTGTGTGCTTGAAGCCAAACCTCACAGCCGCCAGGCTGGGGGCGGGGGTGAGTGGAAAAACAGGGGGGTTCCTCTGAAAGAGAGATGCCAACACCCCCCCTCCATGCTCCATAGTCAGAGGTCAGCGATCCTCATGCAGCAGGAAGAGCTTGATAGTATCAGGCAGGGGGAGGGACGGGATGGCCCCCAGGTGACATTTTCCGAGTGCCCGGCGGACACAGATGCGGCAGAGATGGGTCAGCCGCCGAGGGATCCCTGGAGTTGGGGGGAGAGGAACAATGTTATATATAAAATCAGGGAAGTTATTAGCTGATCATGTCTCAGGCTGTGTAGAATGACTGATGCCTGTTATGTTGAAGGGGCAGGGAGTCCAGGAAAGTAGTGTGTGGGGGGGGGGGACACATGAAAGGGTGGGGTCTCAGAAAAGGGGGTGTTTCCAGAGGAGCGTGTCTTTTGAGTGTCACATTTAAATGGGCATGTCTTTTTCTGTAGTGCCGAAAGGCCACTCACTGCGAGCCTCCTGGTAAAGCCGTAACGCCTCGGGCTCCATCCTGAGCCTGACGCGCCCCACGGCGTCTAAGCCAGGATGCTCGTCCCAGGGCACCAGGTTGGGGTTGGCGCCGTGCTCCAGCAGCAGCCGAACGAAGGCAGGCTCGCAACCGTGCCGCAGCACAGCGTCCAGCAGGCAGGCGGCGAGGCCCCGCTGCAATGCCTCACGGCACACCGGGCCTGTGTAGTTGTAGTCGGGGTCGGCGCCGGCCTGCAGCAGCACACGGAAGCAGCCCAGGTGATGATAGGCGGCGCTGATGTACAGCGGGCACACCACCAGCGAGGACAGCGTGCGCGCACTGAACAGGGGCCGCGGCCCCAGCTGGTGGTCCACGTCCACATCTGCATCAAACCTGGGGGGGGGGGAGGCGGCAGGTCAGGCTCCAGTGCCAGCTCTGCAAGGCCCGTGGGACCCAGTTATGGGGCCACCTGTCAGGGTGACCTGCCTCGGTGACAGGCGGCGCCGATTACCTGATGAGCTCCTTGAGGATGTCCACCCTGCCCACCCGTGACGCGTGGTAAACAGGTGTGCTGCGGTGGTGCCGGCTGCCGTTAGGGTCCGCGCTTGCCTCCAGCAAGATTCGCACGCAGTCCAGGTGCCCATTGACTACGGCCACGTAGAGTGCAGTTTGGCCCTTGACGTCAACCAGGTCCACCTCAGCACCCTGGCTGATGAGGAAGGCCACGCAGTCGCTGTGACCTGCCGTGGCAGCGATGCGCAGTGGGGTGCATGGGAGCCAGCCGCAGCACCAAACCGATTTCTCATTGATGCGCCTGTATGTGGTCGGTGCAGTGGCACTACAGTCAGGTTGCAATCAAGACGTGGGTAAGTAAACTTTGTGGATATGCAGTTGGTACTGCATATCAGGCTATAGCTAAAACCATGGCAGTGCATGAAAAGCATGCAGTCAGCATGCAGTCAGGGTGCAGTCAGGCAGCCTGCCTTACCGTTTAAAGCTGTCCTCCTGCAGCAGGCTGCGCAGCGTGTCCAGGTCGCCCACGTAGGCAGCGTTGTGCAGCCGCATGTCATCACACTGCTCCAGCGGCTTGTCACAGTACTGCTCCTGCAGCCACTCCTTCAAATTACGGCCTGGGGGTGGGGAGTTGGGAGATGGAAATCAGGGTGGGACACACTCTTGGACCTCACACAAAAGTACAACATTCTCCATTTATAAAGAGTGATAAAGCTGTAGGTTATGTGAATTACATCTGAGAAAAAATATCCGAGAAGCAAATTAACTCATTTAAACATAAAAAATATAAATAACAGACAGCTTGTGGATCGGAGGGACAGAATGGGCGGGATTTCGACCCGTCAGTCAGTGCGCGGGCCAATGGGACGTCGTTTTTTATACCCGCCCCTTGATGACTGACAGCACCGTCCATGGCGGAATCCTGTGGACCCCATAATATTTTAAGGTCTATATGGCTGCACTCACTTATCATACCGCAACGTTCCTAATACATGGAGCAAAAGCGGGGATACCTGCGGGCGAGGTGCCGGACATATCCGAAACCGTCACCACTGGATTGCCGATATTAGGCGGATCGTCGTCTCCGTCTAAATCCCCCCCGTCTGCCATGTTCTGCTAAGAAAAGCTTTAGGGTTTACTCAGACGCCGCTCTTGTCCGCAGTGTGTAGTCTGCCTTCGATCTGCCGGGTAGCTTTATTTCGTCGGTATATACGTCCGCAGAGCTGACATGGAAGCAGGTATCCTCCTTTCATGCGTCGGTTTCCTCTTCCTAGTTCGGGAACGACATGGTCACCCGCCACCAGGGGGCGCACACGAGTACGGGCGGCAAGCGGACCCCGGGGCTCTTTTCATTCATAACCATCACGCGCTTTATGTCTCGGATGGGCCGTGACACTTAAAAAAAGCCTTCGATTCGGTCCCCTGTTTCCCATCAGTCACCCAAAACTTCACGTATTTCATACCGACACTGGCAAACTGCACTCACAGCCGGCGCTTATCCAGTGGTCCAAGCAAACGCGTTTAGCAGGTATGACGGCCTCGTCTGTTGCTGGAGGAGGTGTGTTTCAAGAGGGGGAGGGGCGTTTGTGTTTTATTATGGCTCGGTGACAGCTCAGCTTCTCTGCTTAAAATAACCAGGCGGACTGCAGCTCCATGCAAAGCGAATCTGTGCGCATTAAACACAGCTCCTCCTGGTATCCCGTGTGCAGAAAATGTGCATACTGCCTCTGAGAAGTTTGCTTTGCGAGATGGGTGTGAAGCCCCCGAAACTTTAAAAAGGTGACCGATGTCCCCCATCCATGTCAGTGTCCAAACTGTTACAGTGGTTGGTCTGGGATTAACTGCACAACGGTATGGGTTTTAGGGATTAATCTAATGTAAACAAAGGCAGCGGTTCAGACTAATCCCGTAGGTCTCCTGGCTGTCACTTCAGTGCTTATGGAGGGGCTGCGGATTTTGTAATGAGGGAGCACCGGGACAAAGGCAACATGTGCTGTGTGTTCTCCCCCGTCAGATGTGCCCAAAGCAGGTGGGCTCTTTGCCTGACAAATCCGCGCTTAAGGATTTCCAGTTTATCTGCACCCCGTATTAGTCTGAGGCAGCTGTTTTAAGCCATGCCTTTTAAAGGTAATTTTATTTAAATTCTCGTTCCCTTCCCTAACAGCGCCCGATCTACAAGGTATTTGACCAAACCAGAGCTCCGCACGTACTGCTGACCCAGCTAAAACCAGGCTCTTCGCCCGCAGACCCTATATCTGCGGTTCCTTCATCCTGCCGGAGGTGTTAGGCAGATATTCACTATATTACTGGTTTAAGTGTTACTGTTGTGCTTCTAAAGAACAGTTTAGGAAAAAGAGACCTCCAGACATCAGAATGTACCAAAAGTTTGTAACGCAGTCCACTACAAAAGTCTGATTGAAAACGCACACGTTTCCTTTGTTGTTTAGACACTATTTAATGCGAACATTTTGAATGCCCTCCAGTTATGAAATATTAAAGGGGAATCTCATTTAAAAAAGAGGGCCATTCTCCGGATACGCTGCATTATTCTTAAGCCGTTGTTAACATTCTCAGTGCTTTCTGTGCAGTAATCATAATAATGTTGATGAAACAGAATACATGTCAAACACGATCCATCACAAAATGCCGAATCCGCTGAAACATAAACACACTCATTGCTGTTAAATCCAGATGTTCGCTTTTCTGGTTTAGTTTTACATTTATGACGAAAGTGGCACGATATTTACATTTTCTCCCATAGACATCTGGTGTTTTACAGTCCGTAACAGAACTATGATGTTTATAATCACTTTCATTTCATAAAACAGACGAGTTTAGATTGGAATTTGCTTGTTTTTAATGTCTTTTTGATTATTACAAAATGGCCACTTCAGCTGTACAGTCACTAGAGGGCGCCGAGGGACCGATAACTATAAATGAATATCCAATTATGAATAAATCTATGAATAAATTCAATAGATAAAACTAATCTATGCGAATTTAAAATTTACGATACCAGTCTGGAGCACAGTGCAAAACGAAAGCAATATTGTAGTCTTGTTAAGTTTTACTTTCGACAGAATTTAAACATAAAAATCTAAATATGTGCACTCACTTGTGAAAGACATACAGAATTAGCAAGCCCGTGCTTCAGTTTTAAAGAGAGCAGGCTGTGTTTCAGAGATTGTGCTGTGTGACTCAACGTTTCAGTGGCTCAGGGTGCCAACCAGGGGAAGTCTCTGTTTGCCTAGCTGTGGTCGACATGGAGATGTCACGTGTCTTATTTTCAAAGTGCAGCATTTTTGTGCTATGTAGGTCTTGTTTTTGCATTTCCTCTCAGTAGTTCTGAATTGGGGAGTAGTGTTTTTGCAGACTGGATGGAAATAGCCTGCAGAAATACTTCAGCTTTTCAGATGGTGGTATTAAGACCCTATGACCAAACTCTGACAATGGCTGAGCTAGATCTTTCTGTGCCAATACTATTTTATCATTGTGATGCCTCTTTTACAGTTACAGCTGTTGATTATAATTATTTAAAGTTTAATACAAACTAATCATAATATATCTTGTGGCCATGACTGTACACAAGTATCTGTGTGTACACCTTCTCATACTGAGGCCATCATGGCTTCACATGATGACCATTGCTCTGTGGAGCTGTTTTGCAGCACCACGCTCACTTCTCCATGGTTGACTTTTTTATAAGCTCTTTCTGTAATGTGGGTGCTTCCCCTAACCCCCCCCCCCCTCCAGCACAGTGACAGCAGACCCCAGGCCACATTCACTCTGTTTGGAGCCCCCTCCATTAATAACTCTTTCAGGGAGGGTCCATCACACTCCTCACCTCCTACACCATGGGGGAAGCAGCACACCATCCCTCAGCACTGAGAGTGAGCTGGGTGAGTGCACGGGGCACAACACTTAATCTGTCTGTTGCCTCTGTGTGCATCCACCATGAACACAAACCCGAAACCTTCTGCTCTTAAAAAGAATCCAACTGACTGCTTGTTAGTGTTTTCAGGTGGTCGGGTTCAGATCTAGAATCCTGCACTAATAATATACACAGAGTATATGGAGCCAGAAACATGCCTTTGGGTCCCTACAGATCACAAAACACCCCCTTCTTCAGCTAAGCAGACATAGCTTCTCTCAAAATGGCAGCAACATTCTCTAAGGAGATCCCAGTCCAAATGTGAATGACCAGAGGGAGCATTATGTTCCTTCCAGAGAGCCTGTTAGGAGGTATTGTCTCCTGTCAGTCCCAGGGAGTTAATTAAAGCCTGAGACGTTTGATCTGGTCCATCATGGGGAAGGGACACATTGTGGGCCTCCATTCCGAGTGGCTCTACCCATGCTCCCTGTTCCAGTGCAGTTGCTATGGCAACCCAAGCTACCTGCCTGAATGGCAGTGGGGTAGCAGGCACCCATGTGGACCACCCTAAGTGAGTCCCATGGGCCACACTGAATCACCATCCCAATATTGAATGAATGAATGTTGCTTTTACATAGTGCTTTTCAAGATACCCAAAGCAATTTACAGAACCAATGGGGAACCATATCAACCACCACCACATTGCAGCAGCGACCTGGATGATGCGTCAGCAGCCATTCTGCACCAGTACACTCACTACATAGTAGCTAAGGTGGTGAAGGGACAGGAGTGATTTCACCAGTTAGACAGAGGGGATGATTAGGAGGCCAGCTTTGATAGGGCTACAGTGGGCAATTGACCTATCCCTGACAAACAGCCACCTCTGAATGGCAGGAGCTCTGATTCTACATTGCGTAAAGAAGGCTGGCAGTGTTTACATTGCAAGGGAGTCTAAGAATAAGCAGTGGAATCCAGAAAGAATTCATCCTCAGAAGGGGGGCAAAGGAACACCTATTTGGGCCCTCTTTCCTGTGGAGCACCATTTAAGCGTCCAGGAGTGGCAAACCTCTGGTGGTGTCTCCTTCATCTCCAATATACAGGTAAGTAGGAGGGTCCTAAGTGGGCTGGCCGCAAACTAGATGCCCTCTACTGGCCTGACTGGCCTGTGTGCATTCTGCTGCATGCTTGTGTGTCTGTGCTCCATGCTTTGAGCCGTGTCTGTGCTGCTTTCTCTGACCGACGTTTCACAGTCTGATGAACTTGCTGAAGTGTCACCACAGTGCCACCTAGTGAAGGGTCTATGAAGTGAAGGTCACGGAGCATAGATTACAGATTCAGTCTCAGTTAGTGCCAGCCAAGATCAGTCTCAGTTAGTGCCAGCCAATATTATTGTATCATTGTGATGCCTGTCTTACAGTTACAGCTGTTGATTATAATTGTTTAAAGTCTAATACAAATCAATCATAATATATTTTGGTTGGCCTTTTAAACATTACTATAACAATCCATGTAAGGCCAAGCAACAGCTTGTCATCTACAGTGGATATAAAAAGTGTACAAACCTTTCTTAAAATGCCAGGTTTTTGAGACAATGATAAATCATTTCAAAACTTAAATGTGATCTAGAACCTTCAATGTGACCTAGAACCTTTACAATTCAATTGGAAAAACAAACAAATCTGTTAGGGGGAAAAAAATAAAATAATATATATATATATATATATATATATATATATATATATATATATATATATATATATATATATATATATATATATAAAATATACAATAAAGCCGGTTGCACATTCTTTAACATTTGAGGAGCACCTTTTGATTTAATTATAGCATTTTTTGGGTAGGAGTCTATTAGTATGGCACATCTTGACTTGGCAATGTTTGCCCACTCTTCCTTCAGATCTGGGCATCTCTAGTGCACAGCCCTCTTCAGGTCACCCCACAGATTTTCAATTGGATTTAGCTCTGAGCTCCATTCTAAAACTTTTGTTCATTTGGATGTATGAATGGGTCATTGTCATGCTGAAAGGTGTCACAGCTTGCTCACCAGTCTTTTCATCCATTTTGTTTTTTTTCTATTGCCAGTCGATCAAAGGATAACAAAAACATAATAAAAATTACCGCTAGTTTAATTTTTTCCATATGTTGTCATGTTTAAAAAGACTCAGAATGAACACTGTAAGCAGACTACTTGATTACTATAAGAAAATTATTTAACCAGTATTTGTACAGGAATGGTTCTGTTCCAAAGTTTTTGATCCATATCACAATGACTAAGATCACTATAAGCGGTTTCCACTGTACATCCATGATGATGTCATGTGTGCAAAATGTTTGTACAAAAATAAGAAGGAAGTTGTCATGCACGCCGACCGGGGAAGCAGGAGCAGGGAGGTGAGGAAGCGGGGAACGAGGAATTTATTAGGAAAAGTACGAGGCAATACAACACACAGACATTAAACTTCAATGACCGGACTGGGGAAAACATACCTAACGCAGACTGAAATACATTGGACTAATGACAACAATCAGAAACAGCTGGTAAACACAGGGAATTCACATGTGGTTACAAGGGGGCATGGCACCCAGAAGGAGCAGACGATCAGGACGTGACAGAAGCATTTTTTTTTTTTAGATATTTTAATGAATGGTCATTAAAATATATAAAGAGCCAATAGTTGCTCACGGGCGGCATGGTGGTGCAGTGGTTAGCACTGTCGCCTCACACCTCTGGGACCCGGGTTCGTGTCTCCGCCTGGGTCACATGTGTGCGGAGTTTGCATGTTCTCCCCATGTCGTTGTGGGGTTTCCTCCGAGTACTCCGGTTTCCCCCCATGGTCCAAAAACATGCTGAGGCTGATTGGAATTACTAAATTGCCCATAGGTGTGCATGTGTGAGTGAATGGTGCATGAGTGTGCCCTGCGATGGGCTGGCCCCCTATCCAGGGTTGTTCCCTGCCTCGTGCCCATTGCTTCCGGGATAGGCTCCGGACCCCCCGCGACCCAGTAGGGTAAGCGGTTTGGAAAATGGATGGATGGATAGTTGATCACTTGTGTCGAAGCTCCATTTAGACCTACTTGTGTTTAAAGTTTTTAAGATGTTGCTGAATGAAGCCTTTACATTGTGTTTGCCGGTTTTCATTTTAAATGTTGTTGTTTTGAGTTATTTCCATCTGTGGTGCAAAAAAAGGAAACAGTTTTGTCAATTGAGTTACAACTGGAGATAAGAGAAGACAGTCCGGCAACCATTTTCTGCCCAGTCAGAAGAGAGAAGAAGGGCACAGAGCCAGGTTGAGTACTACACACTCTATCAAGCCTATTGTTGCCGATAGTCACATTCCACCAGAAAACTCTCTGGGGATGTCCCAAGCAGCATAGCGGACCTCAGCAACTGAGGATCGAAAGAAAGAGTAAGATCCTGGCTTCAATGATCCCTACTGCCATTTCACTGTTACAAAAGAAAAATCACATTAACTCTGAGTAATCTCAACATTTTCATTACAGGGGGATTGCGAAAGTCATATATGAAATAAATATAAATGCTAGCACTAAAACATTTTGTTCATGCATTATTTTGCATTTTCAAAATGTGCATTTACATATACATGCCACAGCATGTGCTGCTGCAAGCACGCCCCCCATAGGGAAACTGCAAATACAGCTGGGAAAATAAATATCGAACGTGTCAACATTTTCCACAGTAAACATATTTCTAATGGGGCTATTGACATGGAATTTACACCAGATGTTGTTAACAACCAAAGTAATCCACACATACAAAGAAAGCAAAACAAATAAATCCCTTAATTAAGTTATTTGTAATAAAGTGAAATGACTCAGGGAATAAGTATTGAATACATGAAGAAAACGAGGTGCAAAAAGGCATGGAGAGCCAAGAAACCAGTTGAAATCTGTCAGTATTTAGAAAGCAATCCTGCCCCTTATCAGTGCAAATTAATATAAGCTGGTTTAGTCCTAATTGATGGCCTACAAAATGGTTTCTCATTACCAAGGTGTCAAACAAGAAGCATCTCATGATTCATATACAGAAATGTAGTGGGAGATTAATAAAATTCAGTAATCTGGGTGTAAGACCACAATACATAACCATAAGTGCAAACATTCCGTTAACATCTAAGCTTCAAATGGCTGTTTTTAGGGGAATCACGTTAAATGATACACTGCACATGGATGTGTTGACAATGAAAAACTCTTAAGTCTATATTTAAAAATTATGACAGACCTGCACGTTTTAACGCATATTTTAATCAGAAACATTCGATTAATATTAACAAGTACTGTATTTATAGCTACTCTCTTGTCATGTCGTTATGTAAGGAATAATTGACGACGGGTCGTTGAATTATTAGAAAATAATGCACACCCGAGGTGGTGATGCGGCCACGACGCAAAGCGGAGTGGCCGTTACACCTCGGGTGTGCATAATTTTTCTAATAATTCAACGGTCCGGAGTCAATTATTCCGCTTATACTACGGTTGCCACACCTCAAGACATCGATCAGATGATATATTTCAAGGGATTCGTCCGGTTTTTGTACTTAAATCGCTATTGTGAGTAGGATTATTTCTTCCGCATCTCATCCAACGACTCTTTTGCTAGTTCAAAAACGTCATTTTAAAGCTGGCAATGGAGGCTTGAGCCGTTGATATCAGACTAATGCAGTTAATAATGAAGTTATTAGAAAGAGAACGAGAGAGACAGAGACACAGAGAAAGAGAAACAGAGAGAGCTTGTATGAATTAGGCTACCTCTGTGTGTCCCTCAACAGTGTTCTGAAACACCGTCTCTAAACTGTAAGTCTGCTTTAAGATGCAGCGCTGTTATTACCTCGCTAGTGAGAAATGTCATGTGTAGCCTTTAAGTAGACCTGCAGACCTTCCCCTGCGAGGCCAGCTGGACTCCACCCATTCATTAAAAATAAACCCCGGAGTGACGTGCGCATCCACCTGTCAGCCAGGTGTCGCGTGAAGAAGAGCAGGAGACACCGTCGCTGGACACTTTTCACTGTGAACGAGATTCGCGGCTTCCTAGACGGTAAGACGGGGACCACGTTAGCCAAACCATTCTTCTATGTGCTCTGAATTATCAATTTATGCCAATCCAATAGTGTTCCACTGCCAGAGTGTGTGAAAATGTAGGGGGTTTCACCTTTATTCATATTGCTGTAAAATTCAGTCTGTTTTCCACAATGGCATTTTCTTCATTTATTAAACCGTGAAACGGGAATTTCACACGCTGTCAAAATTATGATTCATTCAGATGCTGACACCTGCAGAGATTAGGAGCGTGGCTTTCAAGGATAGGTCACTTGTGCTTTGATACTCCTCACCTTGTACACGACATACCATAACCCGGTTATCAGTATCTTTGGCGGAAACATTGAGCAGGTTTGGCAAGTTTTCTTTTTACAGCCTTAGAGAACAAAGGTTTCCAGGTTTCCAGGCTGCACTTCGTGCTGCGTCTGCTTAAGGTACAATAAGGAAGTCCTGAAATGTGAACTTTCCTGTTCCTTCTGAGACCGAGGAGTAGTCCTATTTATAAACTATAGCTCACATTGGCGATTCTCCTTTTGTTTCAAGGTTTGAAGGCAATGTTTTCCCGGCTAGTCGTCATCTTTTTATTATTTCTAGCTACGCTAAATATCTCATACCAGAGAAAACCGAAAAAACCTCCTCAGACGCTGTCTAGAGGTAAGTGCAATTGTCATTCAATCACATTATCATTCTTTGGAAATCACTGGTGGTTGAATCTTACTCTTCCTATAGGGGGCGCCAACAATTCATTCATAAAAGCCACTTCATATGGGCTTTTCATTCAAAATATTAATGAAATATACCTACGAATTTACAGTCTTTTACGTGACATCGTGGCCCAACACGTTTTCTAAAAACTTTTGGGTGCTCACCCTAAATACACATTACCTGTGTGCTATCAGTGTTGTCCATAATTTCACTGTAATTTCCCCATGATGTTTTTAAGGATGGGGAGATGATATTACATGGGTCCAAACCTATGAAGAAGGACTGACAAAAATGAAGGAAAGGTAAGAGGGATTTTATCTTCTGAAATGCAGTCATAGAGAAGGTACCCTGGTGTACAAGGCTGCCCTGATGCTCCAGTTGCTGTAGTGTGTATATGTCCTCCGCTGAGCACACTGGCTTATGTTCTGCTCACCCTTTACCCTCTGTACCCCTCTTTGTCCCTAAAGCAAAAAGCCACTTATGGTAATTCATCACAAAGAGGACTGCCCATACAGCCAAGGTCAGTCACTCTATGCCCAGCTTCAGCTAAGAATCCCACACTATGTTCTGTGTCATTTGTTTCACATGTCATATAGCTATTTCACATCTGAATAATGTGACCTTTCCTTTATATGCTTACTGTAGCCCTTAGAAAGACATTTTCTCTGGATAAAAATATTCAGAAAATGGCCCAGGAGGATTTCATCATGCTCAACCTAATGGTAAGCACAGCCCTGGAGGTCATTGTACCCTAATTACAGGCCCCCCACTTTGAGCCTTCACCAGGGACAGTGGTGAGCTTAACCTACATCAGTGCTGTATTCTTTTCATTTTCAGCATGAAACCTCAGATAAGAACCTGGCTCCTGATGGCCTGTATGTTCCCAGGATCCTCTTTGTTGGTGGGTTTCATCTCCCCTTCAGCTCATTTTAATAGTCAGAGTGTAACTGGATTTATTTCTCGATCTCATGTCTGTGTTTGTGCACTCTCTATTTAGTCTGTCTGTGTCAGTTCCGCGTCACACGTTCTGGTCAGATAGGTCATTCTTCCTCCCACTGATGCCCCATTACCCTGCCTCCTTTAAGAAGCTGCTCATATTTACTGAGCCAGTGTGGCCTGCTGAGGTGACTCTGTGTGACGCTTCTGAGGGTCACTCAGTTGAAGCAGTAAGACTAGCAGAAGCCGACGTGTCACAAGCTCATGACAGGGTACCACTAAGTGCAGAGTGTGTGCATGTCACTTTCTTGCCAGCCCCACCCCCGCATGATACCTCATCTCCCCTGCAGACCCATCCATGATAATACGTGCTGATATCGCGGGCAAGTACAGCAACCACCTGTACACCTACCAGCCAGATGACATGGATGTCCGTAAGTGCTCTTTCTCATGCTGTGACGTGCCATCTAACCCCCAGAATGCTGGGCTACTCTCCTGGTCTTCCGGCCTGCACCCCCACTGAACCTGTCCCCCTTTCTAGTGGTAAAGAACATGAGAAGAGCCAAGATCCTTTTGCACACAGAGCTCTGACCTTCATCCTCATAAATTGCTGACCCCTGACCGTGTGAAGCTGGGATGGGAAACATCATCGTAGTGTAAGACACCGGAATGGCAAACCAGTGTCCCCTGCCTTTCCATGTGTTATCCACAACAAGATTTTTATAAGGCCTTGTAACTTAACATTGTCTGCCTTTTTATACTGCATCTTATACTGCTGATTCATTTGGGATTTTTAAATTTATAATAAATAATCACTGAAGTGTCTTGTATGTGCTCATTGTGAACACTCACTCACTGGCCCCTCCCTTTAATCCAGGGACACCTGCACACGCTCCCTAACGCCTTCCGTCCATTCTCCTGCACTCACACCCCTGCCTATTCTGGGTTTCTACACTCACTACCCAGTGCATCCGTCTATCCTGGGTGTCCTGCTTTTACTCCCCAGAACCCCCAGCCCATCCTAGCTCTCCCGTCTATTCCAGGTCTCCTATACTCACTCCCTGGAGACCCCTAGCCATCCTTGGTCTCCTGCACTCGCTCCCTGATGTCCCCCACCTACCATGGATCTCCTGCACTCGATCGCCAACTCCCCCCACTTACTTATGCCTCCCTGCACATCCCGGGTCTCCTGCGCTCGCTCCTTGATGCTTCCCGTACCTCCTGCTCCCTATCTATCCTTGGTCTACTGCACATGCTCCCTGGCTCCCCCCATCCATCTCTCAGGTCTGCACTTTCCCGAGCACCCCCTGCCCATCCCAGGTGGGCTGCTCATGGGATTTAAACTAGCAAAATGCTTTTAATCCCCAGATTACTCTGCTGCCTCCAGTGATCCTGTGAGCTCTACCCGTGTTTCCTTCAGAATGCATGCCTAGAGTTTTGAGTTAAGGATACAATGAGTTTCTGCAGCCATAAGAGGGCCAACCACCCCAGGGTGTGTTTCCCAAACAATGACGGAAGTTAGTATTAACGATGCATTGTACTATGGTAGTTCAAACTAACCAACATCCGAAGTATGTTTCCCAAAACCGTCGTACCACAGTAGTTTGAACCACGTTAGTTCGGAGTTCCATAGTTCGAACTACAGTGGTTCAAATAATATGAATAACTGAGAAATAGCATAAAATAATGAGACACTTCTTGGAGTGGTAAACAAAAAAACTTTGTTATGACACTGCATTTTGTGAAAGACGCTCCATCTGTAATTACGTTGATTTCAGTTCATTGTGTTTCAGTCACACTATGAACACTTACAAATTCCTGGTCTGACGTTGTTGTTTATAGAATGTTAGTGGCTGACTGGAATAGACAGGCTCGCGTAAGATCAAGACATCACAGGCGTCATTTCCCCAGTACAAAGACATGGATTTGTATCTGACCACTGTAGTGTCATTCTACTCTTCCATTATGGCAATGACACCTTTCAGTGATGAAGGAGAACCTCATCAAAGTGCTGTACTCTTTTCTAAGGCGACTGTTGTCCCTCTGAAGTTATGTGTGTAATGAAGAAACTGCACAACACCCAATGGTCTGCATAGGGCTACAAATACACACATGTACACATACAAGGGACAATGATTTATTATTATTATTATTTTTGGTTTTTATTCTTTTTATTTTAGTATTTTTTTTATTATTTCAAATTTTTTTATATGTGGCTAAGTGTACCATATGGCCCAATGACCACTGGGTACAACATCCTTTACAGAGTAATACACACTAACTGCATAAGCTACTACAGGGGTGGACAATCTTATCCAGAAAGGGCGGGTGTGTTTGCAGGTTTTTTTTGGTATAACCGTTTGGTCAATTGCTCAAACCCAAATGTGCAAACTCTTCATTCAATCAGTCCTCTACGTACTACTCTAAGTAGGGAGTTGCAGCTAAAAAGCTGCATGGCTAACGGCCCTTTCTGGATAAAATTAGCCACCCCTGTGCTAATCAGTACTTTGCAGTCTGAGAATTCTCTCTGTTGCTCACTACAGACAGTTACCGTACTTATGACCAGAGACCCACACAACAATTACGCTTCAAACTACATTTTCGGAAAACTTCACATTATATGTGTCATGACCCGTATAGCTAAAATATTCCTTATTAGGTATTAAAGATTATTACATTTCTTACTTAGAGGGTGACTATACCTTCCTCAGACTGCTTTTTCCACCATCACTGGCGTATTTACCTGGAACTAAGCTTCTAACTACAGCTCGCGAGGTGTAGTTCGAACTACGGAACTTAACGACAGTGATTGGGAATGTTTGTTCGAACTATGGTTTCGGGAAACACCTGCGTCGTATTTACTTCGAACCACGCAAGTTGCTAACGTAATTAGCAACTATGGTTTTTGAAACGCACCCCCGGTTGGCCTCTCTGTGCCTGATTTAGAGGGGTTTGAGCTATCAATCAAAGGCAGGGCCATTACACTTTTGAGGTAGGAGGACCTGGGAAGAAGATAGTAATCTGGTCCCGATTCTCCAACAAAGGTCTTACAGTGTTACTTGTTGGATTCTCTGTTGTTTTTTGTTACCCTGAATATGAATCTTCAAAATTATACATAAATACAATATTAGACGGAATGGTAGAATTGCAAGTGTATAGTTTAGGTAATTTAAAAAAAAATACAAACCTGTATGATCAGTTAAACTGTGGTCATAATTCTGTAGTCAATGAGGGGGCAGCACTACTCCGTAGTTTTATTTCCTTAATAGGCAACCGCAAGGCAAGCCTATTGAAGATGTCTGTCCTCGGCAGGTTTCCTGGCGGTCCCAGGAGACATACTTACCCATGCCTAACTGCAATTCCCCAATACCTCCCAGGGGCCTTGTTTCCCAGCCCCTTTCTGCTTATACTGCTTCTGCCCCCTAGCCCTCCCACTCATCCCCAGGCGGCGTGATGGTGCTGAACCTACGGTCCTGCTGCTCAGTGCTACCACCTTCGCTCCCATCACACCCAACTTGAGTGTATATTTAAACATAGCCATCAGACCTCAGGCCTCACATCTACATAACATACCCATCGCCTCAAAGATTTTCCCAGGGTCTGCTTTAACGTTCCCTCTGCTTAGGCTTTCACGGGGATGCCAGTCCATTACCCTCCTGCTTGTCCCTCCAACCCCTGACATACTACAAATTTAAATATTCCCCTGTTTGAAGGGAACTGTTTATATGCCAGGGAAATGGCTGTAGACTGAGGCATTTATCTTCTTGCCAGTCTCAGGGTTATGTGACATATCTGAAAGACAGCCTGCTATATTGGCTGACCAAGTACGGCCACGATCTTGGTATCTCAGGGCAATAAGCAGAGAGGAGCTGGAGAACCAGCCCTTAAATTCTACCTGAGCAGAGATTGAGACGCAAAGTTCAGGGCCTTTAAGTGACTGTGCTTTTCAATGGGGTCTTTGATCTTTTAAAAAGAGTTTGCTAGCACCAGCAATGTAATCCAAAAAATGAGTCCACTGTTTGCGTGTGAGTTCTGACCATAATGGATTGTGAGTGGGAGAAGTGCCGACTAGTGGCCAGTAGTGTGGGATGCAGCACTCCTCCTGCATGGCCTCAAATTTATCAACTAACTTTTACATTTCATGGGGGCATTTAACAATCAATTAGAATACAACAATTCAGCTGAAAGATGGACATCGGTCTTATATATATTTTTCAAAATATAAAAGTTTTGTAAATACTTAGTAACAATAAAAATTCCTGATTGATGAGACTTGATTTATATTAATGGTTCTAATGGATCCAACAGGAGTAACCTGCAATATTAAAGTAAAAATTATATTTCACAGCCTAGGAGGAGAGCTGACTAACCCCCCTTTGCATGAAGACGCCTAAATGGGCCTGAGGACATTTTTGTAGCATGTTAGACACTGTACAGCCAATTAATAGGGGCTTTGCTCCAAAGTGGCAGCCAATCAGGTCCGAGGAGGGTATCGCCATGAGCGACAAGGGGGTACAGCAACTCGGGAGGAGTTGGTCTGCATTGGTGCAGGGGGTCTACACTGATCACATCTCCTATACACAGCCTACAAATAAATAGTAGGAAAGACACAACAAAACAAATACAAAAGTAAACCACATAAGTTTTATTGTCTTCCATATGAATAAGCTATTTTTCATTTCCTACATAAAAATGTTTTTTTGTCCTTTAACCTCATGCTAAGTATGGCCTCTGCGATGGACCTCATGCGTGTCTGTGTGTGTGGGTGTGTGTGTGTGTGGGGGGGCATCATGGGTGTGGCTGCGTGCCTGTTAGGGCCTGGGCAAGGGGGAGGGCAGATCAAGGCAGGATCTCACTGGGGGAGAAGCTGGATCCCTCTCAAGTCCAGTGCCATTCCTGTTCCTGCTGCCTATGTGTATCCCACTGAGCACAACTAAACCCAAACAAGCTGCTGATTTAGTGTTGTGCAGAGACACTGTCCACATTCAGCGATGGTTGTGATTTTACAAACCCCGAACAGCAAAACTCAATTCAGCATCACCCTAACAGCCTGAAGTTTACCTCTCACTGCCCAACAGATCATCACTTACAGCTCTATACCTGTAACCCTTCTGTAGCTGCACACAAGCAGTGTTTCTCAGTGCTGAACTTAATGAAAAAGATGCAGGGTCACTTTCATAGAAATTAAAACTGCATTTTCAATTAAAAATAATACATTCAAATCCACATGATATGCATATTAAACACTGGACAAAAGTCACCAAAACGGTGGCTGTAACATCTCACTGGCAAACAGATTAACAGTAACAAAAGATGTGATCTTTGGTGAAGATTCAACAGAGATCTCCAGCCTTCAGCTGTGGTGATGTCCCTCTCTCTTTCTGTCACACACACACACACACACACACACACACACACACACACACACACACACACACACACACACACACACACACACACACACACACACACACACACACACACACAGGTTTGTGATATCTTTCAGGTGACCCTCCATTCATTTCCATGGGGAAAAGTAATCCAAAAATGACAACCTTAATCTCTACTCAGCCCTAAGCTTAACCACGAATAACCAAACAATATACAGACATTTAGCATTTTTAGTTGTTTGATTTTAGTCACAGATTTTTATAAAATTGAAATGAAAATGAATTTTGCAAATGGTCCTCACAATGTAAGGTATATCTGGACCACACACACGCACAGCCCATGTATTCATATCTTTTATGGGGACTCTCCATTCATTTCTATGGGCATAACCGAAGTCCCAGATATTACCTTAACCGTAACCATAAGTATGGAAACAATACAAGACTTTTGGCACATTTAATTTTGATTGTGTTCACAAATTTTTATAAAATGTGGTTATCCTTGTGGGGACTGAAAAAATGCTCCCACAAGGTAGAAAGTTACAGGTATTTCAATATTGTGGGGAAATCTGGTCCACACAATGTACTGATTTAAATAAAACAATGCACACAGACACCCAGACACATGCATGAAGATGCATGCACACACTGATGGCAGATAAAGACAACTTCATTGTCGCTTACATGAAAAAGATCACATTCAGGGAAGAAGTGAAAGGACATCAGTTAATAAATGCACTCAGTAAAAACCCAAATGCTCTCCTTTACAGTTCAGCAGGAAAAACAGAGTGGTCAGGACAGGCTGCGTCTCATCCACTACATGAAGAAACATCCATCCATCCATCCATCTATCCATCGTATTGGGACAGGGACACAGTGTGTACACCAAACAGCCAAGAAAAATAAAAACTTCTTGTTTTGACAAATTGCTGGTAAAAATGAAGGTTGCAAGCTGGGTCAGATCCAAACTGAACCCAAACCCAAACTTCTCAACAGGTACCCATGTTGAAAGAAGCAGAACAGACAATATAAGTGCTAAACCCTGCAAATACCTTAACCAGGCATTAGTATTGAATAGTCTAAGTAAAGGGAGCATAGCAAAATGCTCCCAATACCATTTACATCACACATAACCGAAATGCTCACAATCAGACAATCAGAGTCCACAGAACTCAGTCACGGAATAGGCCGCATTTTCTAACCACAGACAACTCTACTTCCCCAACTGTCATTCAGTTTCTCCTATTGGAAAAGAGAAAAGAAAATAAGCAAACCTGAGATGTATTTAGATGACTATTCCGTATTTTAGAGCCTCATCTTTACAGACCAATCTTGGGGCAGGTTCTGTTTACATAAAGAAAGATTACATGTCCAAACGAACAGCATCTTTCTACAAGGGGGCAAAGCTGATTAGGACCCACGCTGGACACATAGCCACCCCCCAACCCTTTGCTGGTGGAGCACATTTGTGTGCATTCAGCACAAAAACACATATGGCAAACTGGCACAAGTTTCTTTCTGTCATTACAGTTTAACGAACTGACGAAGATGACACCCACAATCCCTCGCTCCGAGTGCAGCTGATAGGTGAAGGTTCAACCTTCACCTAACAGGCACATTCCTTTTCATTTCATTTAAAAATCTAATATCATTCTATGGAATAAAATAACAAAATAAAAAAAAAGTTTTCCAGTTTAAAAATCATTACAATCATTAATTACAATTGCATGTTTATGTTCAATGATACTTAATAAGATGAATAATAAAAAAGGATGACAAAAAAGGAGGAATGGGGGAGGGTGGGCAGAGTCCGGGGTCTGCTGTCTCCAGGAAACGAGTCCGATTCTGATCCACTCAGGACATGAGAGAGAACTGGTCCTGCTCGATGGGCTTCTTGACCCAAGCGCCGAGGCCTGCCTTTTGAAAGGTCTTCATGAGGGTACGCTTGGCGTTGTGGTACTCCACCGCCGCCTGCTTGGCCTCATGGTATGACCCAGGCCGCACCGCGCGGATCCGCAGCGTCAGGGACAGCTGGAGGGGGGTCAATATCGAAAGAGAGACTGAGTCGGCAGGACAGGCACAGGCGAAGCAGCTGCCCCCCTTCCCTTCCGGGAGAGTGGAGACTTGCAATAATGCGGTGTACCTTGGTGTGCAGCCGCAGCCAGCGCCTGTAGAGGGCATGCTTGCAGAGGCGCGAGGCCCGACCCATGTCGTCTTTTCCCGTGGTGGCGTTGATGACTTCCAGTGCCTGGTCGCCCACCGTCCAGTTCACGCTGAAGTTGGGGGCCTTGCCTGGTTGACGGGCCTCTGCATTACTGATCCCTGTGGGCATGGGTAGGATTAGGAGCATTGCTTAAGGTCTCATCCTAATAAGATTAGTGTAGTGCCCCAAAGCACTGACTGACTGCTATTAGAAACTGACTCCCTAGATGGTTTATAAATGGTCCATCTGAGTGGTTTATGCACCACCTGCAGGATCTTGATGACTTTACAGACTGCCCGCCTGTCCAGGTCACACATTGCATGCCTGACCAGTTTACAGACCACCCACTTGTCCACTTTACAGATAGTCCACCTGACTGGTTTACAGACTGCCCACTTGCCTGGTATATAAACCACCCCCCCCACGTCAAGTTTACACAATGCCTCCCTAACCGGTTTACAGATGACCCACTTCACTAAATTACAGACCTCCCACTTGCCTGGTTTACAAACAACCTTACTGACTGGTTTACTGATGGCCTGCCTAGTTTGCACACCGCCCGCCTGAGTGGATGGTCTCACCACTAAGCAGGGGTTGGTTGAGGGTGAAGGTGGGAGGCAGGGCCTCGATGTCCGCAATGCGCTGGTACATGGCGCGGGACAGGTGGTCAGCATGGTACAGACTGCCCAGGATGATGCTGGAAAAGTAGATGGGTTCCGTGAAGTGGCACATCAGCGAGCCCTGGACCCCCACCACGTTCCACCTGGCGAGACCAGGCAGGAAACAAGGAAATGTGAAATATTTCATATTATAGCTGCAAGATTTAGCTACAGACCAATTAGAATGAGAGGTCTACATGAATCAGACCCCCACTTACGTTTCACGTAGCAACTTGATTGATTGGTTGGTTTTAGTATGTACATGAAAACTGATTTGGAGATATGATTGACTGGTTCGTTTTGTCCTGATTATAATGGCTCACCTGGCAATCTTGTCACTGCAGGACATGGTGAGCAAACGCTCACCCTGAAGGACGCCGTCCCACGTCTGAATGGTGCTGCTGGAGCGCACAGGGATGGTGCCCTCGCCTGACTCTATCTTTGTGCGCAGCTGCCCGCGCGCCTTCCTATTTGGATGTCTGTCACCCTGGTCTACAGGTGTGGGAAGGAGAACAACAGAAAACCAGGACAACAGAAAATCCAGCAAGAGGCAAATTCAAATGTGATGAAAAACAAGGGTCGGTCTGAAAAGCAGAACAGTTCCATTCTTGTCTGCCCCGACTGCATCACTAACTTAAAGGTGACGAGATTATACCTGTTGGACCTGAAATACGGTCATCAGTGGTACAGCAGCACTGTGAGGCAGCCAGTTCAGGCCTGGAGGAACCACAACCTGTTACCTGCATCTCTGATGCTACCAGGGATATCTCACCGCCCCCAGCTTAACAAACATGCTAACAGACAAAACGACCAAGAGGTGTAGTACTTAAAAACCAAGTCTGAATGAATGAATTCATTTTCTCTATGCACCTGTGAAAATGTTGGGACGGGAGCTGCAGCCCCTACCTTCCACACCAGCCTCATGGGGCGAGAAGATGCGAGCGTCCCCGCAAGGTGAGGTGCTGATGTAGAGGTGGAACTGCACGTTCTCCTTCAGCTGGTAACCACGCCCCTCACACCTGCTGAAGATGGACCTCTGCTGCTCCTCCTTCTTGTTGTGACTGCCAGAAGACAGGAGGGAGAATTGGGGCCAGGGGCAGGACAATGAGGATCGAAGGAGGGGATTGGGGAGGGGCAGAGAGGGATGAGGGAGGGGCCAGAGGCAAGGCAGTGAAGGAAGTGGGAAGGACCAGGGCAGGCCAATGAGGATCGAAGGAGGGGATTGGGGAGGGGCAGAGAGGGATGAGGGAGGGGCCAGAGGCAAGGCAGTGAAGGAAGTGGGAAGGACCAGGGCAGGCCAATGAGGAGAGTGGGAGGGGCCAGGGGCAGAGCAGTGTGGGATAGGGGAAGAGCGGTGAAGTACAGAGGAGGGGGCCATGGACCGGGCAGTGAGGAACAGAGGAGGGAGCAGGGGTGGGGCAGTGAGGGATGGTGAGGAACCAGGGTCAGAGCAAGGGGCAGTGGGCATAGAAAGCGTTGGTTCACAGCTTTGCTTTTCTGGAATATATCCTTTGACATCCAACATCAGCACAACTTTAACTAAATAGCGAGCAAGGCTGACATGATCATCAGGAGGCTGATCACCTGAGGAAGGGCTCCAGCTGCGAGTACAGGAAGCGGATGAGCGAGCGTCGGGCGATGATTTCGGCGTGGCAGTCGTTCAGAGCCAACCCACGGTCACTCATGTACTCGCCATTGATGCATTTGGTTCCCGTGGAGATGCAGATCACCTGGGCCTCTTTGCAGTTGGAGCCTGAAGAAGGCAGGAAGGGGGGCGGGGATGAGGGGGTAGGTGTGAGTGAGATGGCTCAGTGAAGGAGCTTAAATAAACTCAAAATCAGTAAAAGAAGAAATACACCGGTAAGGGGGGGTGAGTTCCAGCTGCCCCAGAAGGGCAGCCTCTGTTCTTCAATGGTCTACCTGTCGTCATAACAACTCCTGCCAGGACTTTCCGGCGTGCGTGAGGTGAAGTGAAGTTATCCGTCAGCTCGCTGAATTTGTCCACAACCAGGCGGGAGACGGCATCTGCCAGGACCTGCAGGACACATACACACAAACACACACACCTCAGGACTGGGGAGCCACGTTGGCCAAAGAGGCCACCGGTTTGAAGAGAGGACTCCACCTGTGGCAGGTGCAGCTGCAGGCCCTCGCGGGGGATTGGCTGGCGGGAGGGTGTCTGATCTAGCTGCATGTTGAAGAGTGCAGATAGCGCAGCCTGTGCAGCACGCGCCTTTGCCAGCTTCTTGTTCCGCCCAGAGCCCTGGAAGCTGCGCCCGTCCACCATGACGGCCATGACGAAGCTCTTGGCATGGCTCTCACCACTCTCCGACACAAACTCGTACTTGAGACCAGGCCGCAGCTCGTTCAGGATCATCACTGGGTTCTTCCCACTGGCTTGGGGAGATGGAGTGGGCGGTAGGGGACGGCTCAGTGTAGGAGCACCTGCAGGTGATGACGGGTACTTTCCCAGTGGGGTGGGGAAGAAGGCAGGTGGAGGGGGGGAGGGCGTTTCAAAGCCATTGAAGAGCGTGTCAGGGAAGTCGGCCTGGTCGGAGGTGAAGTCGGTGGTGACGGCAAGCGTGCGGCCCATGGCCAGGTGCGCCTCACATGCATTGGGGAACTGAACGAAGGAGCGCAGCGCTTTCTCGGCGGCGCATAGCTTGGCTTTTTTCTTGGTAGGACCCGAGCCCTCAAAGAGCTGCCCGTTAACCTCGACAGTCATGACGAAGACGGGTGCATGCACAGGGCCTGTCTGCGATTGTAGCTGGTATTGCAGCCCCGGCCGGATCTCGTTCAGCTGCATAAGCGCATTCTTGGGCAGCACTGGTCCCACCGTCTTTTTACGCTTTTTGGGCCGGAACTTGGCATGGGCTGATCCGTTGTTGCCCTCCTCAAGGGGACGCTTGCGGCTGGCTCCACCACTACCATTGGGGAGCTGTACTGTGTCACCCCCTGCTTCCTTGGAGGACACATTACCCAGGCGGCGGTTTTCCTTCACATCAGTGCTGCACATACCTGGGGGGGTCAAGACAGAAAAACAGGGGGGTGGGGAGGGGTGACCAACTCCTTTAAGTGTGTCTCCTAGCAAATGTGGGATATGTGTGAAACTAACAAGACACATTCATTCATTTCATGTTCATTAAAGCAGGATGTAAAAAATGAACATGGTGACACAAAAGGAGAAAGAGGGAAATAGACAGTTAAATATACACAAAGTGGAGAAACGAAAATCGTGTATGTGAGGGAAGCCCTGGGAGCAGGATGCACAGGGATCGCCGCCTCTCAGCCTAGTACCTGGGTTGAGGCATTATAGCTGTTTAGCACACCCTGCTGAGAGCTTTAACCCCTGCTTTGAGGACCCTAACTACGCACATGGTCTCAGCACGGCTGCCGTTTGTGTGTCCCCCTCCCCCAGCGTCCAGCTATCACAAGGAGCATGTCTGCATTCTTCTGGATCTATCCCAGAAGCTGCCGTTCCTCACTACAGGAATCATATTGATCAGTTAAGCGGCCCAGGACTCACTCATGTTCTCCTCCTCCTCCACCCTGTCCATGGCTGAAGATTTCTGTTGACCTCGAGGCTGCCGGGCCCCTGCCCGACCTGCAGGGGGCGCACAGAGATGGAGACACCTGTTAGACTGCAGGAAGTGACCCCCAGCTGTCAGTCCACTGGCCCCCAGGACTGTTTTTGACTGCTGCAAGATAAGTTCCTCCCTGGGGTGGCACTACTGCTGCCCTGATCCCTCCATTTGCTATAGACTGATGTGGGCAACTGACAGCTGAAGGGGCACAACCAGCATGGGCCGAAAGGAAAGCAAGACCGTCACATGGCTCACCCACACCTGACTGTGGCCAATCACCAGAGAGAGTCAGACATGGGGGTGGAAACAGGGTCCCTAAAAGAAGAATCTGAGAGTGACAGTAACATGATGCTGCCAAGTGGGGGGAGGCACCCCAAAAGATCCCACCGCCAGCTCCAAGGTGCTCACTAGTGAGCGGCAGGAAGAAGGACAAGCCAGTGCTGCGGCGTGTCACGATGCAGTGCATCCCTGCTGTGCCTCTCAGCATGCAAGACTAATGCCTCCCTCTTCAGAGCTGTCGGTCACCCAAAGCCTGATACATCACAACAGCCACAGGACACGTGAGAGCCAGTGGTCGCACCTGTGTTCCAGTAGGAACGCCCCAAGCATTGTATGCCTTAGGCTGTTCGGTCAACAGAATGCCTTCTAAAGCCTCAGGTCACGAATGCAGCTCTTTCTCAGGATGTCAACTCACCATGCTACCTACAGGTTTCTCAGACAAGCTGCACACATAAAAACAGACTGGAGAACCAGCCTCTTCGCACCATCACTGCAGACAGGCTGACCTACCTTCAGACATAGCTGGATCTCCGACACCTGGAACAAGAGGAGAAAATGTCAGCAAGACCTGGCATTGCACCTGCTGGTCAAGCCAAAGGGAATATGAGGTGTGTACCCCCCTCCAACTCTGATGTCTTGCATTACCAGAGGGGATCCTGCCCCCAAACCAGCTTCAGACACATCACCCTCCTGCCATCGTGTTACACGTCGTCCTTGCCTCGGGATAGCTGCTGCTCTGCCTGGTTAAAAATGACAAGCCATGGCAGCTAGATAATAACCCCAATACAACACCCCCTTGTCCCTTTGGTTGGGTTGGTGAGTCTTCTCCCTGTAGTGTCCACTCCATGAAAGTGAACCTCATTCTACTTTAATCTTGAGCCCTATTATTGGATTTCTGTGCCCTAATAGCCAGTAACAGATCAGAATGGCTCTGTCAAGGGTGATCACACTGCACTGCTAAACACAGTTATGGTTTGTTAAAGACTTCCAAAGGTATTTAGGAGTCACCTTATCAATAAAAGGTCCATTTTTGCCACCCAGAGAATCTTCCCTTGCGTTGTTTCAACCCTCACTTTCCATGGACATAATCTTCCTAGACCATTAACATGAAAAACTTCAGTCCTGGTGAAGTTAACTACCTTTCATAACATACAGGAGCCAAGAGAATAAGTGTGGACCTATACAGCCTGCAAATCACTCTCACTATCTTCACACATTTGTTTTCTGGCATTTTAATTTATTTGCCTGAGAATTGTCACAAACAATCTTGATTTTTAAAACAAACACTTACTTATCAAAATCTTTACATCTCTTTTTCCACAGTGCTTTAATGAGAGGAAATGAGGCAATATTTCTGTAATAATCAGTCTCAGTAAACAATAGTTAAACAACAGGAACTGGAAAAGCTGACTGGGCCTGATGACCTGGCGAACGAGTCAGTTACTGCAGCTTATGGGTCACATGATGGCTGACTATGCCCATAAACAGTGGGACAAATGCGAATCCAACTTAAATGGATCTTTTCTGACAAATTACCATCTGCCTCGATTGATCACACAGTAAATAAGGGACCCACAGATGTTTTATGCCTGAGAGTACATGAAAACATAAGAGTCCATTTCACAGGAAGGAACACAGACCAGCTAATGAGTAACGAATAATATACAGGCTGACTAAAACACAATGCAGGGCTTGTCAGTGTTCAATCAGAGCTGCCAGTGCGGTAATTAAAGCCTGTTAAACAACACAGTACAAAAGCAGGTATTTCACACTAGCAGACGTGATTACAAAAGGCTGGGAGATGAGACAGATTACAAAAACGTTCTAAATGACTCTTGGACCTTTTTAATTACCTCTGGACTGACTAAAAAAGCTCCTGACAGTGACACAGAAAAATCACCTGCTGCTCCTTCAGACTGAGAGCTGGGCTTCAAACTGCCAAAAGCCTAATTTCCAGGGACTTCAGAAACCAAGCAGGCAGCAGGAAGAGGCACGGAAATGAGAGAGAGACTGTGCAGAGTAGAGGAGTTTGCCTTCAACAGGAAGGAAGCTGCTGTTTTACCTTGGAAAGACTGAAATTACCCAGGGGTACAAATGTCACATTATAAAACACAGAAGCCGTTTGAAGAAGAAATTATGCGGGGAGACTGAACCTGCACACACGTCACCGACAGCCCGGCAGGGGCAATCCCACCCACAGAATCCCAGGGATTCATCATACATCAGGAAGGCACCAGAACCTCAAGCGAGCCACTGCTAAGGTGGTACGGAGGCCCTTCTGTAGAGCAGTCTTGAGAGAAGAAAGGCACATTTCCTGCCTAGGTGATCGACAGACCTTTATTATAACAGCCCCAAAAGGACATGAAAGCTAACAGTACGATAATTGGATGGATATGGCGGCCCCTGGCTGCTCTCAACATCGATGCAGACTCCATCTGAGACTTTACAGGTCTGCAGGGAGAGGTGGGAGGGCATTAAACCCCCCCAGCAGCACCATTTATATTAACAAACCGGTACAGACAAGGATGCCTAACTGAAGACAGATTACGGTTAAGCTTGAGGAAGACCCTGTGCCGATTACTGCTCACGGTCCCACAGAATGTTGTACTTGGACTGGAATAACATGTTAAGCATGTTGCCATGTGATCCAAGGGTATTTTAGTTGGGGGGGGGGCACTGGTGTTCTGGAAATAGGCAGCTTAGGTCAAGCTGTTATAGGCTGAAGGCTGAGGCAGCCTGCGATAAAGGAGCCAAATTAAGGCACCAGATCCAAATGAACTCAAAGGCAAAACATCAGGAACCTCATGAGACTAAGGCGGGTGAGCACTGGACCCAGGAATGTCACAAAGTCCATTTTGTAGAGAAACAAGCGGATTACAGCAATACTCTGAGGAAGTGGAGCCGGAACTAATAGAAGACCTCACAGTGCTGAGCTCATTGTACAGAGTCAAAATATTACAGCAGCATCACAGAAAAAGCGTGAGAGATACATGTCCCAGAACACCATCTAACACACACAAGGAGCATGACTGAGCCAGGCAGACAGACACAGGGGGACAGAAAAGGAGGGGAGAAACAGAGGATAGAGGGCGGCAGACAGACAGAAATGAGAGAAACACACAGAGGAGAAAAAGACAGGAAAGAGAGTAACAAAGAGACAGAGAGAGTGACACAGGGAGTGACAGAGAGTGACAAAGAGACAGAGAGTTGCAGGAGGACAGAATGACAGATAGAGTACCTTTACACTCAGAGCGTCTCCTGCGCCTCCGTCTGGCCCTCCCTCGTATCAGGCAGAAATAGGCTTCCATGTTGTGGGACCCACTCAGGAACAGGGCCATGTTCTAAAGTGGATGTGGGACCTTCACAGACATCCCCCCCCAAAGTTCCTCTGTGCTAAAGCAGCATCAGGAGCAACTGTGAGGAGCTGAGAGGATCCATGAGGAACTGTGAGGAGCTGAGAGCTCTCTCATGTCGATCTTTCTCATCAGTCCCTTTCTCCTCTCTCTCTCACTCCCCTCCCCTCCCCTCTACTCTACTCTCTCCACCCCTCTCTCACTCACAGATAGAGTCTCGGGCTATGGGTGGGGGGATTTCAATCAGCAGGGGCAGGTTAACCTTCTGGGGGGGGAGGTTCAGGAAGCCACACTTGACTGTGGGGGAGTGTGGGAGGAGTAGTCCCAGGCTGCACCCAGCTGATCAGGCCAATGCTGCTTGTTCTCCAATATCTCAGGGTCTGGGTCTTTGCTGGACCATGTATGTATGTCAGTCTTGGGTTCCACTCAGACTCCCTGGCCCCACCTCCTGATATTCACCTACCTCCCCCACCAAAACAGCACTGAATCCTGAATGACACCAGCACCACCGAGGCTTTCTTCAGTCACAACAAAACTAAAAGTGGACACAAACAATTACTGCACTGAATGTCTAACAAAATCTTGGAATAATGTTTCTGGGAAGTGCCCCCTATACACATGTGGCCCATTTTGGATTTTATTAGAATGAACAAGATTTATTAAAAAAAAACCCTCACCACACACACACACACACGCACGCACAAGTTGGTCTTACTATCTAAATTCATTTCTTGACCCTTAACCCCTACACTTTTGACACTTTTACTTTTTTGATTGCATTCACAGATTTTTATAAAACTGAGGTTATCCAAATGGGGACTTGAAGAAGTGACCCCAAAAGTAAGGAAGTTTCAGGTTTTACTGCACTTTGGGGACATTTTGGTCCCAAAAATGTCAAACACACACACACACGTAGGGTATACCTATCCTTATGGGGCCCGCTCATTCACTTCTATGGGAAAAATGCTAACGCTAACTATGACAACCTTAACCTCCACCCTGCCCTAATCATAACCATAGGTAACCAAGCAAAATACAAGAGTTTTTGCATTTTTTGTTTTTTCATAGCAGTCACTGATTTTTATAAAATAGAGTTTCCCCTTATGGGGACCAGGAAACCAGTCCCCATAAGGGAAAAAAAATAGATATTTATCATGTTATGGGGACATTGTGTCCTCATAAGGATAGTTATACCCGCTCGCTCGCTCGCTCACACACACGCTCACACACACGCTCACACACACACGCTCACACACACACACACACACACACAAACTTCATGGATGGGCTTTGTGAAAAAGGCGAGGGCTGGGCAGGCCCCGCCTCGTTAAGGGGATGTAAACACCCCGGCGTGCAGATGGGGAGAAAACAAGGCACAGATGCGGTAGTCTTCCAAAAAGAAGAGGTAACTTCATTTTTCAATGCCTTTCCAGCCTCACCTCAAGCTGTTGCCCCCACTATTGGCATTCCCACAATCATTACAGGCCATATAGCGAAAAGAAAAGAAGCTCCCTTACTCTAACCCCCTTTCCTTATATACTGATTCCCAATAGGTTAATTGGGACAGCCTAACTACAGGGGGGAAATAGATTTGAGTGTCATATACTGACAACTTACAACACATACTTTTAACACCAAACATAACAGAATAGATGGCCATTAGTGACTACATTCCCCAGATCTTCAGTACATCAAAATTGCACAAAAAAACAATAACAGACATAACATCACTCACCTCTCCCCCCCCCCTCCTGTGCCAAACCATCCCCTTCCCCCGTTCCACCATTGGCAATAAGGGAACCTTCCCAGTGCGGCGCATGCTTCCGCAGGGAACCAGTATGCCGAGGGACCAGAGAAAGCAGCAACCGGTGTGGAAGATGGTGAGACTTGTCTGCATGTTTACATATAGTTCTAAATTTGCTATGGCCGGTGGATGAAGCTGGAACAGTGGGTACTTCACTGTTCAAAGATGTTGCCATAAATAAATGAATGAGCTGAGCAGTAAACTGAGGTGTGGAACTTTTACTGTTCTGTGAGCAAAGGATGATGGGAAATGTAGTCTATGCCAATTTAATGTGCTACCATACGTATGCCACCATTACTCCCCCAAACAGAGTACCGGACACATTTACACCCAAACACTAATAGCAACCAAAATTCAAAAAGTGACCCTTTCACTTTTTACAGCTTGTAAAATGAAAATTAAATTGTTTGCAAATCGGCCACAAGATGGGGCTGCTGTTTGCTATGAAATTATTTGCCGACAGGTTCTGTCTTAGGATCTCATTTCTGAATTTGTATGTCTAACTTCCTATTAACTGAAAGCTGATTTACTATGCACTCTTTCAATGGCATGTGTTACTAGAACTAAAAGTAGGAGATGCCCCCATTAACACCCGCAGGGGAGGGGCATTGATCTGAACCAAAAATACACACAATATTGCTCTTGAAGCTGTGTGGTTTCTATATAATACCTTCAGATAAGTTGTAGAGATTGTACCAGTGCTACGAACACTGGAGGCACCGAGAATGAGCCCATCAGATGTGACAGTTGGCATTTTCTCCTAGGAGATCGTATGACCAGGGTTTTGCATGACTTAAACCATGCATTTGTATAGAGCACCCTAAGTTCGGAAGCCCCTCCTGCGCACAGTCACTACATTAAATATTAAATAAACAAGTTCCTTATTTAGGAGATGCCAAAGCAAATCTTCTGACTCTACTTTCTAGCTATTTATTTAGCTTTTGAAAAATGTGATGCAGGGTAGGGAGGTCAGCTACAGTCAGCTACATCTTAATGCTGGCAGTATGATTCTGAACCTGGATGATTTTCTGTAACACGCAGTTTAAATGGTTTATTTCAAGGTTTATTTCAACTGCCAGTCCCTTCTGGAATGTGAGCTAGCGACTTTCCTCTGCTGTGCCCCTGCACTCGGTTTCTGTCCAGTGAAAGCACAGAACTATCTGGGTCTGAGTCTCTGTGCAATCATTATGTGCAGAAGAGTAAGGTGTCTAAATGACTTGTTAGCAAGGAGCAGAGCCATGAGCCCCAGGCCCCAAGCCAAAATCAGGAAGACTCTCATCTGTCCCCCCCACCAGCCCTCCAAGATAGACTGATAGCCCAAACACAGCAGGACCTCAGACTGAGCTTGGCTATGATGCCCATCCCCTGGCAGCCAATGAGAACCCAGAATCCTCTGATTGCCACAAGCACTGAGCGCCACGTCCAGACACAAGGGGGCAGGATGTCCAGGGACATTATTGCTGAAAAAAACCCTGTTGTTATATTCATACTCCTTCTAACTCGCACTGATAGATTAAGGAACAAAGAACACTGGCAATTTAGGGAAATCAGCTGCCTTAATGAATACAGAGAACTTGGAAACTCCACACAGACAGAACAAACCCCCAACCTGGGAGGTGTGAGGCAACATCGCTATCACCATGCAGCCAAGTACACCATTATCCCAACATTATATACCATAAGCTTAAAAATAGCTTTTGCAAGAAATTCTAATGAAAATAATTCTCATTCTGTAAATAAATGCTGCTCTGCTCTCTCCTACTAGAGAGGGTTGCACGGGTGAGGGAAATGGCCAACTACAGAGTTACGCCAGATTTCCAGTAGGGGCCCCTGCTGTGTCACTGGCTCATGAAGCTGCACACTTAGCAATTGCTTAAGATGAAAATATGTACTAAGCAAATAAAGTGAAAGAGAGATGGAGGGAGAGAGGGAGATCTATAAAATAGAGTTTCCCCTTATGGGGACCAGGAAACCGGTTCCCATAAGGGAAAAAAAAACGGATATTTATCATGTTATGGGGACATTGTGTCCTCATAAGGATAGTTATACCCGCTCGCTCACACACACACACACACACACACACACACACACACACACACACACACACACACACACACACACACACACACACACACACACACAGACTGTAACCCCACCCCTGTAAAACTGAAAACTCATACAACACAAGTTGTTGGACTATTACTTCCTTCAGAGACTGTCACTGCATGAATGAACACCAATCAAGCTTGGATGTAGAACTGAGATCTACCCCACCACTTCACAGAACCGGTAAAAGGGCCTGGCTGGGCTCCCTGTCCCCGCCCCCCCACCTCTACTCCCACCCTGTGCAGAGCGGGTATGTTCATATACATTCATGTGCACTCACACACAGGCATATTCTCTTTATCCAGAGAAATAATTACATTTCCGAAATCAATCAACTACATGTGTAATTATACCCACTCCAATATGTAATCCATGGGGGGGGGGGGGGGGGGGGACTTAATAGAGTTAGATAAAACTCATTCGCCACCTCTGCAGTTAGGTGGGGGGGGGGGGGGGGGGCTGAATTTCAGTTGGTGCCACAGCCAGAGAGCAGGAAAAACTGGAGGTTCCTCAACTGGCACACAGCATTCAGTGGGACGGACAAGAAAAGGGTTGAGGCCTCCTTGAGGGTGAGGGTGCTGAGCCTCACAAGAATGGTGACCTCTGAGACAGTGGTGCACTCAGGCCAGTGAGCTCTGTAAGGGTGGTGACTTTCCTAAGCGTGATGAGCTCTGCAAGGGCAGTGACCTCTACAAGGGGTGTGGGTGGCATCAGGGCGAAGGCCTCTATGAGGCTGATGGCCTGTATTAGGGTGATGATGGTGAGCTCAGGGAGGGCAAAAGCAGGGTCCTCTGTGAGGGCAATTAGCTTTATGAGGTTGGTAAACTATCTTAGAAGCTTGAGCTCCATAACGGAAGTGAACTCCACTTGGGTGGGCTGCAGGGCATCTGCCAGGACCCTGCTCACATCAGACACCTTAGAGACCCACCCGTGCCAGCTCTCGGGCGTCGTACCAAACAGACGTTGGGCAGAGACGCAAGTCAGCGGGTGAATTATCTTGCTGAAGGCAAAAATTTGTTTAATTAGCACTAAGCTGCCCGTCTGGGCTCTCTGGACCAGTATGAGATGCAACATTTACCCAGTCTGAAGATGCACATGGAGATCACGATTCAGAAGCAAGCCCAGGAGATAACCAAATCTGCTCCATTAACAGCCTTCTGGAAGGAAGACAGGGCCCCAGTGCTGACCGAGGTGACAATGTGACTTCAGAAAACTGGCGGTGAATCAGAGGCCCGGAGACTGGCATTGGGTCTTTATCCGCGTCACAGGACATGTGTGGGTGTGCAGGCCAGCATCTGGACCTCTTCAGGATCATAATGGCATGGTGCTCTATTCCTGAAGGCAGCCATCGGGCTGCCATTAAATTCAACCTCTCTGTAACACTGACTTTGACTGGCTTTCAGTGTCATTAGAAACATATCAGACATCATGTGAGACATTTCAGTTTGATGATGATGATGATGGTAGAATACGCCACATGGTCCAAATTTGAAAGCCCCCCTTGCACTTCTGGCATTTTGAAGAAGACTGTAGTTTGCAGAAGAAGCTCCATGATTCATGAGAAAGCATCTTGTGATTGGGACCAGCGTTCAAAAAGGCCACACCCTCCCAGAAACCCTCACCGCTGAAACCACACTACAAGCTCATAACTTTAACTGGATGCAGACTGGCAGCCATGTAATGACCCTCCCCAACTCCCCCCTGCCAGCCCAATATACGTAGGCATTTGAAGCCTGATCATTTACAGCCCTTGTGCCGTTTCACGCTATTTAAGATCCATATAGACAGAGCCTCAGCCAACTAATCACATTACGGGGGAACACGATGATCATTAGCTAGGGCTAGAGTCAGGAAAATGTCCTGCCCACAGGATATAGAGGGAGACCATCAAGAACTCAGAGACACCATACCTGAGTCACAGTGTGGCTCAGCACATTCTCAAGGGGACAGATTCATATCCCTAGTCCGTGCAGGTCCACTGCTGAGTCAAAGAGTCCAGACTTGCAGTGAGCTAGCAAGAGGCAAAAGCCGGCTTCATATCAGGGCTGTGCAAACATGGACCTGTCTCGTTTTATTAAGCACATGTTTACGGTCTTCTTACCAACAGGTTTTTATGATCCAGAGAGGTCTGTTGAGGACTAGTCATCCAGCACAGACTGAGCTGAAGACTACAGAAGGTGCTCAGCAAGAAAGATATAATTATTCAATAACAAAAAGGCTGTGTTGCACACACGTGAACTTTGTTCTGTCCGAGGAGGCAGAGAATTGGGAGTCAGAGGTGTCCCCTTGTAGCTTTAAAGGATCCCTCTGCACTCACAGAGATCTCATCCAACATCCAGCACCACTGTCCGGAGGGCTGGCTTCTAAACCGTGAGAGTTCAGTCTGTTAGACCAGTGCTTCCCAATGCAGTCCTTGCGGGAACTGGGAGGGAGCAAAGACATGGACTGCCTCTGGATCCCCGAGGACCTGATTGGGAAATACTTGTTAGGGAAGAGAGAGCCACCTCCAGACGCTCACAGCACCACTACTCTGGCTGATCTGGGTGATGATTCCCAGACTCGATCCTTGACTTTGACACCTCCCTTACAAGTGTTTGGTGCAGCCTTACCTCCCCAGGAATGAAAACCAGGTGGCAGCATATACTCATCGGAAACCACAGATGGCAAACACCGAAGCAGTTTCCCTCATACCTGGAGCCACAGCCCGTGTTCCAATCAACAGGAAGAGCATTTCGACGGCACTGGCAGAAACAAAACCTAGCTCTCGCTGAGCGGGAAATCGGACCAGCACGTGACATTGGAACATTCCACACTAATGGTAGACAAGTATTTTTTGGTGAGCAGAGGGGTGCTGGGGGAGTGTAGGGTCTCACAGCCGCGTGTTGGCGTGACAGCAGGTCATTAGGCCCGGTGCAGTCTCTGCATGAACTCAGGTGCCAAACCGCCTTTCCACCCCGAGCCAAACGCAGTGCTTATAAGGGTCACGGACAGGACAAGAAGCAGAGGGACCCTCCACGTTACCATCAGGGCCCAGTGCCATGCTGCAAAGCCACCGCACCATTCTGAGCACTAATAACTGCTTATTTTAGATGATTCTGACCTCAAAGGCGAGGATGATTCATAACTGCATATCTCAGAGCTTTCAGCATGCAGAGCCAGTCCCACAGAACTTTGGCTCTGATTCTGGGTCCAAGACAGATGAACATTCAGGGCAAAAAGTGCATGTTTAACATTACAGGTAGATGTACCACTATAAAAGCCACAAAAACGAAGACAGCACCAGTTTCTTGAGTAAATATATCAAGCACAAGGGCTTGCCGCTTGAAAATTGTTGGTCCACAGAGACTCCCTAATTTAAATAAAGTCTGTGATTTTACCCTGGAGGTAGAAAATAACTAAGAAAGGGTACCACTTGGTCAGAAGTGAGGCTCCATCACACATGAATCCATATGGCGACCAGGCTGCACTGCATTTCGGGAAACATTTCGGTGTTTTGTCTCCTACGATTTCTGCCCATCTTCATGCCTCAGAGGTCACAAAAGGCCTCAGTGGAAAAACCTGAACAGTAAAATCAAACCACCACCTGTGTGGGTAACGCCACCCCCAGTAGAACAAAAATACCATCAATCATCCAGTAACCTGTACAACTGCCTGTACAATCTTCACCGCTACGCGCCCAGGCAAGTAACTTTGCTGTTTCTCACGACCACGGACAGAGGCAGAGGCAATAAGACCCGCAGAACCGGGCAACCCAAACACAGACAAACATGCTCACATGCCTGTCATCCATATAGCTGAAATCACGCTAGACTATATAGTCCAAAGGAGGAGCCTGGTTCTGAAGAGAATCAGCTGTCTCTGCAAACGATCCAGCCAAGCACAAAATCTGCCACCTGTCTGAAAACTGCCCCTACAAAGAACCCACAATTCCCCCTATTCTCAGCAAAACAATCCCCTCAGGCTTCAGTCCATTCACACATACAATGCAGAAGTCTCCACATACAACCTTAAAACAGGTGTGGCCAACCTTTTTTATAGTGAGAGCTACTCAGGGGTGGAGGGAGGTCTTTTGATGGCACTATCCATTAATCATATCACAATCGACTTGGTCACGATCGATGGTTAGGCACCCCTGCCTTAGAAAGTAAACACAGAACAAACACTTATAACAAAAGTCTCAGGTAAACATCTTACCCTGACATTCTGCATTATGAAAATTACTTGTGTTTGTGTTTCATTGGAACATTTCCATAAGAATAAAAATTCACCTGTCCATAGTGTATCAGGAAAAAGAACATTTCCAGAAGAGGGGGCAATGTTCAATCTCTTCTTGGGTCGTGCTGGGTTCAAAGTGACAGGATCAAAAAAGGGAAATAAGTCGTCAATTGCAGGTCCCATCCACAGGACAACAAGAACAGGATCATGAAGTAGAGCTGTTGCTTTGTCCTTCATTTCACAAAATCACAGTAAGAGCGTGTGAGATCAGCAGTGCTTTAAATGCAGACCTCAGAGAGGCAAACGAGTGGTGTGGCTGTCCCAGTGACACTCTCAGCAGTGTCTAAGCACTGCCTCTCTCCCTGTGCTCCCCGCATCCCTCCACCAGCCCAAAGACATGCAACCTCAGCAATCTGCTGCTGTGATCAGCCTCCCCGTATTAGCATGGTGAAAAAGAGGGCCGACACTGCAGTGGGGTTCACCTGGGGTCACCACAACCCGGAAAACTGGGAGACCATCTGAGCAACACATAGGACAGTTTGTGACTAGCAGATCATGAAAGGCAGCTTGTGATTGACAGGTTCTGAGATGCAGCTTGTAACTGGCAGCTTGAGAGGGAGCATTTGATTGGCAGCTTGGAGAGGCAGCTTGTGATTTGCAGGTCATGAGAGGCAGCTACACCAATTAGTTGTCAGAAACCCTTTCATTCCTGCTGCCCTCATTAGAGAAAACACACTTGAAAGGCACAGTGCTATGGACAATCTGTACATTTCTATTTTCTCAGAGTGTCTGAGTGATGGTCTCCAGGGAAGAGTCCGTATCAGATCTCATTAATGAAAGCATTTATCCTGTATGCAATCTGTCTATTAGGATATATGATCTGGTGCAGGGGGGAGCAGGCGGGTGCCTCAAGAAGACAGTCGTTCATCTTCATGAACCTGCCCATTCCTGCCAGTGATGTCTTAGCGATCACTGTCCATTCTGCCACCCGGGTTGCTGTGGAAAGCTGGCTAAAAGGCTCCGGAATCTGCTCAGATGGAGGATACGGGCTCAGTTTATAGGTGGTGCCAATCATGATACATGATCGTGGTACAATTTCTCACCCGAGAGGCTTTGAAGGTCTATGGAGCTTTTCAAGCAAGAAGAGTCTGGCCCCTCCCCCTAACATATTTTCCTGCACACGTTTCCATAGAGGTGATCATACACACCAACCTCATTATCTCATCACCTGTCAGTCCCCACGGGGACAAGGGACACAAACCGTGGCCCCAAACCCTTCCGGGGGACCGAGCCCTTCCACTCGTCACAGAGCTTCACAGAGAGAGACGCCCCTGTTACAGCATTAGCAGCATATTTATATGCAGACTCCATGTCTAAACACCTAAAGCCAACCATTAACATACAAGACACTATGCACTAATTGGAACAATTTAGCCCCTGCTGGCTATGAGCTCAGCGCCCTTGGTTTGAGAGATACCGAGGTGCTCCCTCGCCTTTGAGTGTCTCTGCGGGGGTCCGGATTTGTAGCCAGAGGTAAATGGCAGGTTAATCTCACACGATATTCAAGAATCATAGCAGGAATCCAGGAGGCTGAGTAGCTCATTATTTCCACATGAATTAGCTGATCGGCTATGTTCATAAGCAGGTAGCTTCTCTTTACAATTGACATTTTGGTTTGTTGTACAGGCATGTGTTTGTTCAACATGGGTGCCATAGGATACGACAGCATTCCGTTTTTGTCACATTACTTGGAGGCCACAGGCCATATGTACATAGGCCCCCATTTCAGCACCCTCCCACCCTAGCCATGAGAATCTCACAAGGGAGGGGCATCAAACAGACAGCAATATGTACTGCTGAGAGCAACCTTCACATTCCACCTCACCAGGCAATAAGTGCGTCCCAAATCATACTTGGCCTAAAAGACAAGGTGACCAAAATCTACATTTCATGTTGAACATTACATGCACTAATCAGCAAGGACTGTAATACGATAAATGCTATATTGGGAGAAAGACTGCAATGGCTGAAATGGTCTGAAGGCTGTAATGGGGTAATGGCTGTATCAAGGTAAAAGCTGAAACTTGGTATTGGCTAAAACAGGGTAAAGGCTGTAACTGGGTAACGGCTGTACAGGTTGTAACGGGGTTATGAGGTAACAGCTGTACATAAAGGCTGTAATGGGGCAACACCTATAACAGGGTAACGGCTGTAACAGGGTAGCAGTTGTAAAGGCTATAACCGTAGTGATAGAAAAAGGACTGTAATGGGTATGAAACTGCAGTGTAAGCTAGAAATAAAGTAAAAGAGAATATCCTCTCTGGACTGGTTCCGGTCCATTTGGCATTTAGTTTTTTCCCTTTTTAACAAAAGATGGATGTGCGGGTCCTTTCTGAGTTACGTACAAAATAGGCAGGTTGCCCATGGCGACGCTGAGGACAGGCTTCTGTGGTGGGATGAAACTGAGCGTTCGGGTAAAAAAGTAACACTTTTCTTGTTATCCAGGGCTGTGGCCACTGAGTGAAAATGCTGGGCCTGGACTTGATTAAAAAGAACATTGGCGGTTGTGGGATTTTTGGGGAGGGGCTGTGTTATTTATAAAGCACAACTACACCACTACAAACTCAAACCCAAAGAATGTACTATGACTGGAGGATAGAAGGAAAGAGAACAGACCACTTGGGCTCCCTCTTGGGTGTCACTACTTTGGCTGCAAAGATCTGGCCATGGCTGCTATTCTCATCTTCTCATCACCATATAGTGGCAGGCGCCTGGGTCACTCTGGCCGCATGATAAACAAACACATTACATGCGGGTGTGCTTTCAGAACAGGCAGCTTCGCTCCCCCGTTGCCTACCTTCCATTTAACAGGTCACTCTTCTAGATTAATTACAAAATCAGTCACTCGGAGACCCATAAGCATCACATGGGACAGTCACATGGAGAGGGAACTGGCAGACAGCACATTCCACCACAAGTCTTGGTGCAGACAACACCAAGGTGGGTGGTGTAGCAGATACTGGTCTAGCGGCACAGAGGCTACAGTTGGGATCTTGATTTAATTAGTGACTGGACTGATACATGGCAGCTGAAATTTAATGTAGACAAATGTTAATCCATGCACGGAGCAGAAACATGAAGTACAGATATTTTATGGGTTCTACTGAAATAAAGGAAGTTGATTATGAGAAAGACCTTGGTGTGCTGATTTAATGCTTCCATGTCCCACTCTCGCCAGTGTGGGGAAGCAAATAAAAAGGCCGATAGTATGTTGGGTTACATCTCTAGGTATGTGGAGCTTAAGTCAAGGGAGGTGATGCTAATATTATACTTGGTAAGACCCCACCTAGAATATTGTGTGTACATTGATACACAGCATCCACAAATACCATAATTCATCCCCCAAATTCACAAATAAGCACTGAAAAGCAAAACAGCACTGAATACATCTGAGACATCCACGATCATACACAAGAGTTGTACTTCAAAAATTAAAAAACATGGTATTTCAGTACCAGAATGACGCTTTATGAAGCCTTTTACTTATTTTTAACACAGACTGTCTATAAGGGCGCCTTTTCTTGTTTGTAAACAGTCAGCAGCACTGATTCTGAGACACTTTCCAAGAGTACAGCGAAGTCTACTTTAAAAGGTGACGGGTAACATGCGAAATAACAGTGGCCGGACCGGACTGGACCGAGGACCTTCCCGGCCAACGGACTTCCTCCGGGCAGATGGTAACTCCACTGCGGCAGTAATAAATCCGTCATTGCGCCCGGCCCGTGTCTATACGGGTGCTAACTAGCTTCCACCTCAGGTCAGTCCCCATGCTGTGCGTTTTTTAAGAGTGGGGAAAGCGCGGCTCGGTGGCTTTAAAACCGCCAATGAGTCCGTACTACGCTGTAAATATACTACGCTGTTTACATCGCGTGGGTGCAAAACCGTATGATCGGAGCGGACGGCAAGAAAACGGGCTCCACTCTAACATCAGGATGATGCAAATATGAAATAACATCAACATTAAATTCAAAATAATAAACACCTTAACGTAAAGGGAGCGCAAACGTTTAATAATGCATTCAATTCACCTTAATAAACGCCTTAATAATGCTCTGGACAAATCTTAACACGCGTCGTGTGTTTCTCAGATTAAATCATGCGGGCTAAATGAAAAAATAATACAAGCAGGATATGAAAGAGAAGCGCGGATTTGCCTTTCTGTGCAATATTTACGCAACACTGACTGTCCGGTCCGCAAGTCGCTAAGGTCGTGAGCCGCGATAATACAGTATCACAATATTTCAGTCTTACAATATTAATGTACTGCAAATTTTAAGTAAGCTGTTATAGTATTATTTCAGGAATACGTCAAGGAGAGCACAAGTTGGAAGAAAAGCTGTTACCCACGTATTCACTAATCGATCAAATAAGGGGCATTCGTTTATACTCATGTCCCTAAAAAAAAGTAGAAAACCACCAAACTGAGTCCCCAGGGCAGAGAAACACCGTATTCCATTTTAACGTGAATGCGCCTTAAACAGTGATCTGTTTCCTGTATTATGATAAATGACCTGGGTGCTCAAATAAGACAAGGGGACTTACACGTACGGCAAGAAACTGACACCCGGAGATGATGTGACAGGCAAAGAAACAGGACAGAAAACAGCGAAACTGCTCTGCTAGCAAAGAGCAGAAACACGCATTAACTGGTAATTAAAGTACTACACGGAACTGCGATTTAGCTAAATAAAAACAAACAAACCCGAATGTAAAGCAGAGCGCTCCCGAGTGTACCCGCATCGTTGGCAAGTAACGGGCTTACGGTGACTGCTGATGTGCGGCACCGGTGAAACGTGGCCGAAACGTTATTCAAGCATCGCCGGTTCTCCGAAGCATCTCCGCGGGTCGAGCTAGGACGCTGAGCAGGCGCGTACACACATCCGCCAAGCGCGCCGCTCGCACTGACAGTGGAACGGCCTGTGATTCCCTCAAGGCGCTGCGGATCGTGGATGCGCACCGAGAACACAGGCGGGCTCTTGATTGGGCGAAAGCGCGCGCACCACCCCGATTGTAAAGACAGTAACAGTTAGGGCTGCGCGGAACTGATTGGGTAGTCTGAAGGAGGCATCATTAAGATGGGAAGACAGATGTACTGGTTTGACCCGTCAACATTTTTATTAATTTGTTTTAAAGTAGATTACAGCATTCATAACTGCTTTTGTTGAACGATAAATAGTATATACAGATAAACACGTAGGGTACAATCACAGCGTTCATTTAGGTTACTTTTCATAAACCTGTGTACATGTCAACAAATACATCCACATGGAGATGATTCAGAGAGTTGCTGTTAAATCATTAGATTACCTGCATGTATTGTCAGCAGATCAAAAGTTTTAAAGAATGTGACAGACAGATAAAGGTGAGATTCTGTAAATAACATCCATCCATCCATTTTCCAAACCGCTTATCCTACTGCGTCGTGGGGGATCCGGAGCCTATCCCAGAAGCAATGGGCACGATGCAGGGAACAACCCAGGATGGGGGGCCAGCCAATCGCAGGGCACTCACACATGCACACCTACGGACAATTTATCAATTCCAATTAGCCTCAGCATGTTTTTGGACTGTGGGGGGAAACCGGAGTACCCGGAGGAAACCCCACAACGACATGGGGAGAACATGCAAACTCCACACACATGTAACCCAGGCAGAGACTCGAACCTGGGTCCCAGAGGTGTGAGGCAACTGTGCTAACCACTGCACCTCTGTAAATAACAGCAACATTAAAAAACAAAGTGCTCCACTGGTTGTGTAGCCAGTAAACCCCAGACTGTGAGCAGGCTCACCCATTCCGGCAGCACAGAACCTCTCTGGAGTAAGGTGTGCGTCCTGCAGCTTCTTCCCCATGTCCGCTGACTGACTCACTCCCTCCACTCTCACTCACTCACATTGTCGTTTAACCCCACCGGGGCTCAGGGTTAGCTCACGTCACCTCAGCAGTCCTCAGCCATAAATCCATGGTCGCAGTGACATCACGGGCCAGACCGAGGGCTGATGTTTCCTTCAGTCTGTTTTTTCCACTCATATTTTTTACGGGTTCTTCCATGAGCAGCCCAAAGGGGGCATTTCATTTGTATTTGACTCCTAACTCCACGCATGTCCTGTAAAATCAGAACAGTATAACAGATGGCATAAATCCCTCAGCAGAACGTGATGTCATCAGGAGGGGTGGGTGGCTGAAATGAGGCGTGTCACGCGGACGGCTCCCGTGGGCTTGGCCTGATCAATCCCTGGGTCAACCAGGGGTCCTGAGAGCCTAGGTGGCTGGGGAAAAAAACATTTTGCAGCACAAAATCTAGAAGCTTCTCTCAGGGCCCCAAGTGAGTAAAAGTGCCAAGGAAGCTTACTGTAGGTTTAGGGTCTGACTCAAAGGTACAATGGAGGATACCTACCAGAGATAGAGCAGGAAAAACACAATCTTTGAACCTACAGTTCTCATGGTCAACTTAGCATGCTTAGAAAGAGCTTGACTCGCATAAATAATCGGACCAGTACCAGACAAAAAGCCTCATTCTTGTTTGCTACTCAGGATATAAGCAGCTCTGGAACCAGGTTAAATGATGTTCCCTAAAACTTCAATACACTCAGTTTCAGAATCATATTCATACAGAAGTGTATGGAGTTAAACCTGGAGAGATTTTATTTGACAGCTCCATCTGACACGTCATTCTCCAGTGCAGATGTTTTTAATCGCATTGGTACCATAAAGCTGCTGACAGCGATCAGATTCAGGGGACCCAGCGTGAAACGGGTAAGGCAACCTTACTACAAATTTTTGCATGTCAGAAATCTCTCATGTATCATCGATCAACCGCTTATTCCTTTAGTGTTTGCCTGTGGTATGTGACACAGGCAACCACATTAATCATTCTGGATGTACTTTTCATTTCAGCTCATAATATTTGTGCTAACAAAGCAGGGATAGCATACCATAGCAATTTAACTCAGCACTGTCATTAGGTTAACCGACTGAGCTGTGAGCGTCAAACAAGTGGCAGATAAACATCATCGATAGTGCTTATACTTCTGGAGTGTTTGTCAACCCAGAAAAGGTCAGGGCTCACTGGAGACTGAGGAACACAGTCTTAACTGTTCATCCTGCAGTCAAAGGCAGCACCATCACCTACCTGCCCTCCAGATTGAGACTCAAATCTTAAAATGCCCCCCCCCCCCCTTTGAGTCTGGTTCCACTCAAGGGTTTTTTTCTTTCTGGGGTGTATTTCCTTGCCTCTGTTGCCTCTGACTTGCTCACTGGGGGCTTTGGGCAGGTATAATGTAAAGTGCTTTGAGACAATGTAATGTGATAAAGCGCTATACAAATAAGATTGAATTGAATTAAAAAGTATGGTCGCCACTGAGGTGTGGATGAAAACAGCACAATAAAGGGGCCCCGAGCATCTCCTCTTGGGGGGGGGGGGCAGTCACACGCAGCACTGATGGGCACTAACTTGGGTGATTTGGGGTTTATAGCACATGCTGGTGCATTTACACAAGCATTTTATTTAGCTGGCAGAGGCTCATGACCCTGGTCATTTATAGCAGCCCACAATCGACAAGGGCACACACACATATGCATACCTATGGGATAAGTGGTCACTTCAATTCACATCAGCATGGTTCTGGACTGTGTGGGGCGGGGGGACTCCACTGAGATAATATGCAAACATCACGCACGAAGCCATGGCTAAGACTCAAACCCTGGTTGCAGAGGAGTAAAGCAAGAGTGCTAAGCAGTGTACCAGCACACCACCCCCTAAAGCTAAATTCAAAAGATGAATCTAAATACAGGCAGAAATTGTAAATGGCAATCCTGCTATGGAGTCTGGGATGGGAAATTTCTGTTCAGTAGCAATACTAATAAGGTTTCACAAAACTTTCAATAAATCAAAATCACAGCTGCCATGAAAAAGCAACCGGGCATCACACGAGGAGGAAGAGAAGGAGCCACGAAGATGCAGATGTAACAGGCCACCCTCAGAGTTTCGAGAAATTATGTCCTGGGTCGTGGTACTCAGTACTTCAAAAAGTCACCTTCACAAGATACTTGCTGCAGGAAGAAACATTTCTAATATCCTACGACCCTGGCCAGGAAAAGTTGATGTTCAGTTAAACAGACAGCCTCATCTGGGTGGAGGCAGGTGAAGCTCTTCACTGCTCACCCATTTGCAGTTCTCTTTTTCTATTGGTTTCTGAAAGCAGCCACACACGCTTCATAATGTTTCACCAGCTTGCATTTGTTTCTTTGTGCTAAAATCGCATCCATTATGCATGGTGGCCCAGGGCTGCTGTATCCACAAGCCCTTTGGCCCACTGTCGCATAAGTGAATTATGCTGCTGTGCTCAGCAGTGAAAAATGAACATCCACTTCTCTGAGGACAGGGGGCACAAGGGTACGATGTCAGCTGGAATGACCCCTGAAAGAGTGGCTGCAAACCTCTGTAGGGTGAGAGGAACCATGTAGTTTAAAAAACATCATCAGACCGTGTGCTGCTCGGTCTCTTCACAGCCCTCACGCAAGCCGGTTCTTTTCCCCTCTTTCTAAATGCAGCTTGCACATGGAGACAGGCTGTCTGCACGGCTGGGGATCTCAAGCTGGGCTCATCGGGCATAGGTCGCAGGAGAACGCAGGCCTGAAACCCGAACGGCCAGGGGACGGAAAAGGTGCGTGGTAAAGACACGGCGGCTATTTTAAGAACGACACCACTGGATTATTTTCTTCCTGTGACTCCTGTGTCCTCCAGCCTTTCCGTAACATCGGTCACCTACTCATCAGGATATTCACAGCAAACACAAAGTCAGCAAACTGGGAAGGGGGATTTAAGAAAAAAGTTTTACATCTTACATGGCATTAAGAGAATTAAGAGCCACCAGTATGTTGAATTCACACATAGAAGATTCTGGGGTGTGTGTGAGGGAGCAGTTACTTCCAAGCCACCTGATAGTCAGAGAGGTGAGGAAGAGGGGAGGTGGGGGACCGAACACAAGGCAGACAAACACGAGGCACGTTGCCGGATTATGGTGCTTGAGAAAACAGCCTGTTGGGCTAATTGTGCCAGAATTAGGGACACTGAACTGTTGTCATCTCAGTTCTTTGAGCATTTCTCTGGGGAGCATCTGAGAAGGAAATTTTCAAATTACACGCTGTTACGATGGAATTTTAATAGCATTATGGGATGTCCATTCCTGGGTTCTTTTTGAAGCTGGAAGCAGTGGGACACCCTTGAAAATGATTAAATCAATAGCAGCACAAGCTCTTCAGTGAAGCTGAGAGGCCCCCCCAGTCCCAGATACCAAAAACCAACCCACACTGGATTCCAGTATGTGTTCGTCCAAATACAACTCCACAAAGACACCACATGTATTCCTTTTCTTCAAGAACAAAATACTTGTGATACAGTGAAAAGTCAGTGGGGTGTGCGAATGAGCCTCAAAGACCCACAGAAAAATAAAGGATGGAAGTTTAAACCACACCATTAACAAGTTAGCTTCCACTTCAGGGCTCGTCCCATGAGAGGTCGGTCAATATTGACATCATTGGACCAAGAGGATGTTATTCATCTTTAGCCACCATGACAGAATGTGTGGAACCATATGAAACCAAGTGAGTAGTTGGGTCAACCCTGCAGGATTTCTGAAAAGAGCATCCCGCTGACACAACCTGAAGAGCTCCGGTGAAGCACGGGAAGCAGCTTCACATGAGGAGGACAGGCAGCCTCTGGAGGCTTCTCACTGCCTTACGTGACACATAAGCCCTCTAATAGAGCAAAGCCAGACAATGAGCATTATCTGGGCTCGTGGGAACACAAACCGAGGTCGAGGATCCACCCACCGGTGCAAGATGCTCAGAATAACTGTGTTTGAGTTGAGATAATTTAATGGGAGGCAGTGAAACACTACTTTAAAACACTTTAAACATCTAATTTTGCTTTCAAGAGGCCTTCTTTTTGGAAATTAAACAGAACAGCCAACTGCAAAGTAGGATGCCACTGAGATTTATTGTGGGTGACCAGCAGGAGGTCCAGGGGTATGAAGTTATACCCTCAAGAAATGTCCTCCACATATAATAATTGAACTTTTTCTAATAGGAATATAATGATAATCTTGGTAATATTATCTATAAAATATGACTACATGAACATCAGTGTAAACTGATATCTGGAACTGTGGAACTTCCCAGAACAAAAGGTATTCCTGCCGTTCAATGACTCCAGGATGGGTTCTCCATCTCCACATATATTACCGGACGTTTCCACAGTTTGTATTGGAACCCGCTGGGATTTATGGAATCGAGAGAAGCAGGCAGATGGCTAAGCCCCCTGTAACTCTCGTGTATGTACACAACTTTCAGGTTCCATATTTCCTTCACCCCCGCAGAGTCTGAAGAGTCCGGGTTAAGCCCCACATGAAAAATATCAACGTTAGCAGGAAGAGAGGCATTGCAGAGGGATATTTATTAGGATAGCTGTCAGTGACCATAAAGTGAAGCTTAGCAGCTCAGGCTTCTGAGCAGAAGCAGCCTGTCGATCCGCTTATAGCAGCCTAAAGTGGAGGGCTCGTCAGCTTCTGAAACACCTGATCAGTGGGGTGCAGTCAAGCAGTTTGATGTGTCCCCTGTGATCCGCAATACAAACCCCCACGACACTGCACAATGGCGGGTGCAGAGTACCGCGTTCCTGCAACACAAGCCGGCCGCACAGGCAGGCAGAAAAACAGAAGGACAGAAAGTAAAAACACCCACTCATTATCAGCAAGAAGCCTCCAGAAGCCATGTAATCATGTTTTCCACAGTGTACTGGGAGGCTGCTCTCCGTCGCTGTTGCCAAACAATGACCATACCACCAAGGCACGGTGGACCCAGAAAAAAATGACGATGTCAGTACAGACCAACACGGCTCCTGTTGTTCAGGGACGCCTTGAGACAGCAGTTCACACCAGTCAGGCACATATGGGTTGGACTTTGGAACTCCACCCAACACTGCCACACAAGATGGCAAATCCAATTAATCCTGAAGTCCCACCCAGACTGCTCGACATGACAATTTTCCAGGTGCTAAGGTACTCTTTATGACTGCTTTTGGAAACAAATCGGATGATGACTTAGTTCTTGATAACTGCAGAGCTAAACAAACTCTAATTTCCGTTGTTGTACTGACCTGAGAAGACACCGGCCCCCTGTGTTTGGCATCATTACTTCCCCTACCCCTCCTTTAGATGATCGCTCACAGAAATGAAGGTAAGCAGTTGTGAAACCACAAGCAGAAGCGGGTGACAGATGGCGCACGTTATTCCACTGACCTACGAAACGCTTCGAGAGGAACAGGCCCGCGTGGTGTGATATCCCCCCACAGCTTGCAGTTCGTCCTTGACCAGTGGTGCCACTGCTCAATCTGTCCTCTGTGCCTGGGCAGCGACAGTAACGGGCACTCAGGGTGTCACTGGAGCGAAGGCGGGCAAACAGCAGCGTCAGTGACACCATTTGTGCCTTGGCATTCAAACCAGGGTTGGATCATACAGGGGGAGATGCTGGCCCTATGTCACAGGCAGAAGCTGCTGCGAAAGGTAATGGGACCAGCTGACAGCCTCCTGATGAATCATATGATGCGGCTATTCTGCTAATACTAATCGTAACCAAAAGCAGGAATGGCTGGTATTTGCCTCAAATCCCACACACATTGATAACAGGGATGCAAAAAAACCAGAGAGGAAAATTAGTTTTTTGCATACCACCCTTCTCACTCAGCGGGACAGCCAGGCCTCCAGCAGATGTAGATGTAGGGGTGAGCAGGACCACATGGACCATTTGCCGAAGAATAAAATGTCCAGGAGAGAGATCCCAAGCCTCATTTTCAGGTTCAGTGGCCTGCTGGGCTCCTGGAACACAGCCTGCCTGCCACAAACACCACCTTAACCACCGAGAGCAGTTAATGAGACCCAACAAGGTACATAACATTCAGCAGAGTTGCTCCAAACGAGGTCGGGCCAGTTCCCACAGACCAGTGACTGCACATAATTGAGTCCTTCGGCACCAGGATATTCAATAAACAGAAGCGATAACCATCACTATGTGTAATTGTTAACAGCTAAAGGCATGTTGTGCTTAACAGCACACCCAGCACGGGCACACAGCGAGTGTTGCAGGGATCCCTGTTTATTCTTAGGCCACAGGGGGCCCAACACTGACTTGAAGGGGAAATGTTTCCTTCTTTTGTTATCCAACAGGATTATCAGATTTATAGAGCAACCCCACAAGTGGAGTAGCTTGTATCTGCATCTGGTGTACTGGTTCTTGATGGTCTAACCCTAGCTGGATCCAGATGGTGCAGAACTGGGTCTGTGGATTGTCAGGGCTGACTGAACCACCCCATGAACCTGTACATGGGCCGGTCTGCCTGTTTCCCATCGCCTGCCAGTTGATAATGCAGGTCTGTGACAATCAAAGGTGAAAGAGAAGCAGAGATTTCCCCCCCCCCCTTCACCTGGTGGGAAAATCACAAGGGCTCAATGGTCAGTGACAAGCTCGGATACCAGTAGGATGTTTTTTGCTGCATAGTTCCCCTCATGGATCATAGGAATGACAGTTAATATTAGAATCATGCTGGACCTTCTAATGCTGCATCACCTACGCTGGACCAGCTCTCGCTGGCATCTCTCAGATCATGCTGATCCTTCAAGGAGCCAATGGCCCTGGTCTTTGTAGTATCCTCCTCCCCCTCAAGTCTTCCTGAAAAACATCTCCACCCAGACGACAATCTACTTCTCCATGAGGCCCAGTCCTAAGCCACACCACTCAAACACCTTTGAGAACAACTGACTGGAGCTTCTCACCCAGCAGGACCCAGCAAAAAGAGGAGCCTTTTTCTGAGCACAAGCTGGCGACGGAGGAGACCGGAGTTGTGCTCAGGAAAGTGTGGTTCTTTACTCCACTCTTTCTGTCATCAAGCTCTGCAGCAACTGGCAGAACAACTGGAGTGAACAGAGGAAGGAAACCAGCATAGGAGCCAGTGATTAGGCAGAAAGGAGGTACCAAGGAGCCAGAGGACATTACAGGGGCTAGTGATGCGCATCGTGAGCGAAGCTGCAGCCACAGCATTGCCGATCAAGGGCAACATGACTAGACTAGGGTTTCCTGGCACAGACAGACAGGCATACGGCGCTGCCAAATGCCTCTGTGCCATGCTGGCGTTAAAATAAACACAGAACCTGGAGGAGTTTTCAAGCAGAAAACTCTGTAGGTCTTTTCTCATCAGGGCTGAACCCGCTGAGGAAGTCTCGATGTGTATGCAAACCCCCATCCAACCGAATCCCCCTCAATGCCCCATCAAGGGTTTAAAGCACCCGTGAGCTGAAGGCAGAGGAGGTAAACATACAGGGTTTAAATAAAGATTCCTCTCGTGTAAGATGTGTGCAGCTCCAGGCCTCAGGGTGGAGTGCCAGATCTTCATGATTAAATCAGAAGTCCTTCATGAGATTGGGGTAACTTTCCAAACTGCCCCTTAGGAATTGTCCCTCATCCCCGACCTGCCCTCGATCATGAGGTGCCCTCATTAGTAGAGTTCTTGTTAGGAGCAAAGAGAGGCATGCGGATGAACTGATCATCATCTGCATGAATTATTAAACCACAGTGATGCACTGACCAGGGCTCTGTGCCGGCTTTGATTATGTTTGAATAAAAGCTCATTCTGCTGGGGTCTCTTCCTTGAACAGCCCATTCATTCCACCATCACTCTCCCCGACAGTGTCTGCCTTTTGCAACCTGACCACCAGCCTGGCCATCCCAGAGTGTCTAGCCTATCAACTCTGATTTGGCTTGGGGGCTAGGCCCTCTGGAGGGTGCTGGGCAGGACCTGTGGTAGAGTGCAACCTAAAGACGACTTTATAGGCACCATAGGCAGAGAACAGGCCAAAGAGCCGAAGCAAAAATTAAAATACACAACTGCATCTGGGTGTTTAAGGATTTTCATGTATTTATTATTTTTCCAGAAATATATCAATCATGACTCCATGATGACACTACCTAGTGGGGAAACCGTAAGGTAGTTAGGAGTAAAAGCCTCATGCAACCCAGAATCCCCACTCTCTGGAGATCATCGCATGGCATTACCTCTTGTGAGAACCATCGTCTCTCCAGCATTCAAAGAGAGGGCTTCGCTTTCCAACACTGTCTACTGCACACCAAAGTTCATGCGCATCTGTGGCAAGATCAAGCTTCCTGAAGCTACCTGGGACTCTTCTCCTCTTCTTCCTTCAGCCTCTTCCTCAGGTGCTCGCCAATAGCGGACAGTGGATTCGCTCTGAAGGCGGGGTTCTTCAGCATCTCGCTGAACCCGGAGCTTTCTGTCTCCCTGGACACAGAAAGATCACTGATGTAAGCAACATGTCTATAGGAACAGGTACAAATATCCTTGAACTTCATGAAGGTGACAGTGACTGGATTAGGATGGGGGGGGGGGGGGGCTCTGAACATCACATCAAGCACAGCAAACAACAAAAGAAAAATGTTACTCCCGATTTTACTGGTGAAGATGAGCCAGAACGCTTTGCAGCAGACAGGGGCCAGATTGAGTTCTTACAGAAGCTTCCGCTTTTGCACCGACTTCATCTGTCCGTAATCAGTTGGTTCGGGCTTCTTCTTCACAGGCCTGGAATGGGGGGAGAGGCATGAGTCACATGAACCATGCAGGAAGACAGGACAAGCATCCAGGCAGCAGAAGACCTCTGTAGGCGCCAGTCCCGCTGCAGGAAAGCATACCTGGCGCATGGCGAGCAGCAGTAGGTAGGAGCTGGCCGGCACATGCGTGGAAGAGATGCGGAAATGGAAACGCCAACGATGGCCAAGTGACCTCAACGTGACCCTGATGTCTGAGATCGGTGGCCCGGAGATTAAAATGCATCTGTGATGGACAACTGTGAGCTCGCAATGGAGGACCAATTACGCTCCAAATGCATGCGGACGCGTCTGACACGTGGGCCTGGCTAGCTCCTCTAACCAGACATTCTTGCCGTGATGGGAGTCAGATGGTGGATGGTTGTTGAGCACCAACTGCTCCACACGCGATTATTAAATATCCCATGGGGAGTCTATGCGAGGAGGGCTGGCAGGCATAACGGAGACAAGGACAACGGGCGGCGGGCAGCCCGGAAAGGAGGCCAGCAGTGCCGATTATGCTACGGTGGAGGAAAACACGACAGAAGCACGGAAGGATGGGCTTTCTAAGGTAACATGGGACCAAACTCAAATGAGTTGCAACCCAGTCATCAGGGAAAGAGCCACATCATAAAGCACATTGTAGGGAGGTGCGGCACCGTTTTGCTTGCAGCTGGTGAAGCTGGACCACTCATTTCCGTAGCTGTATAACGTGAGCGAGACGGGGGAGCTCAGCCATGTAGAAGACAGCTGCAGAAATTCCATGGGTCATTTCCTGTTGGAAGTGAGTGCATCACCCCGGAAGCGCGGCTTATCTGTTGTGCAGCAGGAGTGAGAAACACAGGACAGCATCTCCGCAGCTCGAGAAGGGAGGTCCTCAGCAGGAAGCCCTCAGCAGGAAGCCTGCAAGGTTGCAGTCTTCGCAGCACTGCTCACAAAAGCCCTGAGTTTTGTTGTCTGCACCACTTTCAAAGGCATTTTCACAGATGCCTGGTAATATGATCACCTTAACCCAAAAGGACCCACAAGCTGCAGCCCCCTGTGACACTCCAACCACCCCACACCAGACATTCAGCGCATGGCCTTTCACAGAACAAATGGATGTAGGACAAACTCAGTAACAGGCCAAGGGACAGCCACCTGCCCAGTGCTTTTAAAATTAACCCAGCGATTACATTTTTGCCATGAAACTTTCAAGTGGTCCCATTAACAAGCTGCCACTGGCTTTGGGGGTGCATTTTAACCAGAGGGGAGTCGAGATCATGATCTGAGGACATGGCTGAATTTTCCAAGCATCCTCACAGTGAAGCCCTTAAGTATTCCAAAATTAAGTCACCCTAATTGAGCTGACAATGAACAGCAAGACAGAAATCACACTCTTCAACCTTTATGTTAAATCACATACGGTAAGATGAGCAATAATGACCTCGGAATGATTTAAATCAATACTTAAACCAATAACTGAACCACAATTATTTAGAAAGGGGTAAGGATTAGGCCTAGGGCTGGGCAATATAGACAATATATACACTTACTGCCAATGGTGCCAACCCTGGGATTTGAACCAACAACCTTCCAATCACAGACACAGAGTCCTAACCTGCTAAGGCACACATCACTTAGTAAATGTTAACTAAGAAATAAATTGGGGAAAAGCCCCTGTTTATATGGCAAGGCTCCCAGGGGAGGACTTGATTGAGACCATCACAGAGGAGGGCTGGTAGACAGCTAGCAACAGACAGAAAAATAAAGAAAAAAAGTGCACAACAGGGAAAAAAAAGCAATAACTGAATGAAAGAAACAAAACAAAAAAAAAAACAAAAAAAAACGAACCCAGAAGCAGGAAGTAAGCAAAGGAGCAGGCGAACAGAAAGTACTCACATGCTAGCCTTCCTGCAGGGAGGGCGCTGGCTGGTGGAAACCAGCTGGGAGAGCTCAGGTAGGGCGTCAGCAAGCAACTGCATGTCCCCCACCACAGGTGTGGCCCTCCGCCGCGTCAGTGCCACCTGCTGCTCCTTTGCTAGTTTAATGGCGCTAATTTCTGCAGGATAGCAGTTAGGGCTTATCTAGTGAACACTTTTACATGGATTACGACTGTACAGGCTGGCTTGTGTATAACAATATAACACGTTACATTGAAATAAGTGCAGATCAATCCACGCAGAGACTAATTTTCCATTTAGAGTATACAGCTGGATATTTATTGATTTTTTTTAAAAGAAATTTAAATTGGCTCAGTGTTCACTGGCAACACTTTAGTCGAAGTACTGTGAACCTCTGCATGTGCATGATCCATGGATCAAAAGCAAGCACTCAATGTGGACACAAGAGCAGTGCTAACCATGACAGCATGCAGAGACAGCATGATTATGTGCCCCAATCTCTCCACTAGGGGGTGCTGCAGTACTTACTGCTAAGCCATCGTTCCCGCCTCTCCTTAATCCTCTGCTTCTTGGACTGCAGCTTCTTCTCTGACGAGCCTGCGGCGGGACATCAGTGCGTGTTAGTCAGAATGGACTGCGATATGGTGGGGGACATAAGGGGCACTGGACAGAGAGCTTCATGTTGGGTGAGGGGGGTCCAGAAAATGACCAGACAGAGGAAGGATTATATCAACACGCCACCAGGGCAGCAATGGACAGATGGAATCCCACACCCAGCATGGCCCACCTTGCGCCAACCCAACACCCCAACACAGTGACCTCTAACAGGCACGGTGATGAAAGGCAGATGTAACCCAGCAAAATGTGAGACGTTTGGCACTTTTAGTTTTTTGATTGCATTCACAGATCTTTGTGGGGACCTGAAAAATGGAGGAAATACCCCTAATAACTGGTTTTTACTACATTGTGGGGAACATTTGGTCTGTCACTCACACACACACACACACACACACACACACACACACACACACACACACACACACACACACACACACACACACACACACACACACACACACACACACACACACACACACACACACAATCCATGTGTTCATATCTTTATGGGGACCTAATGACAACCCTATCCTTAACCACAAGTAACTAAATACAAGAGTTGGCATTTTTTTGTTTTACAAAACATTTGGCAATTTTAGTTTTAATTTTTTAATTGCATTCAAAGATTTTTATAAAATTGAGGCTAATCTCATGGGGACCGGAAAAAATGTCCCCACAAGGTAAAAATATTACAGGTTTTTAACAAATTGAGGGGAGATCTGGTCCCCGCAATGTACTAATTACAAAGAAACACGCACACAAGCCAGCTGTCACTTTGCTTTCCATGCCAACATCCTATTATGGCCCAGGTTCTGATCCCAAAAGCCCCAAAACACACACACACAAACAAACACGTGCAAATAAGTTACAGCCCCACCCCCCCACACACAAATGGCTGGGCTTGGGTCCAGCAGGTGGACAACATCTGCACATCACCCAACACCACCACATTTCACTTTCCACTGGGCTGCACAGAGTTCGCCATAAATCAACCACAGAACTTTCTTGAAGCTTCATAAGTGCATTCATTACACAAATTGACTTGCACATAATCTAATTCATAGCTAATTACGTCGAGGTCGTGTGCGTGCGGATGGCAGACACCGACAGATTCCTGACGCTAATTAAAAGTACAGGAAATGGGAGAGAGGGAGCAGTAGCATCAAACTGCAGTGCAAAGAGGGGGAGAATGGAAAGAGAATGTTCTCCATGGAAGAAGAGTGTGGCCTATCGATGGGGCCTACTCCTGCCACTATGCCCATGTTGGACACCAAGGGGGGGTGGGGTGCTGATGAGCAGGATGCACCAAGGAACCCTCCATAGAGCTACAGTGACCGAAGTACTGCTTCACCGTCCATCTCCAAGATAATCAGAAGAACTTCCGGGATCAGCAAGGAACACCATTCTTCCCTATCCTCCCACCCATCAGCGATCCTCCCACGGTCCCAGGCCTGCTTTGGGGGCCATCTGCACCCCACCACAGAGCTCCGTGGAGACAGGACACCACAGGACGGAGGAATTAGGTGGCTCCAATGAGATACAGAGGACGTTGCGATTGTCTCCCTGAAGCTTCCTCTGCCCCGCTCCAAGACCAGCCCATCTCATGTACTCCGCAGACACAGCATCGGTAGTCAGGGGTAATGTGATGTTATAGCTGACAGAGCATCGGTAGTCAGGGGTAATGTGATGTTATAGCTGACAGAGCATCGGTAGTCAGGGGTAATGTGATGTTATAGCTGACAGAGCATCGGTAGTCAGGGGTAATGTGATGTTATAGCTGACAGAGCATCGGTAGTCAGGGGTAATGTGATGTTATAGCTGACAGAGCATCGGTAGTCAGGGGTAATGTGATGTTATAGCTGACAGAGCATCGGTAGTCAGGGGTAATGTGATGTTATAGCTGACAGAGCATCGGTAGTCAGGGGTAATGTGATGTTATAGCTGACAGAGCATCGGTAGTCAGGGGTAATGTGATGTTATAGCTGACAGAGCATCGGTAGTCAGGGGTAATGTGATGTTATAGCTGACAGAGCATCGGTAGTCAGGGGTAATGTGATGTTATAGCTGACAGAGCATCGGTAGTCAGGGGTAATGTGATGTTATAGCTGACAGAGCATCGGTAGTCAGGGGTAATGTGTTGGTATACTTGGCAGACTAACAGTAATCAAAGTAACGCAATATTATACCTCACAGATTATCATAGTCAGAGGCAATGCAATGTTATAGCTCACAGAGCCCTTTTAACAAAGAGACAAATTGCAAGTCAGCAGCTGTCAGAAGCCAAGCTGAGCTGAGCTTCATCATTTATGATATGGAGGTGGGGGGGGGGACTGCAGCTCCCCCAGGAGAAGCTGCACCACATGCTCGATGGCTCTGCCAGGCATTTACTCATCACAATGGTACGGACTGCGTCTGCACCCTAAACGCCAAACAGCAGAAGCCTCAGCGATGACTCATCACGCAGCAGCAACCTGGGGGACACCGGAAATATGAGGAAACCTACCACAGACCAACAAAGCTCCGCAGCACTCTGTCACTAAGGTCACCGCTCAGGCCTTTAGAGGGCGCTCTTCAGCTGTAACTGAAATCACAACGTTTCTACTGAGGAAAGAATCCCCCCATTAGCAGAGTAAATACTTAAAAGCCCTCATAGGGTCCCCTTTGTCCTGGTTGTTGGTACAATTTCAAATCATCATGTAAACCCAAATTACATGCTACAAAATGATGGGAAGTGTGCAGAAACTAAGACAATACTTAAAAGCAAAAGCTAACTAAAACGGGGGGCAAGCCGTGAATGATTTCCTCCCGAAACCAGCTGACGAGACGTGCCCCAAGTGTGCACGCAGGTAAATAAGTCATGTGGTAGAACGGAGACATCACTGAAATGAGAAGTCGTGCTGCTTGACCACTTCCCTGGGACCAAGATGGAAGGGGGTGTTTTTGGGTTATTTTAGTCCCAGATCGCACTCAGTCAGGAGTACATAGGAAATCGGCATGCCGCTAAACTGTAATCACATGTGAACACATCAGAGACAAGGCAGCAGCAGTGCAGGCTTGGCAGCGTGGCCCCTGTTTCGGGGGGTGGGATCGTATATGTGCCATAACGACGTGTTTCAGATGGAGGGACGCCAAGTCATGGCCAGGCCAGCCAACGAGGTCCACTTAAAACTGAAACGTGCAAGCTTTGATAGAACACCCCCCAATTAAAACCCCCCACCCTCCTTGCCTCACACGGCAGAAACACCCCCTCACAGATTAAATAAGCTGGCACCCAGGCAGGAATGTGACCTTCTCACTTCCAGTACGACGCCAACCCGCCTTTCGCTACCCCACTCATTGTGATTGGCAGCTGGCAGAGCACATACCCCATGCCTATTTGCTGCCCTTGTGAAGTGATCATGCCAGGAAGTAGTCATCTCAAGGTCAGCTGCGCACAAGCTAGGGAGATCAGCCAAGGTCACACTAAAAATCAAGCAGGTGAACCAGATTTGTGGAAGGCCAGGCTTGAGGAGGCCAGGGGGCGGGGCACTGTGAAAATGGGAGGGGCATGTCAGAAGCTGGAAAACAACAGGGAATGTTGGGCGGGGGATGGGGGCTGTGGCTGCCGCCCCCCCCCTCACTGTCCAGGATACGTTGTGCGGGAAGCAGATACAGCCAGAATGTCTCAGAGCACTACTGCCTGTCTGACTCGATTCCCCTTTATCTCATGCGGCGCCACACCAATACCCACACAGACGTGTACCACATAACATTTTCCTAAGTTTCCTAAGTTATCTGAAAATGCAGTTTTGCCCATCTTCAGCTCACAAAAAGCATGATTGCCCACCAGCAAGCAACAGTGTGACCTTGATCTAGATCTAAGCCCGGTGGTCCACCATCCAACCCCATTTACGGGCAGGGTCGACCCACAGCAGGTTTCCAGCTCAATCATGTCCAGCTAGGCCAACTTGAGCACTCACCTCCAAGAGAGGAGCCGCTGTTATTCCCACACCGGGCAGCCACAGTGACGTCTCTCAGGCCAGTTATCATTGTGCTCAGAAAAAAAAAATAAACATGATTCCGGAAATGAGGAAGGGAGGCATCGAAAAAAAACAGATGGCAAAAGCTAACATCAAACAGGTTCAGACAGCACCGTCTGAAAACAACCATGTGTGCGCCACTATTCCAGTACCCCAGGAAGGCAACATCATTGTTTTGAAAAGAGAGATTAAAGGACAAAGGTCAGGCACCAGGGGCAGTTCCTGTGAGGTCAATACACTTCGTCATAGTCTTAGGCCTCGCGAAATCATTTTTATTTAGTTATCGTCTCGTTTTAGTCTGAAAATAAAGGTCGTTGACAATAACTATGACGAAAACTGTTAACGAAACACTGAAGACTGGTATTGCAAATGATTATTATACTGCACAGGTCAGTTGCTTGAATCAAAGCTTGAGGAATCGAGACAATCTGAACAAATGAGTTACATATTTGTAAAAACTGAAAAAAATGTAACTGCAAAGCATTGCATAAATAACTTATCGGTTTTCAAAATTGTCTTTTGCTTCTTGATGCTGGTAATCCAGTGTAAGTAATACTTGGAGGACAAAGTCAAATGCATCTGGCCCCCTAGCAAAACAGTTGGTTCCATTCTGTCCCCCCCACCCCCCCCCCCCCCCCCCCCCCAAGTTGAAATGGTCTAGAACCTCCATTGTCAGTCACCTTTGGATCAAGGATCCAAAGTGAAAGGCTGAAGGTTCCAGCCAGATGACGAGACACAGCACACTAATTAAAATGCAGCCAATTAGAGCGCCTTGGGTGCTGATTGTCTGCTCAGTTTGAAACATTCAGCAGGAGGAGGGGGGGGGTATGGGAGGTATTCACACACAGATCCCAGGTGTACCGCAGCAGTTAGGATGAGCAAACACACGAAAAATCCCGCTCAGTACACCAAGAAAATTCCTGTCTCATCAGAATTGCCCGATTTGGTAGCTCTCCAAAATCTCCCAAACCTCTCTCGGAACTCGCTGTTACCCCCCAGTGGTGTCTGCTTTAGTGCTGCACAATTCTGAAAGAACATGTGAATCGCGATTCTACAGCTTACAATTGAGGCCACAATTCACCGTAGCTATTTTTTTCTTGAATTTTCTTTATTGCACCCATTAAACTGCAAAAGCAAACACAACAAAACATAACTGTGCCGAACATATGACTGATCCTGGACTGGCATACCAACTTTTCACAAAAGAAAGAAAATGCTCAATTGGCCATTCAAGTATGGTAACCAAAACAACCATACCAAAAGTTCCAGCACCAAAAGTGCAAGTGGGGTCCTTTTTGGTACTTTGGTAGACTTTTGGGGTGAAACTTGAAACACTTTCTTTGTCGAAGGGTTGTGCAAATAGCCTGCCTCTGAAACGGAATATAACCGACGTCTTGAAAAAAAAAATTGTGAACTCAGAAAACAACGTTAAACAAGGCAAATAATAATAATAATAATAATAATAATAATAATAACTGGTAATTGCAAGCAGTGACTGAAGGGTCCAAAATGTAGGAAGATCATCTAGGTTGTACAAACAATACAGGAGTAATGTTGGAGAACTGGAGGACTGACTGTCACCAATTGTCAGACTTATTAAATAGTGAAACAGAACTAAACAGTCCTGTAACAGGATGGAGATTTTTGAGTCTAGGCCTAACAGGTCAGCAAATGTTGGACAGAATGTAGAACCCTCTGGTGGACTGCCTGAGCCCGACTGAATGTCTGGTTTGGATTAGATGGATTAGATGACTAGCTAGAAATAGGCACCTTCCTACCTAATGTGGCAAGTCTAGATCTTACAAGTTAAGGTTTGTTTATACTGGCTGTGTGAACTTTGTCTTCCATATTCAGAACAACATTGCTCTGTTGGGGGACTGCTCAAAATAACAGCAGTACAATCATGCTTTGTCCTTTTGTAGGCTGTTAATTTAGACAGGAGAAGGTCTGGAAGTATTGAGTAGCATTTATGAAATGGAGCACTGACTCCACCTGCTGGCCAATTTATAAAAAAAAATTAAAATACTGGTTTGTGCACTGTCTAACTTATGAAGTCTGATCATTTTTTATGAGTCAAATGGCAGTAAAATGAAAGTTAATTAAAAATATGGACTCATTTGAAGGGAACAGTGAGAAGTCTTTGAAGGTTTTATGAAAAATAAGGACATTTCAGCTGAATTAGCTAAGGTGGTTTATAGGCACAGTGGCCTTAGCACCCCTGTTTGACCGATCAGCACCAAACTTGGAGGGTCTGTCTGGAGTCCAGTACTGCAAGTACAGTGCCAAATTTGCTGAAGATTGGCTGAAGCGTGCCTGAGATATAACTGCCTGGTTGAAATGGGCATGGAACCGGTGTAGCTTGGGTGTGGCTGGCCAAATCAACTGTACTGTATAAGCAGGGGAAGCTTTTTTTGATGTGTCATCCATAAGGACAGTGTCCTGATTCACCTGCTACCAGAATTATCTAGGTGGGATGGAAATTGTAGGAGTAAGAAATATGTCATTAAACATCACGAGGAAATGTAAATGACTGTCATTGGAGAGTACATACAGTCAGGTCCATAAATATTGGGACATCGACACAATTCTAATCTTTTTGACTCTATACACCACCACAATGGATTTGAAGTGAAACGAACAAGATGTGCTTTAACTGCAGACTTTCAGCTTTAATTTGAGGGTACTTACATACAAATCAGGTGAACGGTGTAGGAATTACAGCAGTTTGTATATCTGCCACCCACTTTTTAAGGGACCAAAAGTAATGGGACAATTGGCTGCTCAGCTGTTCCATGGCCAAGTGTGTCATTCCCTCATTATCTAATTTACAAGGAGCAGATAAAAGGTCTAGAGTTCATTTCAAGTGTGCTATTTGCATTTGGAATCCGTTGCTGTCAACTCTCAATATGAGATGCAAAGACCTATCACTATCAGTGAAGCAAGCCGTCATTAGGCTGAAAAATAAAAACAAACCCATCAGAGAGATAGCAAATACATTAGGTGTAGCCAAATCAACTGTTTGGAACATTCTTAAAAAGAAAGATCGCACCGGTGAGCTCAGCAACACCAAAAGAGTTGCAAGACCACGGAAAGCAACTGTGGTGGATGACCGAAGAAATCTTTCCCTGGTGAAGAAAAACCCCTTCAGAACAGTTGGCCAGATCAAGAACACTCTCCAGGAAGTAGGTGTGTCAAGGTCAACAATAAAGAGAAGACTTCACCAGAGTGAATACAGAAGGTTCAACTAAAGATGTAAACCATTGGTGAGCCTCAAAAACAGGAAGGCCAGATTAGAGTTTGCCAAACAACATATAAAAAAGCCTTTACAGTTCTGGAACAACATCCTATGGACAGATGAGACAAAGATCAACTTGTACCAGAGTGATGGGAAGAGAAGAGTATGGAGAAGGAAAGGAACTGCTCACGATCCAAAACATACCACATCATCAGTGAAGTATGGTGGTGGTAGTGTCATGGCGTGGGCATGTATGGCTGCCACTGGAACTGGTTCCCTTGTATTTATTGATGATTTGCCTGCTGACAAAAGCAGCAGGATGAATTCTGAAGTGTTTCGGGCAATATTATCTGCTCATATTCAGCCAAATGCTTCAGAACTCATTGGACGGTGCTTCATAGTGCAGATGGACAATGACCTGAAGCATACTGCGAAAGCAACCAAAGAGTTTAAGACAAAGAAGTGGAATATTATGCAATGGCCAAGTCAATCACCTGACCTGAATCCGATTGAGTGTGTATTTCACTTGCTAAAGACAAAACTGAAGGGGAAATGCCCCAAGAACAAGCAGAAACAGAAGACAGTTGCAGTAGAGGCCTGGCAGAGCATCACTAGGGATGTAACCCAGCGTTTGATGATGCCTGTGCATTCCGGACTTCAGGCTGTAATTGACTGCAAAGGATTTGCAACCAAGTATTAAAAAGTGAAAGTTTGATTTATGATTGTTAATTAGTTCCATTACTTTTGGTCCCTTAAAAAGTGGGTGGCAGATATACAAACTGCTGTAATTCCTACACCATTCACCTGATTTGTATGTAAATACCCTCAAATTAAAGCTGAAAGTCTGCAGTTAAAGCACATCTTGTTCATTCCATTTCAAATCCATTGAGGTGGTGTATAGAGCCAAAAAGATTAGAATTGTGTCGATGTCTCAATATTTATGGACCTGACTGTATATCTTGATTTGGCATGACTCATAGAACTTGCAGTACAAAGGATTTTAACCCGTAATATGTTACTGGAACAGAAATGAGAAAAATGTCGGTTGCACTGGTTTCGCAGATTTAGACACACATTACATTGCTGTAGCGCCCCCTATTGACTGATCAGCATCAAATTTAGAGGGCCCTTCCCCAATACTGTCCAACAGTATATATTCAAGACGAGGATTCAAGGTGAGGATTGGCCAAAGCACACACGAAATATAGCTGTCTAATTGAAATGGGCATGGCACAGGTATGGTCTGGGTGTGGCTGGTGGCCAAACCTTACAGAAAGTTTAAGATTTTGTAATAACTATTTATAAAGACTGTCTGTGATTCGAATGGTTTATAAATGGGTGAAAATCCTAGGACGTGTGTGGAAAAACCTTATTTTCAGACTTATATGAAACAGGCAAAAAAGTGGTATATGTTGTTTGATTTGGCATAACACATTAAATTGGAATGGCAATAAATTTCAACTCTACGCTTGACAGGTCTGGAGAAATAAGCAGAAATGCAAAAACACGCGATGTTGGTTTTAATATCGCAAATCGGCCAGACCTATAATATACTACAGCCTTTTTTCGAATTCAGTACAAAATACCCCGACTTGCGCTGTGATGTCATTCAGTGCCGATTTTGTGCTCTAAACTGCCCTCCCGCCACGGATTACAGAAGGGTTTGGCTGCAGTACGTGCACTCTCAGCTACTTGCACGCTCTTGTACAAGGGAAATATATCCGTGTAATCGCTTCATGATTGTGATATGAAATAATATTCCAAATAATTATTCTACAATTCATTAAAGATGTCAATTCCGGGATAGTGGACGCTCGTTAGTTGACTGTTAATCATTAACGATAAGAAAAAATGTACTATTTAGAATCCATGCGTGTCCGTTACTAAAATACCTATATAAAAGTGCTTTATTTGATTTAAGCATATCAGAAATGTATTTGTGTAATGAGGGAGGGTGTGGCCTAAGGAGACCAACACCCTATATCAAGGTGCACATAATCATCAGGCAGCTTCTTTTCCCTAGGTAAAATGGGCCAAAAAAAAGAGATTTGACTGACTGTGAAGTCAAAACTTTTAAAAAGTGTTTCAGAGGGATGCAGAACTCTCCAAATTGCTAAGATATTGGGGCGTGATCATAGAACTATCAAGCAAATAGTCAACAGGGTCGCAAGAATCGTGTTGAGAAAAAAAGACACAAATTAACTGCCACAGGTTTGAGAAAAATCAAACGTAAAGCAACCAGGAACCCGTTATCCTCTAGAGCTGTCATATCCCAGACCTGCAACCTACCTGTACTGCCTACAAGTACTAGGTGTTCAGTGCTCAGGGACATAGCTAAGGTAAGGAAAGCTGAAACCCAACCACCACGGAACAACACACAAACTAAAATGTCAAAACTGGACCAAGGACTATCTGAAGACAGATTTTTCAAAGGTTTTATGGACCAATGAGATGACAGTGACACTTGATGGAACAGATGGATGGGCCCATGACTAGATCAGTAATGGGCACAGAGCTCCACTTCGACTCAGACGCCAGCAAGGTGGAGGTGGGGTACTGGTATGGGCTGGTATTACTAAAGATGAGCTAGTTGGACCTTCTCAGGTTGAAGATGGACGCAAATTCAACACCCTAACCTACTGCCAGTTTTTAGAAGACACTTTCTTAAAGCAGTGGTACAGGAAGTCTGCATCTTTCACGAAGACCATGATTTTTATGCAGGACAATGCTCCACCACATGCATCAAAGTACTCTACTGCGTACTTAAAGATGACAGAATAATGACCTTAAAGACGACAGAATAATGACATGGCCCCTTTCCTCACCTGACCTAAACCCTACTGAGAACTTGTGGGCCTTTCTTAAACAGGAGATTTACAGGGAAGGAAAACAGTACAGCTCTCTGAACAGTGTCTGGGAGGCAGTGGTTGCTGCTGCACAAAAAGTTGATCGGCAACAGATCAAGAAACTAACAGATTCCATGAATGGAAGGATTACTGCTATTATTAAAAAGGTGGGTGGCTATATTGGTCACTGATTTTTTTCCATGTCAGAAATGTTTATTTGGAAACTGTTTCTTTATTATTCTCACTTTAACAGAAGAAAATAAACAAGGTAGATGGGAAAAATGTAAGTTTTTGATTTAGTTGCATAATAATTCTGCACACTAATAGTTGCCTTCAGGTTTAACAACATTTTGGATTGACTGATAAGAACATAAGAACATAAGAACTATACAAACGAGAGGAGGCCATTCGGCCCATCAAGCTCGCTTGGGGAGAACTAAACTAATAGCTCAGAGTCGTTAAAATCTTATCTAGCTCTGATTTAAAGGAACCCAAGGATTCAGCTTGCACTACATTATCAGGAAGGGTATTCCATACTCTGACTACACGCTGTGTAAAGAAGTGCTTCCTTAAATCCAGCTTGAAGTGTTCTCCCGCTAATTTCCACCTATGGCCACGAGTTCGTGTATTTAAACTAATGCTGAAGTAACTATTTGGTTGAACAGCATCCAAACCTGTTAGAATCTTATATACCTGGATCATGTCCCCCCTCAGTCTCCTTTGCTTGAGACTGAACAGATTTAGCTCAAGTAACCGTTCCTCGTATGACATTCCTCCAAGACCAGGAATCATTTTTGTGGCCCTACGCTGCACCTTGTCTAAGACCACAATGTCCTTTTTAAGATATGGTGACCAAACCTGCACACAATATTCTAGGTGAGGTCTCACCAAGGAATTGTATAATCTTAGCATTACCTCCCTTGACTTAAACTCCACACACCTGGAGATATACCCCAACATCCTATTGGCCTTTTTTATTGCTTCCCCACACTGGCGAGAATGGGACATGGAAGCATCAACATACACACCAAGGTCTTTCTCATGATCAGCTACCTTTATTTCAGTGACACCCATGAAATACCTGTACTTTATATTTCTGCTCCCTAGATGGAGTACCTTACATTTATCGATGTTAAATTTCATCTGCCAGGTATCGGCCCAGTCACTAATTAAATCAAGATCCCGCTGTAGCTGCTGAGCCACTAATTCAGTATCTGCTACACCACCCACCTTGGTGTCATCTGCAAATTTCACCAGTTTACTGTATATATTGGTATCCATATCATGTAAATTAGGAACAATAGTGGTCCTAAAATCGAATCCTGCGGTACCCCACTATGAACGCAAGCCCACTTTGACATTGTGCCTCTTATAACTACTCGCTGTTTCCTATCTGTTAACCAGTTATCAATCCAGGTCGCTACGGTACCTAAAGTACCTGTCGCTTTGAGTTTAAGTAGGAGCCTCTTGTGGGGGACAACATCAAAAGCCTTTTGGAAATCTAAGTAGATGACATCATAGGCCTTCTTATCATCAACTTCCTGAGTAGCTTCCTCAAAAAACTCCAACAGATTTGTTAAACAGGATCTACCTCTCCTAAATCCATGCTGGCTATCCCGCAAAATGTTATTAGAGTCCAGGTAATCTACCATTTTCTCTTTGATTATAGCCTCCATAACTTTACCAGTTATACAAGTTAGACTGATTGGCCTATAGTTAGACAAATTACTTCTATCCCCTTTTTTAAAAATAGGCGTTATGAAGGCGTGCTTCCAATCAGAAGGTACCACACCTTCAGATAAGGATTTTTGAAACGGTAAAGTTAAGGGTCGGCAAATAATATCCCTCATCTCTTTTAACACTATAGGTAAGATGCCATCAGGACCCTGTGATTTATTTATTTTGAGCTTAGCTAGGCTTTGCAAAACATCTGCTTCAGTTATATATATATATTAGCTATAGACAATGCTGGATAGGTAATAACTGGTAAATTACTAAGGTCCTCAACAGTGAATACCCATGCAAAACTATCATTGAACTCATTTACTATATCAATGTCGTTTACTATTATAAGACCCTTACTATCCTGCAGATTAGTAATTTCAGGTTTTAGAGCTCTTTTAGAGTTAAAATACTGGAAGAAACTTTTAACGTCATCCTTAGCTTCCAATGCAATCATCCTTTCGACATTTCTTTTAGCTCGTCTAATATTTTTTAACTCAGTCTGTAGACTTAGATATTCCTGCTTAATTCTGTCATCGTCAGTTATTTTCCATTGCTGGAACAAAGCCCTTTTCCTCCTTACTTTATGCTTTATTTCCCTAGTAAACCACCTAGGTTGCAATTTCCTAGATTTATTCTTGCTGGAAACAGGTATGAAGTCCTCTTGCACTTGCAATAATGTGCTTTAAAAAAATTCCCAGGCCTCTTCAACAGTTTTGTTATTTAACTCCATCCAGTTCACAGTTTCTAGTTTTAGTCTCATACACTTAAAGTCAGCCTTCCTAACATTATATATTTTTGATTTGGACTTAGCTCTTCGAACACTAAACCTCAAATTTGACCATGTTATGATCGCTACTGTCTAATTTACCAATCCTGTCCTGGTTATTAGAGAGAACAAGATCAAGAATGGCATCTCCCCTGGTAGGGGTGTTAAAAAACTGAGTAAAAAAACAATCCTGTACTAATTCCACCAACTCCAGTTCATTTTCTGAAGAGCCAGTGACAATGTCCCACTGCATTCCTGGTAGATTAAAATCACCCATAACTACCACATCATTTTTATTGCTCATAGTCCTAATATTACTGTATAACAATCTGCTTTCCTCAGCAGCTATATTAGGTGTTCTGTAACAAACACCGACAATTAGGCTATTTGAGTTTTTAGCATCTAATTTTACCCATATTGCTTCCGTAGTTTTATTTACATCAGTAAATTCCCTTGCCTGCAAGTTTTCCTTTACATATACTGCAACACCACCTCCCTTTTTTCCTATACGATCCTTACGGAACAACGTGTAACCATCCATATTATATTCTTGTCCATCCTTTTCACTCAACCACGTTTCAGTTATTCCTATAATATCATAAGAGTCCGATGAGATAAAAGCCTCTAAATCATGAATTTTATTCCTAATACTTCTGATGGCACTGTATTTGTTTAATATTAAAATTAATCCCAAAAATACAACTTGCCTAATAACTGTGCACATAGTGTATAAACTCATCTTCTAAAGCAGTAGCATTTAATCTGTAATTATGGTCTTTTTGGGCAAGAAACATTTGTCATGAAGGCCAGGGCAAGGTACAGCCAACCTGAGCCACTAAACGGAGAATTACCAAAGCATACCCCACTGCAGCCAGCTGGCCAAAATTCTGTGTCACGTGACAGCAACTATTGTCAAAACGTTTTTGAAATGTACTGAATTAATTTGATTTGACAGTGAGGTATTTATTACATGCAATGTTGATACAACTAATACGCTACTTAAATATATATCGAACTATTATATATCTTCTGGACTTTGGCTTCAATAAATTTTCTCTACCTGGACCTCTTTAAATTTTAGCTGAATACCCCTGCTTTACAACGTAATAATTCTCTTACATACATATAAATGTCTGTGTAGACTTGTCTCGAACTGAAAATCTCACTCCAGCTAAAGTTGGCAACCCTGCGGTAAGCGTCTGCAGACACATCCCCACTGAGACATTTCTGTGCAACCTGGTCTCAACAGATACCTGTGTGACTCGAAGCGTCTGCTGGTTTCTGCTCAATCGTCAGTGTCTGGGCCAGAGCTTCTGAGCTGATTTGAGTCCCGGCGAAAACAGCAGACGGAAAAGCATCCAGCATCTAAAAAAGCATTTAAAGGCGCATTAAACCCCCCACGACTTATGGATAAATAGTCACGACGTAATGTTTCCACTCCTCTGCTCCTCAATAGTCCCCGTGTCCCGCTAGTCAGTGGTACCTTCATTCCGCCTCCTGGTTCAGGCTTGGGGCTGCCGGCCGCACTCCTATTGCTGCCGTACAGTGGACACTTAAGTACGTCCCCTTCGGCCGCTGTGGGCGCTTTTTCCAAGTCCGGCGCTGCAGACACTTTGTCCCCATGGTTAAATTTTACCGCCCTTTGGTGGAGCTTTTGCCGGACGCGTTTTATCTTTCCCACCATTCTGGGTTTTATAGGAAACAGCGCTGAACCGCTAACAACACCAACGTGCACTGTTCGGGTGTTACACAAAAGACGCACCGGTTGGCACTTAGGATCACTCTTATCAGTTCCGATGCATTTACACGTTATATCCAGCAGATGTCTAATTCGCTTTTACGTAAGCGTCGCCCGCAATTGAACGTACGCGTTTTTATTTAGAAAAAGGGACGAGTTTAGGTCAGGGTGAAGAGGTGCACCAGGAGAAATCATTCACACTGTATTGTTCACTTAAGTGAGAACTGACTGGGAGATGGACACCTGTGTCGGCAGCTAATAAGTGAAGATTCTAAGTGATCATTTGTCCATCCTGCAATAATTTCTGAGGTTTGAATGAAGGTATGTTCAGGCGCAAGTTTATTGTTTTGGGAGGGGTACTCGAATGACTTTGAGCCCCCCACCACCACCACCACCACACACAGTGTAGTGGGGAGCCACTTTACAAGACCATAGCAAGATTCAGTTATTGGTGGGAAGGAGCCATTTAAGTGCAAACCAGGTGCAACCGAAGAGCTGGACAGTGGACTTCAGTTTAACCTTCAAAAATATTGTTCCATCACTTCTCCACAGCAAGCTGATTTAGTTAGATAAACTCCCCCCAGCATCTGTCAGTTGACTACAAGCTTCCTGACAAATTGGTAGCAATATATAAGGCTGGATGCACACCTGCCTGACCCTATGGTCATCAGCACAGGATATCTCCGGGCCATGTTCTCTCATGTCTCCTGTTTTCATTTTAAGTTCATCTCCAGTAACGATGAGATCTTCTATCGTGGTGAAGTGGACTATCTTGTTGCATGGTGTGCCAGCAAAAACTGCCATCGCAGAGGGACTCAATGTGGTCGAGACAGTGGAAATGAATGTTGACCTCCAATGCCAAGCCCCTGCCTGCCTTCCCCTGGATATTAATGGCCAGGTTGTTTCTTTGGTCAAATGATTCAAATTCTTGGTGACAACCATCACCAACACATTGAAGTGGGACATGAAAGTCATCCCCATCACCAAAAAAGCCCAGAAATTACTGTTCTTCCTTTGCCAACTCAAGAATCTCAACCTCTCCTAATGCATCCTACCGAACTTCTACTCTGCCATGATTGAGAGTTTGTGACATCCTCCATCACCATCTGGTTTCCTGCTGCCTCCACCCTTCTCCAAGACCAGCTTGCAGTGTGTGGTCTGCTCAACTGAGAAAATCACAGGGTATCGGCTGCCATACTCTCTATTCTTCTGTACAGTTCCCATGTGCCTAAAATCCACGGCCATTCTGCCTGTTGCAGAAATATCTACAATAACTTCTACAATTCTGCAATAAGAATAAAGTCTTAATGACTACCAACCAGTCACTCTCATTCCCATCATCGCAAAATGTTTCGAATGACTAGTACTTACCGACTTTAAAGCTTTTGTCCCAGCTGATCTAGACCAACACCAGTTTGCCTACCAGGCAAACAGATTGACTGAGGACGCCAAAGGTGTAGCTTTGCATGCTGCCCTCTCACACATAGAAAAGCGCAACACCTACAGCTGCAGAAAAAATTGAGACCATAGCACAATTTTTTGTTTCACTCAATTGTCAACTTATGGGTGTGTGTCAGTGAATAGTATATATTTTTGTAAACTGGTTCTTCCCTGTTTCTCATTAATGAAGGGCTTATTCCTTGCTTTATGGGACTTCAGTCCTGCTTCTAGGAGCCTGATACAAACTGTTCTAGCAGTGCACTTCAGACCTGCACTTAATGGTTCCAATTCTTCATTCCACCTTTTACCTGGCTAGTTTTTGGTCATTCCCACTGTCTCCTGCTTCATCTCATTCTTGTGTTCTACTGTCTTAGCAATTTTGAACCTGGAAGCAACCTGCTGCTCAGCAAAACATTTGGCCAGCAGAACCACAATTAAACCTGGATTTAAAAATGTAGATTTGTTTTAAAAATATAGAGTGGTTTCTTAATTTGTTCTGTGAATGTATATCAGGATGCTCTTTCTTGATTATAGCTAGGCGTTTAACACCATCATACCAAACCAGCTGATCAACAAACTATACATTAGGGGGGTAATCTGTATGAAAGATTTGTTTTAGGTGGTGGTTGAGTTGCGCACACTCCGCCAGACGTGATCTGGTGGTGAGGTGATTCCCAGGATGACCAGCACCTTAGAGACTTGACTCCATCCACAAGCAACTGGTTACTAGACTTTCGCACTAACCAATCCCAGTCTGTCAGGTTGGACAAGTATACGTCCTCCACCCTCACCCTGAACATCAGTGTGTCATAGGACTGTGTGCTACGCACCCTCCACAACGTGGTGCAACACCAAAAACTTGGTCTTAAACACCAAGATGACCAAAATTATTATGGACTTCAGGACTACTACAGTAGCAACAATTAAAGCAGAGGGCTGTGGAGAGAGTCTCCAGCTTCAAGTTCCTGGGAGTCACCATCACAGATGATCTCTCCTAGGCTGACAACACCTCAGTGGTAGTAAGCAAATCAGATCGGTGCCTCTGTTTTCTGAGAAGGCTAAGTAGAGCTAACCTCCCACAGAAGCTGTTGATTAACTTTTACAGATGCACTATAGACAGGGACGGATTATGGACCGGGCCAGCGGGGCTGCTGCCCAGGGGCCCTTGGGGTGCAGGGGGCCCGTGGGGCCCCTAGCCCAAAAGAATTTGCAACGCTTATCAACAATGTATTTTCGTTTGTCTATTTTAGAGGGCCTACATTCTTTGATCCTCTGCCTACAAGGGCCCCTGACCCTATAGGGAGAGCGTTTGGCTGCCAAGGGCCCTTGAATTGTGGTGGTTGTGGTGGTGGGGGGCCTCGCAAACGTTTTGCCCAGGGGCCCATTAAACCCATAATCCATCCCTGACTATAGAGAGCATCTTGACTAACTGCACTACAGTATGGTACAGCAGCTGCACGAAAGCTGCTAAAAAAAGTCTTGAAGCAGGTTGCAAAAACAGCACAAGAGATTGCTGGCACTCATCTGCCATCTCATGAACACCTTTATAAGACTCACTTTGTGGGAAGGGCTAGAAACATCATTATGGACATCACTCATCCTGGAAATACTTTGTTTAAACCCCTCCCATCAGGCAGATGCTTCAGGACAATCTGCACATGTACAGACTAAAAAATTGCTTTATCCCCAACAGCCATATACCTGTTGAACTCTGAACCCTCTCAGTCTAAGATAATCTCTCACTGAATTCAGGCCTGAATATGTACAATAAGCTATGATGGATGTGCAAGACACTGTTGATTAAGACACACTGTTTATTAATATGCAATATGTGTATAATATTTGTTGCTGTACACTGGTGCAATAATGTCTGTTCTTGTTTATTCTGCTTTGGCTAGAAATAATCTGTTTGAAGATTCAACATTGCATATGGCATCTTTGCAAATACTTTGACATATTTTGTATGATTATTTCATTTTAATTTTGTTTATTTTGTATTAATAAATGGACCTTGTAGTTGCCATAGAAGTAATTTGTTGTGTTACAGAATGACAATAAAGTGCTTGAATCTTGAATGAATCTTAAATTTTTAAGATCTTTTTACCGCCAGGACAAAGAACTGCCATCATAGAGGAGGTTCAAGTCCATCATGAACCAAACCTCAGGCCATCTCCACAGCTAACTCATAGTTAGCTGCTCTGACAACAGACAGTGAATTGTCGGGGCCTCTCTTCCCCAGCGTATTTCTTGAACTCCTCTCCCATTCTCATGCTCATTAAGAACACTATATGACCTCTCTTACGTTGTAGTTTTGTTATTAGCCACTGCAGACTTTTGAGAGATAAGACTGCATTGGGGGGAGACAAATCGGTGAGACAATAGTCTGCCTGTTACCCCGCCTACTCTTTCCTGTCATGTGAAGATACTTAATGCGCTTCGCAGCTTGCCATGTTTGGTAAGTGCTGCAAGTTATCTACCGGAAGACATACTGCTGCCCTGAATGTTGTAAGTACCACACACAGAAATTCAGCTTGAGACTGAAAGCTCTTTCCTCAGTTTCGGTGATTTTGATTAGCAAGTGCTTTGTTTTTGCACAGTAACAGTGTATGTTAACATGATGTTGCAGGTTAGGACTGTCCTACATTTGCAGTGTTTGCCTTGTGAAGTGAAAATGACTTATTTTCGGAGAGAAAGATGGTTTCAATGTTTCCCTGGGACTGATTCCTACTGATAGGACGTCTGAGTCAGACTTTTGCCAGACTCAATGCCCCCAATAAAAAGGCTTCTCTCTAAGACAGGGGTGGGCAATCTTACCCAGAAAGGATTGTTGTGTGTGCAGGTTTTGTCTGAAACTCTTTCATTAGATTACTAATTAGAAGACTGGTTGTCTGAAGAATCTTTACACCTGGACTCATCCCAAAAACCAGCATACACACTGGCTCTGTGCGGACAAGACTGCCCATCCTTGCTCTAAGAGTTTAAATACTTCAGTTAAAAGCAGAATTTTTCATGCAAGATTTCTGACCTAAATTCTAATGTGTGCTTGTATGCTCTGGGGGTTTGTGGGCTTTCATCCCATATTATATGAGGTTGCAAACATGACTTGTGATTACAGGAGTGGTTCTGGGTGTTGGACAATATAATTGAATAAGGATACATGATAATATATTTATGGCAGTGGCTGCTTGTTATGGTCACCTCAGGAGACGAATGAGACCTGTGTGTTACTGTAAATTATTGAATTAATTGTGAGTTTACTTTATAGTAAAATAGATCCACTTTTCTGTTGGAAATTGGTTTTGTTCAAAACCCCAGTTTGGTCTCATCTTCAGTGTTCCAAAAGGGGAAGTGTTGCAAGAGTTTTGCCAAGACAACAGAATGTAAGAGCTTTAAAATGAGGAAGACCCACAAATTAGCAAAAAGGCTGATGTCTGGATGACCATTTAAGGTGGCATCTATCCTGAGGTCCATCCTCTGAAAGTTGGTCAGAGATTCTCACTTCTAGTGGAACATCACTGTTTCCTGAGACAAATACAGTATAAACATTTGGCATCTACCCCAGCAGCAATGTCAACATAGCCATGCTGAGCATCAGGCAGCTAAAAGCCAGCCATATGACTCACTTTCGGTTTGTGAGTAGAAAAAGGGAACTTCCGGCTTCTCAAGTTTCCAACTGATGCTTCTAAAACAGTAGCGCTCAGCTGCAGCAAACTGTGCTGTGTGTTGTAGCTGAGATGTGGCGATTTCACAGGACTGTATGCTGCCTTTGAAGTGGTCGGCTCACTCTTGTGCATGTGTTGTCCACCTGCATGGCATCAGCCAGTGTGAATTTCCACTCAGATACTTTCATATCATTTGTCCATACCAATCCTGCTGTTCAGGAAAGGATGGACTAAACTGTATCGTAATACTTCACTGTCATTGTATTATGGGATGATTCCATGAAGAAATCAGGGTTACCGGCTGTGGCGGTTTCGAAGGGTCTGATGTCGCCATGCTTTGGGTATTTTGGGAGGATGTTGGGATTAATGGTGACATTCTCTTTCCTTTTAACAGGAAATGGGGACGGTGGTCATGTTGACTGTTGTCTTTTTGCTACTGACCGTTAGAAATGGTAAGTATAGTTAGGGGTGGGTTTTGTGGTGTTTCACAAAGAGCCCATGTACATTCCGTCTTCTACCCCCAGCAGTGTAGTGACTGCTTGTGGTCAACAAAACACTGCCACTAGGTGCAGTATGAGTCTTATTCCAATACTCAGAGCTGCCTTGAATTTGGAATATAGAATATGCTTAAGAACACACACAGCCACATGACAGTGTTGTGTGTGTCTCCTCACCCCCAGTCCAGTCCCAGGAAAGCTGTGTGAAGACTGTCGTCAGGTCGTGTGCAGATTGTATCAAGTCTGGTCCATACTGTGCCTGGTGCAAGTTTCAGGTAAAGAGCACTTTCATCTGGCCACATTGCATCTCCTGCACATACCGACCCGCAGCTCCTCATACCGATGCCAGAACCTGATCCCGTTAAGCTGGCCTGAATTCAGGGAACTGAATTGGGCAGAAACCCAAACATCTTGGGTAACAAAAAATAAAATGAGTGCATTTTTATACGTGCCATCTTGGAAAAATGAAGCAAACCTGCTGGAAGGGTGTGTGAGTGCCAGAACTACTCATTTCTGGGGGATTCTGATGCTGACCTGAGGAGCTAATGTTCTCTGGCAGTGTTTTCCAATCCGGTCTTCAGGGACCCACAGATAGTCCACGTTTTTGCTCCCTCCCAGCTGTCTGGCAGGAACCTACTGTGGGTTTCTGAAGACTGGATTGGAAGACACTGTTCTATGGCTTTTCCCTGTATCTTAAAGCGTCAACATCAAATCCACTCAGATTCTGCTGTAGAACTATCACATGACTAATTGGTCTACAATTTGAAGAAGAGCTCCTGTCCATCGATAGATTTAGCATGGACCCTCCATAATGAAGCTACTAGCACTGATGCCTCCATGTTCCTGGCAGAACTTCACCAAGGCCGGTGAGCAGGAGGCAGTGCGTTGTGATGTTCGCGACGTGCTGCGTGAGCGTGGCTGCAAAGATGCTGACATCATCTCCCCACAAGGGAACCACCAGTCCATAAAGAACTTGCCCCTGACAGGAGGGTCTAACCCTGTGCAGATACAACCACAAGGAGTACAGCTGAACCTCCGACCAAGTGCGTATCCAGCCAGAGCTCCATCTACCCAAATATTTTCTTAAGTTTATTCATTGATCCATATAAGTAAAATGTCACTCTAGAGGATAACATTTGGGGGCTTTGGGCGGGGATGCTGTAAAGCTCTTTGAGACAATGTAGTCTTGTGAGAATGCGCTATACAAAATAAATTGAATTGAATTTAAAAATGGCTAAAAGCAAACAAACAGGCTTTCAGAATCAGACTTATTTTTTGTGATTTTCCAGATCAGCCTTGGACCTTCACCTTCAAGTTCAAAAGGGCAGAGGGTTACCCAGTAGACCTGTACTATCTCATGGACCTGTCCTACTCCATGAACGACGACCTACAGAATGTGAAAAGTCTGGGGAAGGACCTTCTGAAGGCCCTGCGGAAAATCACCAAACAGTCACGTATAGGTGAGTGGAGAGGGAAGGACTCATCATATTTGTGTCATAGACTCCTAATGGAGACATGTTCTGCTATATCAAAGTATGACATCACCAGGCTATTCAGCCAGTGTGTCTATGCGATATCAAAAATAAAGTGGATTGGTCAGAGTTGTCATGCTGAGGGCAAATGGCGGGGTAACACATATGTCTGTTTGTGCTGCAGGGTTTGGCTCATTTGTGGACAAGGTCGTGCTCCCATACACGAGCACCAACCCCAAGAGGGTGCAGAAACCCTGCCCTGACAATGAGAATTTCTGTCAGCCGGCGTTCGGCTACAAGCATGTGCTGAGCATGACAGACAATGAGGGTCTGTTCAATGACAGAGTCTCGGCACAGGCCATCTCCGGAAACCTGGATGTCCCCGAGGGGGGGCTGGATGCCATCATGCAGGCAGCAGTTTGTGGGGTGGGGGTCTCGAGACACAGGGTGGCTGGGGGGGGTTTGGCCTCCTCAGACAATCCTAGGTGCTGGAAGCCCAAAAAGGCAGCATGCTGGCTTCCTGTCTGTTGTCTTCTCCCTTATGTGTGCCCCCCCCTCCCCCATAACACTTCCTGTCATCAACAGGACAAGATCGGCTGGGGTAACAGCACCCGGCTGCTGGTGTTCACTACTGATGCGGGATTCCACATGGCGGGAGATGGCAAGCTGGCAGCCATCTTGGAACCCAACGACGGGCGCTGCCACCTGGATACCAACATGCTGTACTCGAAAAGCAGTGAGATGGTGAGGAGGAAGGGCTCAAGGGGGTGTTCCTTTGGGGGCTCTGTCAAACGGCACCATCTGAATGCACTTGCTATCCTGTGTAATGCTTCAGCATTAGTGCCTGGCCGCAAGGTCAAGCTCGCTCTTAAATTCAGGCACCTGGCTGCTTCTGCTGTCCCCCTGGCCAAACTGATAGACTCCAGATGAGCCTAACCAGCCTGTTCTGTTTCTAGGATTACCCCTCTGTTGGTCAAGTCATGCAGAAGCTGGCGGAAAACAATATCCAGCCAATCTTCGCTGTCACCAAGGACGTGGAACCAGTGTACAGGGTAAGGCTACTGTCTGGTCACTGAAAGCACAGGAGCATACATGCAGCTTGGCTCTCTCTAATCCCTGCTATGTGACTGCTATGCGATTAACTGTTAGCTGGGCTCTACAGGAGTGGGAAAAGCACAATGAGAAGTGTCAACATGTTGCTGATAAAAGGGAAATGAATGGAATTGGATATTGGGAGAGTCACATGGTTTCTGACAGTCACATACTTACGTATATGCAAGCCAAAGGACAGAGTGTAAAAGAGTGAGCCCAGGCTGCTCAAATAAAGTAAAAACCCACAGTTTACCATGATTGATCCTTCACCATGATAAAATGAAACAAATCAGCTTGTACATTTAGAGGGATATTTTGTGATATTATTTTGTGATATGTTTTGCCTTAATACAGAGACTGAAAGACATCATTCCCAAATCAGAGGTCGGTGTGTTGACATCTGACTCCAGCAATGTGATCAGTCTGATCCAGAACGCATACCAGGTGAGCACTGGTGCACCTCTCTGGCCATCCAGCCGTGCACTCAGCTGTCTGTATACATGGTCTGTCATCTACATGCTGTTGTTCCCTTCGCATCTTCACAGAACCTTTCATCCAACGTGATTGTGACTCACGATGATCTTCCCGATCATGTGACCGTCACGTACACATCAAACTGTCCTAATGGGGAAGTGCCCAGCATCAGAGGGACATGTGACAATGTGGGGATTGGGAAGGAGGTTGGTACCAAGTGCTGCTGTCAAGTCAGAGCTGTGGGAACTGGGATCCACAGTGGCCCGCTTCCCAGATGGCTGTGAGTTCGGGTGTTGCCTTGTGCTCTGACGGCTGTGCTGTGTGTGCAGGTCGAGTTCAGTGTGACTGTCACAGCCCACAAGTGTTTGACTGAGCAGAGCTTCCTGATTGGACCTCTGGGCTTCAGGGAGAAGCTCAGGGTCAACCTGACGACTAGGTGTGAGTGCGAGTGTGACGACAGGAAGAACAGCGATGACTGCAATTCACAAGGTCAAGTCAGTTGCGGTACCTGCCGGTGAGTCTGTAGCTCAGATCCAGTGTTCTCTCAGTGCACATTAGAAACTGATCTTCTCTTAGTCAAAGTCAACATGCTGACATCAACTGAATATGTGCATTTTTGGCACATCTGAAATTAAAGGTCGTCTGATCTTTTTGTTTCTGGGGGTCTGTCCTTCTTAAAGCTGCAACAAGGGTTACGTGGGGCAGAAATGCGAGTGCGAGATCGGCACAAAGAGTGATGCAGAGATGCGACAGGCGTGCATGCCCGTCAACGGCTCCATGTGCTCGGGCCAGGGCGAGTGTGTGTGTGGCGTGTGCCACTGCTCTCCTGGTGAGGATGGCCGCAGCATCTATGGCAGGTTTTGTCAGTGTGACGACAGAAGCTGCCCACTGGTCCGGGGGCAACTGTGCGGAGGTAGGGTGCCCACTGCTGACCCTCCATTACACTTTGTTACACTAAAAGCCCCCTAAGCATTCCTAAATGTCCCCTGTTGTCTGTGCCATTCCCCACCCCGTCAGGACAGGGCCGGTGCTCATGTGGAACATGCAACTGTAACCCTGGGTATGAGGGCGATGCCTGTGACTGCAGGAAGTCAGATGACAGGTGCCGGACAGGCAATACCGTCTGCAATGGGCGCGGCAACTGTGTGTGCAACGTCTGCAACTGTACCGTGGGCTACACGCGGCCGTTCTGCGAGACCTGCCCCGGCTGCCCGGTGCTCTGCGAGAGAGTGGCGTAAGCATGTTCTCGAAAAAAACCCTTAAAACTAATGTTAACTCTAATCCTAACTCTAACAGTCCTTGAGCATGCATTTGCATTATTCTGGTCGCATTTTTTTCTTTTGACTTTCTTACCTTGATATAATCACATACGCATTGGTTTAGCAGCCTTTCTCGACATATCTAATTGCCTGTCAGATTCATTTCTGAGAAACTCACAGTTGCTCTTAAACAGCTTCTGCAAACCAGATCGTTGCTTCAGCTGGATGTTGTGAACACAGCAGAATTTGCAACATGACACCACAGAAAGGGTCCGGATGCTTTTGCAAGGTGTTCTAAATTGAGAAGTACAATGATGCTGCCGTTGGGCCCGAGTCCAACCTTGCACCGTGATCAAGGTTGCTCTCACACCAAAGGGGATGAATAAAGTATCTCTGTTCTATTCTAGAAACTTCCCTAAGGGAACGACTCCCCGAGGCTGTGCTCTTTGGGGTCCTCACGCCTTTGCAGTGGAGATGCAGGCCAGCCCTGTGTATAATGTTGCTTCCTTGATATTTCAGGAGCTGTGTCGAGTGCCAAATGGATGGGCAGAAGGGGAAATGCTTGGAGGTGTGCAGGAATGTGAACTATACGGAGGACCCAAACTTGACGGAGCAGCGGCTCTGCAAGCGCAGGGGGACCGATGGTTGCCAGATGATCTACAGCACCAAGCAGCTGCAGGGCGTTGAGATGTATAAAGTCATCTTTAGGAATAAAGGTCTGTGGTGCTGTGGAAACATTACCGTTTCACACATGCTGGACGACAGCGCTACATAGCTCACAGCAGGTTCAGTTAACAATGGTGATATTCACCTCCAGCCACATTTGAGGGGGTGGTGTGTGTGTGGCTCAGTAGGTTAAGAAAGTGTGCCTGTGAGCTGAAGGTAGCTGAATCAATTTCTAGGGTTTGCACAGAGATTTCACCTTTGGATCCTCAACCCTTCCATGCTCCAAGGACTAGCTGATCTGTCTGCATTTCAGAGTGCCCGGAGCCCCCTGATCTCCGCCTTATCATCGGAGGGACCTTCTCTGGGGTGGCCCTGATCGGGATCCTTCTGCTACTGGCCCTTAAAGCTTTCATACACATGAGGGACCTCAAGGAGTTCAGGAGATTTGAGAACGAGCAGAAGAAATCCAAATGGAGCAACGTGAGTGTCCTTCTGGGGTGACAGCAGTGAGCCCTGCTGTTGGGGGTGGGTTGAATCAGTTTGATTCAAGTATGTATTGCTTAGTTTCAAAATGGTAGACAGCAGCGACCTCCACATCAGATCTTCCCAAAATGAATAAAATAAAAAAGAATACATGATGCAAATAAAACCAACATAGACATGAGAGAGATATACAAACCCCCAGGAAATGCCATGTGCTCACCTGATACTGGAAATGACCCCACATTCTTTTCATTTCCTCTCTGAGTTGGGTAGACTTTTTAAATGTCATTCAGACACAGAATTTTAGGCATCTTAAAAAAGGGATAAAATTAAGATAAAATTATGTATAATTAGTAATCTGTCCCACGAGAAACTGCTGGGGCTTGGTGAGCCAGAGGAACCATGAAGCCAGAGACACAAGACTGTTTGTTTTCATTGCTGTCTCTTGGCTTGTCCTTTGGCAGGCAGACAACCCGCTGTTCAAGACCGCCACAACCACCATCCAGAACCCAAACTTCGGGGGGAACTGATGTACTCAGTGTCAGGCCTTACAGTATGGTGAGGTTTAGTGCAGTGCTGTCCCAGACAGCACAAGGTCAGCTCAGAGTAGGCTGGAGTCATGGACTGTGCATCAGACTGCAATGTGTAACTGTACACCAGACTGCAATCTTTGTTATTTTTATTCTTCCTACAAGTCTGTTTGCTGTGATAAATGCTCATGCTAGTACCTCTCAGCTTTGGAGATGCTGTATTGCTAGTGGTCCTGCTCTCTTTAGTGCCACTTTGTCAATGTGGGGTCAGAATATGTAAATTATAATCTTAGGACACTGGCAGGGATCCTCTATCTGCAAAAACATTAAATGGATTGAGTCAGTTGTGTGTCGTGTTTCTCTGTATTCTCCTTATTGGGCAGTTAGCCTTGCCGTCTGCCGGCAGGCTAGTAGCGTTATCACTATTCACAGTTTACATACAACTTCTGTCAAACATTTATCCCAGGAAGCAGCAAGATTTCTGCCTGGGATGGCCTGAGAGGCAGTCCTAGGTGCATGGTTGCATGCACATCTCTGCAGAAGAAAGTCTGAAGCCTGGATGTATTTGCCTAATATTTGTCTGAAGCAGGCCGTTTAAACCCTGCCCCCCATAAGTCTGCCACACTCCACTGTCCTTAAACCACCCATATGACTGGGAGCTCACTGGGAAGATCTCTAAAGCGCCTGGAGAGATGGGTTTCTCTGCACATAAGGAATGTAGCTAAACAGGGGCAGCCAAGAAGCAAAATGTCCCCAGTTATGTATGAGGGGGGGGGAGGTGCTGATCTGTGAGGAAATACTTAGAAACACAGTTTGAATAAAGCACTGGGAGGGGCAGAGTAGAGAGGTGAGAGAGAGGAGGGGGAGGGAGAGAGAGAAGGGGAGAGAGGGAGATGGAGGCACGACCGTGGACAGCAGCATCCCTTACTGAGATGGGTGAGCTTCATGCTGACAGGTTATTTCAGCCTTTTTCAATGAAATTGTATATTGGCACCTTCCAACTGACCTTAATTCACACTTATAGGGGTACGTTCCCAGTTTTATTTAACTTTAATGAACCTTTCTGAAGGGGTTCTTGTGTTGGGGGGGGCACCTGCTGACCATAATGGTAGGGCTGGGGGTGGGGTGGCACCTGCTGACTGTGACTGTAGGGCTGCAGGTCGGCACCTGTTATCTGTGACCATAAGGAGAGGGCTGTGGCATTCAGGACACTTAATCAGGAAGCGGTCCTCGTTCAGATTGAGGAGGTGGGGTCGCTCAACCAGCATAGTGTTAAAAGTGCTAATTCCATGTAAGGTGAACAAGTGAAGGTGTTGGGTCACTCTGTGGGAAAGACTGAGCATCTCTAAGAATGCCAGTGCTGTGGGCGGTGCCCTTCTTCACCAAATTGGTGTAGGAAAAGAGAAAGTGAAAGGTTTCTGGAGAATTCAACCTGAACAAAGAAGGAAAATTGCAAAGACAAATACTTGGCAGCACAAGGTCTGTGGGCTGGGGCCCTATCAAAGCAAGAGTGAAACGAAACAGGAAACAGGGGGTGGGTGAACATGTATGCCCCTCTCTATTCCTCACAGCCTTCGGGTAACTTATAACTGGCAGGAAATCAGTCCAGGGGCCAAAGGGCAGGCAGCTGACGTACGACATGAAGGGCTCCTTGCTGAGACAGACGGGGAGATTCCCAGTGCCTTACCACGCATTTTGAAAAAGCTTAAGCCTTGGTGGACACCTAGAATCTTGCTAGCATGTGTGACCCTCGCAGCAACAATCCCTGACTGCCATGGGGGTGGTGGTGACACACACCAGCATGCAAAACACCCACACCTGCCATATATGGGCATGGAAGTGACAGGTGTGGCAGGTGATCAGTCAGCGAGACTCACCGTGAAGTTCAGTCTGCGTGACCCTCCAGCCGCCAGCCACTTGTCTCCATCGCAGCACTCCCCCCCGTGCAGTAGGTGAGTCCTGCCTGGCCCGCTTCAGTCCCGGGTCCGACCCACTTTCGCAGGTAATGAGCAGCTTTACATTACACTATACTTGAAGGAAGAGCAATATTTGATTAAATTTCATTTACATTGATGGCACAAGCAATATAATAGGATGAGTACAGAGACGTAAAATAAACGTGGAGAACTGCACGATAGATTAAAGGACAGCATGGACAGGTTTATACATGGGAAGCTTCTGGCTTTGATTGTAATCCCTGCCTTGGGTTCAATCTGCTGTCATACCGTACCCACTCTCTTTCATGTGGGAGAGCACCTCAGCCGAGCTCCGTTCAGCTGCATGGCACACTCGCAGAGGCCAGGGCAGTCGGAGTTAGGCCACGCTGGAGCTACAGCAGCTAGGATGACCTTTCTACCAGAAAGGCACCCGAGCGACCATTATGTGTTTAGAACTGGAGGAGGAATGGGAGGGAGGGGTGGGCCCACGCACTACTGAAATGGTTTTCTAGCAAAACCACCATCCTAGCCGAGTGACATTAGGCAAGATCAGATGTGTCTGCTAGCTGATGTGTGCTATGCTAATTGCTAACCTCATAAATCCAGAAAGATCAGTACACTGCTACCTTTGTACTCTGGCCTTATCGTGCTTTCCATAAATCAGATTTATTTCCATGTTGCCACAGTGACAGCCACAAAAGGCAACCTTTGCTAATCATCCCATTGGTAATTCACCTGCAATTGGCCCACTCAATCTCCCAAAACCATAATCCACTATCATTAGACCTCTGGGCAGTTGTGTAAGCTGATAGCGATAAGCATGGCAATAAAAGAGCTTCTGCGAAGCGATTTGTGGTATGGCAGTGCTCGCAATGTTGGCGTGGAGGATCAGTTCTTAGAGCAGAACCACACAGACAGCGGCTTATCATGCTGAAGCCGCAACTGCCCTCATGGGGGGTCAGGATCTTGATCAGAAAGGAGGGAGGAACGCAGGCACAGAGGCCAGCTGCCCTGCACCATCCACCAGGAAGCGTAATGGCAATCCCCCGCATGTTCAAATATTTGGTCAACACTGAAGGAAACATGTCAGATGACTTTTATTGTTGTAAGCTGGGTGATTCACGGAAACTCTAAATAACAAAGTGAGTAACTCAAGTAAAGTCAATGATTTAGTGACTACTTAGAAGATTATCAGTTTGACTATAATCCCTGTCTATTTTTGGTGATGCATGCCTTAATGTTATCGCACATTACTACTCTACACTTTTCATGTCTAAATCTTCCATGTATAACTGCTCCCTATTTGTTTACAGCTTACATACAGTTTATGATGAAAGATAACCAGATAATTAGACAATAACCTGCTGCCCGCGAGTTCCATGGAACAAAGCCCTGTTTTGCAGGGGCCGTTGCCTCCAGAGATGAGCCAGCATGAGCCAGGGGGAGCCTGGGGGCTTGTTATGCTGTTGCTGACAAAGGACACTGTTTGGAGTGGTTCTTTTTAAAAAGCGGGCGATTGTTTGGTCCTGAGGAGATACTGAGGCAGCTGGGACACTTCAGAGCCCCCAGAGAGTGAATACAGTATGTTCACAATGCTCCTGCTAATAATGATGAGGCTGAAAGTCGACCATCTTCCTCTTACCTCCTTAATGCAGTAAGATTAGGGAGAAGGTGCAGAATCTGTTGTCATCACAAACATCATTATAATTCAGCCATGAACGGGACTCAGCCAGACTCTCACAAACGTGCTGAGAGGCCATGAAAAGTAACAGTAAATAAGGAGCCATCATGGTTCCATGCAACAGGGAGTCCGTGTAACAGCCTGATTTTCTCTTTCTTTCACTTCCCCCCCCAACCCCCAAAGGCATTTCCCTGAAGCTGCTACCATGTCACAAGTCAAAACACCAGTTACAAAAGTGCTCAATAAAACAACCCCAGGCCTTCAGATATGGAGGATAGAGGTGAGAAAATTGGACCCCCGACTAAGTTACGCCATCTGATGTTGCATCAGTTAGAAACAGTTAGAAACATGAAGAGCACAGACATAGAAATGTGTTTCTAATCTTTGTGGCTCTTAGGTTTTGGAAACCACAGTTTTGAAATGTGTTTATCTGCATAGAACATGGAGATGGTTCCAACACCACCAAAGACTTACGGGCAGTTCTTTGAGGGGGACAGCTACATCATCCTAAACGTATGTTCTATGAGATGCTGACCACAGTGCACAGCTGGACATAACTGGACTCCCACCTCATCATGCTTTTCCAGAAGCACATTTCAAATAGGCAGCAAACGGCCCATCACCAGACTAACAGTCACATCATTTACACATTTAGTAAATGCAACACAACCCACTCACACTACAAACAACAAAGGATCAGTTTTAAGACTAAAACACTTATCTAATAATTTACCTCCTCAAATCAAATCTTTTAGTGTAATTAAAACATTTTTAGTAATTTTCTATTATGTTGTGCAGTTGTTGACTTATATTATAATCACAGATTGTAACACAGTGTTTCATACATCTTGTCCTTCACTGGTTTGCCTATAAAATAAATGCACACTCATTCTCTCTCTCTCCTTCGGGCTGATGCAGACCCAGACGTCCAGCAGCAGCTTCACATATGACATCCACTTCTGGGTGGGCAAGGAGACATCACAGGATGAGCAGGGGGCGGCAGCCATCTACACCACGCTGATGGACGAACACCTAGGGGGCGTGGCCGTGCAGCACCGTGAGGCCCAGGGCTGTGAGAGCGACACGTTCCGGGGCTATTTCAAGCAGGGAATTATGTGAGCACCCCGCTACCCCCACTGAGCTGGACAGGAACTACGGTGACCCCAGTTAATTGGCTCGTTTCCAGAGTTCAGCCCATACGCCAAGGCACACTCAAAACATGAGCTCCTTCTGAGGGAACATAATAGTGCACCTTTTCCAGGAAGTCACCATTCTGCTACCGCAACATTCGACGTAATAAGAAACGACAACCTCAAAAGGGAAGTTAGAGGAGGTTAGCACATTTGCTTGACTAATGTTTAAAGGTCACTGGTGACGCTACAGCCTTCCCATGCACATCCTGGGGGGGAGGCTTGGGGAGGGGGTGCTGGTGTGTCAACCATCTTGACAAGGTCCTCTGACAGGTACAAGAAGGGTGGCGTGGCATCAGGCCTGAAGCAGGTGGAGACCAATATTTACAACATCCGTCGCCTACTGCACGTCAAGGGGAAGAAGCACGTTGTGGCCGGAGAGGTGAGGAGAGCCATGTCCCGGGTTCCACAAGAGAACAGGCATTTCGGTTCACAGTGGACTGACCCAGTTCCAGGTTTCAAACCAACCCCCCCCCCACCATCACCACCTTTGATTTGCCCTGTGAGCCATGATGTACATGACAATCCCAGTAAAAGTCTGTTTCACTCAGGCTGCTTAGGTCAAGCACCCAAGTAGAACTGAACAGTTACTTCTTGTAATCACAAGCACTGCTATTTAACCCTCTGAGCTCTAGGGGTTAGGGAACACCTGGACCACGTTTCACCATTGCGTTGTTCATCAAATTACCATGCAAATACGATTTGAATAAGCAGAAATGCGGCTATTTAGAATGCGAATAGCAATCTTCAGGTAAGGGAGGCACTACACGCCCCCGATGCAGGTGACATGCTTTACTTTTTTGCCAATTTAACCTAATTTTAAAAACTTTACTACTTCCGACAATTGACGTTTTGAAAAGAACACAGATTACTGTCACGCGTAGTGTGAGACAGGGCAACGCACGGGCTGTGCGAGCGGCTAAGCAAGCGACTCACAGGCGAGAGTAGAACAAACGGGGATTTATTAATCGGAACGGGAGCAGGAAACATGGCACACCACGAACACTGGGTAACAATACTAATGACAGACAATGGACTCAGGTAAGACACGGACTGAAATACACAGGACTGATTGAAAATAATCAGACACGGCTGGGTACGATCGGGAAAGAACACGTGGGTAATTAGGGGGCGTGGCACACAGGAGGAGCGGCCGAGCCGGGCATCACAATTACAGATTTACTCAGCATTTTTTCATGATTTTACATGAAGATTTCAGCCAGATATAAACTGAAATAGACTTTGCTGCCCAAAGTCAGACCTGAGCACATGAAATCCTTGCAATGCAGGCTTTCGTAGCCGCTGGATTAACACGTATTTTATTCTATGCTTGCTTGTGTTCTGCATGGAAGATAGTATGTTTTCAGTTCCATATCTTTCGGGGTCAGGTGGAGATGAGCTGGGCAAGTTTTAACAAGGGCGACGTCTTCCTGCTGGACCTGGGCAACCTGATCATCCAGTGGAATGGACCCTTGAGCAACCGCATGGAGAGGCTCAAGGTAGGCCTGCTTCTAGTGGAGCCAGTATCGAGTCCCACTGCTCAGCCCCTGCTAACCAGAAATGCGCCTCACAGGGCATGAACTTGGCCAAGGACATTCGGGACCGTGAGAGGGGTGGCCGGGCAAAGGTGACTGTGGTTGAGGGCGACGATGAGAAGGCCTCAGAGGACACCATGAAACTCATAAAGCAGATACTTGGGGAGAGGCGGGAGCTCAAGGATGCCATCCCTGATGAGGTGGTGGACCAGAAGCTGAAGTCCAGCGTGAAGCTCTTCCAGTGAGTTTTGTCCAGGATGTAGCCACTTTGCTGTGACATACAATGACATTTAACCATGTGACATTTAACTCCTACCCTCTTCATTAGAATAACAGATGCTGACGGAAACTTGGTAGTCCAGGAAGTAGCGACCAAACCTCTGACCCAGGACTTGCTCAACCACGAGGTGGGTTAGCAACAAGAGTGGAACTGATTTCACCAAAACAAGGCACACAATTTCACAGATACACCCATGTAGCATATACCATGTAGTTCAACGTTCAAAAAGTATATCGCATTGAATACATACATAATAAAACAATTAAGATCAGTTAAAATGCCTAAAATTAATAAGTCAAAGGCTGTATAATGGAAGACCACAAATTAACCAGTTTTAATATTAATATAGAGACAAGACTTCAACACCTCAGCTCAGAAGAAGACTTGCTAACAAGTCGGTACCATTAAAGTGGGTTCCTACAGCCATAAGTGTATCATGGGGACTGGGCCCAGAAGAGGTCTCGTATCTGACACAGCAGACAGATTCGGGGATCTGGCAAAGAGTTTAGTCCAAACCAGGAAGTATTACGCAGCTCAAAACAAGAAATACCACCAAATGCAAAGCAAATGGAGGGAGGGACAAAAAATGTCTGAACCAATCAAAATGAGGGAGATGACAGGGCTGCATGTGATAGCAGCAGGATTATCCTTAGCGAAAACTAAAACTATAAATACACATTTTTGTAAACCGAAATCAAATATCAAAATAAAAAAATACAACTAAACAAAAACTATTAATATGCCTTCTGAAACTAAAATAAAACAGACATCAAATATGTTCTGTTACCATAAAAAATATCTAAAGTGATATGTTTACCTTTAATGACCATTAATAATACCTGGAACATGGCCTTGCCAATTTTTAAGGCATTAATACATAATATGCATTGTGTATTCATGTAGAATTCTTTATAGACCAGACACACATAATAGCTCTACAACCTTCAGTCTATCCTTAGAAATAAAATTACTAAAACTTAAATATATAAAAACTAAATAGAATAATATCTAAGACATAAAAAATAATAAAACCATATTGAAAACTAACCGGGGCGGCATGGTGGTGCAGTGGTTAGCACTGTTGCCTCACACCTCTGGGACCCAGGTTCGAGTCTCCGCCTGGGTCACATGTGTGCGGAGTTTGCATGTTCTCCCCGTGTCGTCGTGGGGTTTCCTCCGGGTACTCCGGTTTCCCCTCACAGTCCAAAAACATGCTGAGGCTAATTGGAGTTGCTAAATTGCCCGTAGGTGTGCATGTGTGAGTGAATGGTGTGTGAGTGTGCCCTGCGATGGGCTGGCCCCCCATCCTGGGTTGTTCCCTGCCTCGTGCCCATTGCTTCCGGGATAGGCTCCGGACCCCCCGCGACCCAGTAGGATAAGCGGTTTGGAAAATGGATGGATGGATGGATGAAAACTAACCAAGAGTTAAACAGGATTTCAAATTAAACACCTAAATATAAAAACTGAATACAAAAAAAAATTATAGTAACACTGGATAGCATGGACTGATGCACCAGTATCTCCAACTGAAACAGGAAACACTGGAAACTGGGAAACCGACAATAGTGCCAAAGAAATCCAGTGACAGAAGGCCCATGTAATACACTAACTGCATCAGGATGGCGCATAATTGTAGTGTTTCCAGTTTCCATTATTTGTGGGTGATGCTGAGTTGGACTGGGGAGTATAAGCACTTCATGAAGTGTGACCCTGGATGTCCTGGTGCATTTCCGACGCCACTCGTCAATGACTTTCTGTTCCCCAAAACAGGACTGCTACCTGCTAGATCAGGGAGGAATCAGAATCTTCATTTGGAAAGGAAAGAAGGCTTCCAAGACAGAGAGGGCTGAAGCTTTGAATAAAGCAGAGGTGAATATGACAAGGGACCGGTTAAAGAATTACAGCATATGTAACCTGCTCGAATACCGAACACTCTTAGTGTGCATTTCCAGCAAGCAGATATTTTCTTCATTACAGTTGTTCAATTTGTACGATGTGATGGCTTCCTATTTAGCTATACTTATGAATTCTTGCAGTTATTTAAAGCTCATTGTTAAGTACTACTTAAGGTTTCTTCATCATTTTAACATTATATAAATGATGTATTATTGTTATAAATATATATAAACTGTAAGAAGGAGATATGGCGGAGGGGGGGGCAGTATGTGGTTCATTGGGTTAAGACACTGTGTCTGTGATCAGAAGGTCACCAATTCAAATCCCTGGGTTGGTAGAGTAACTCAGAGTTGAACCTTGCTTTCTCAACTCTACGTTGTTTTGGATAACAGCAACTGAGAAATATAAAATAACATGTTTTCAATTTAGGCATACAAGAAAGCAAAGGGTTACTCTCCCTCGGTCAACGTGGAGATGGTGAATGATGGTGCTGAGTCATCGGTGTTCAAGCAGCTGTTCCAGAAATGGATCGTCAAGGGTCAAACAATGGGACTGGGAACAACACATACACGGGGCAAAATTGGTGAGTGTGGATGACGCAACTGGGAAATCAGCTGGACGAGACGTTCAGGTTTAATTCTTTAAGCAAAGGCTAGAACATTCATAACCAAGGAGAGATCCACTGGTCTCCTCAAACAGTCTTCAGAATTGACCTGTTTTAATATATGAGCACAGTTCTGAGCAATAAACTGAACCTCTATGCTGGTGAAAGTAACTTTAAAGCAGCTGGCTGACACCTGCCTTTATGTTTCTATCGATGAACTCAATGTTGCAGCCAAGGTGGAGCAGATCAAGTTTGATGCCACTTCCATGCATGCCAAACCTGAAATGGCTGCACAGCAGAAGATGGTGGATGACGGCAGCGGTGAGGTGGAGGTCAGTGCTACTCTTCATGGTGCCTCCTTTAAAAACCAAATATGCATACATACTGAAATGAAAGCCATATTTTAATGTGTCCCGGGGCCACCATTAGGTATGGCGGATAGAAGACAATGAGATGGTCCCTGTTGACAGAAAGTGGCTGGGCCACTTCTATGGAGGTGATTGCTACCTGATGCTGTACAAGTACGAGGTCAGCAGGAAGCTCCACTACATCCTCTACATCTGGCAGGTCAGTAGCTCTGCGGACTCCTCCCACCAAATGGTATAACCAAATGCCAGTCACTTTCTGTAACCCCCTGGATGATACCAATGGCACAGGGCCGGCATGCTACCACTGTGGAGCTGACAGCATCCGCTTACCAAGCTGTGATCCTGGACCAGAAGTACAATGGGGAGCCAGTTCAGGTCCGAGTGCCCATGGGCAAAGAACCACAGCACCTCATGGCCATTTTCAAGGGCAAAATGGTCATCTATGAGGTAGGCTGGTACAACTGACTGACTTGCTCCTGGTTAAGGAATAGCTCTGCGTCTCCAGAAAGCTGACAGTTCAGCATGACTTGTATAATGACCTACGGTGGTCCTGCCTTCCAATCTCGTTCCCGGCATGTCTGACTCATGTGCCTTGGGTTCCCAGGAGGGAAGCTCCCGGGAAGGAGGCAAGCAGCCACAGTCCACTGCCAGGCTCTTCCATGTTCAAGGCACCAATGAGTTCAACATCCGCGCCACTGAGGTGCCGGCTCGCTGTGCCAGTCTGAATTCCAATGATGTATTTGTGCTCCAGACAGATACCTGTTGTTACCTATGGTATGGAAAGGTAAGACAGCCCTCGCTCTCTTCTGGATGACATAATCGGGTTTACTACCTGCCAAGCTAGAAAATAGCAGTGCATCCTGAACGTTGCAGGGCTGCAGTGGAGATGAGAGAGAGATGGGGAAAGCCCTGGCAGACATCATTTCCAAGAGAGAGAAGCATGTGATTGCTGAAGGCCAGGAACCTGCAGACTTCTGGGTGAACCTGGGAGGAAAGTCTCAGTATGCCAACAGCAAGAGGTAATACTCACGTCTCCAAAGCTGACTGGCCTTCTGCTCAACCACTCTCTCTTTAAGGGATACTCACTTCTGAACCTTGTGTCAATGACAAGGCTACAAGAGGAGAATCACAACATTTCACCCCGACTGTTCGAGTGTTCCAATCAGACTGGGTGCTTCCTGGCTACAGAGATCACAAGCTTCACCCAAGATGACCTGGACGAGGATGATGTCATGCTGCTGGACATCTGGGACCAGGTGAGGCAACATAATCCACAGACTATCTTTGGTCAATATTAGAAGGTCTGACATACAGGCCACACTCTACCTTGAATCATCTCTTTAGCAATGACCTACACTCTTTCAGGTGTTGCTATGGATTGGGAAAGGTGCCAACCAGACTGAGAAAGATTCGGCAAATACTACGGCACAGGAATACTTGCAGACTCACCCAGGGGGCCGTGACATAGAAACACCCATTCTACTGGTCAAACAAGGGTTTGAGCCTCCCACTTTCACAGGCTGGTTCCATGCCTGGGATGCTCAAAAGTGGAGCGTGAGTCACCCATCAATTATCTCCTCCATCCATCAACAATTCAGTCAATTGGATGTAATAAGCATATAAACAGTAGTAGAACCAGCATGATTTCTGCTGCCTGTGATTGTTTGGCATAATTCCTGAGATGGAAATCATGTCAGCACTTCATCATGAGTCCTATACCTATACTGTACTGTATGTCTCAAGGATGGGAAAACTTACGAGCAGCTGAAAGCGGAACTTGGAGACTCTACTGAAGTAATCAAGATTACGATGGTAAGTCACCCTCTGGACAAATAAAAATAAATACCAGAGCACTCTGGCTGTGGTAGCCAACTCAATGTTCGAAAAGACTTCTGGTATGAAATCGTTCTACTACCGGGTGACTCTTCCAAAAATGGGTAGTTTTTGGTTTATAAGAGGTCATGCACCTGGAACTCTACAGACATACAGGCTCAGTTTCCCACTAAGGTCTTGGTCAACAGGTACACAAATTCCCTGACATCTGAAAGTCATGTTTGGGTTGTTTCTGATTCTAGGATGTAGCAAAACCAAGCAACATGGTGCAGAATTCCATTGGCACAGTCCTCCCTACATTCCCTGCAGACAAGCTGATGAACTGCCCAAAGGAGAACCTGCCTGAGGGTGTGGATCCCACCAAAAAGGAGGTCTGTACCCACAGAACATTAGAAGGAAAAGGGTGGGGTACGAGATCCATGAATAAAAAAAGAAGTTAATAGAGTCACAGGTTCATAACTCAGTGGGATCTTATTCTTCAAAAAAATAATCCAGAGCAATAAGTTGTTCTGGCAGATGCACTGGTTAAACCAATAAATTATGCAGTTCATTCAGAGCACAGTCACAAGTCAACCTTTGGCTGACAGAGAGCTTTTGTGACAGTGCTCCAAATATGCTGTAACGCACAAAGTTCAGCTGAGCCGTGTCCTCCTCAACACAGGAGTACCTCTCCAATGAGGACTTCACCAAGGTCCTGGGCATGGCGCGACCCGAATTCTACTCCATGCCGATTTGGAAACAGAAGAATCTGAAGAAGCAGATGGGCCTTTTTTAGAGCTGGCAGCAGCAGAGCAGAGCCTAAAACAAGCCTGCTGAAGAGCATAAAACCAAAATAGCCTGTGGTTAAAGTATAACTAGTATCACTGTGACTTAAGTGTCGCTGCACTCTCAGAAGTACTACTGGTGCAAATGTGAATTCTGTGTTGCCTGACGAGAGTATTTAAGTATATAAATGCATGAGCAAATCATACGACCTTCTGTAATTCTCTGGAAATTTAAGAATGTAGCATTTTTGTACTACAAGTGTTAATCAAGTTTTCTAATGAGACACCCTGTGGTGAACTGCAGTTCCAACCCACATCAGTAGATCTAGCCTGTCCCTATAACTTCCCATATCAGCAGATCTACTCTGCCATTAGAAGATCCACTCTACAACAGTAGATTCAACCTACACCTGCAAAATCTAATGATTCCTTGCTTTGACTTTCTGCCTTAACCCCACCTCATAGGGAATTTACGGTGCTATAAGTATGATGTCAGTCACAAGGAGTAATTCATGTAGTAATTCACGTAGTAATTCGCGTAGTTCATGTCTAATTACTTTTCTGAAGCCATAAATGCAATCTCATTCCCATGTTTTGCTCCATGTTGGTTTTTCCCTCGTCTTCTCATCTGTGAACTCTGATCATTGAGTTAGCTCTTCACCCAATCTCCATGTCATATGGTCCCAAGTGCTGCCCTGATTGGAGCCGATGCTGAATGCAAATAAAGTTACACAAACATGCCAGCTGGGTGTCATGATCAGATATATCCAATTCTAATCCAGTTTATGTGCATTCAGGTTATGTTAAAGTCTATACATTCAAGACTGAAAAGTCATTTTCACTGCATTTCATATTTCAAGAAACCATTTTTTGAAATCAATGTTTATTTTGGGAAAAATGCTAAATTAATCCATATTAAATTACACAGAGTACATAAGATTCAGAAAATAATTGCTAAATTAATTTAATAAACCAATGGATTTGTGTAGGTGTACATACCACTAGTCTGCACTCAGCTTTAATCAGCTATTAGCTGTGATTTTGGGCCTAACCCCATGGCATGTATGGATACTCTGAGGTTATGTGGCGTGCTAACTAGGCCCTCCCCAAGTGGCCAATCAAAATTGCACATCCTGGTGGAAATTAAAAAGAACACATGGAGCATCTGAAGGTGATATACCATGCAGAGCTGTGAGGCTCCTTTTAAAGGAAATGTGTCACTGAACCCAACAGACATAAAAGATCGCATGCAGTAACTGTCCTCCACCTTGTCTTATACGACAGATCACTGTGTTGCATAATGATTGATGAGTCTCTCAGCCTCCCTCACACCAGTGATGTAGGCACCGTGGGTGGTGGTATAAAAGTTTATGTGAGTGGCTTCACCCGCAAACAGAACCTGGAGTGGCTGGAGGGGGGGGGTTAAAGAAAGAAACACCCAATGTGAATTAAGTGCGTTTCCTAGAGCTCAAATAGTTTTGACATGATGGGGCTCCAGAGCATTGTAGGTAGAGCAGTGGGCGGTCTGTACCTTCACTTCTGCATGGACAGGGCTGAGGGGCAGTGGTTCCGCCAAGGCCTGGTGTTCATGAACAGCATCCACACCACATGGCACGTAAGTATAGGATCCCCGCACAAAGGGGTGGCGCCGCCACCTGGACAGGAGGACCCGGCTCGGCTTGGGCACTGGCCAAGAGGTGAAGGTCCTGAGCAAGCTGTGCAAACAATATCAGACTTACAGAACTTCATACAGATGCAGGCATCACTGACAGACATGCTTAATTAGGCTAATAAATTACTGCTGAAGTCAGTAGGGGCAGGCTGAAAAACCAGCTTGGTTCTCATATAAAGCGAATTCCAGCAAACTCCTCTTATCAACATTTTGAAACAAGGAAACTTTGGAATATACCACACAGGCAAAGCAGGTGATGATGGCCATAAAAACCAATAAACACTACAGTCTCCTGACTGCACAACTTACTGGGGCCTACAGCTGCTATTCCAGCAGTGTCATGTTATGTGTTGGCTTTGCATGTTGCAATCCATTAGAGAACCATGAACATATTTGAGGCATGCAGTGTTGCTAGTTAGTGTGAGTTATTCATGGTGACTCTGAGCTGGATGTATTCATTTATTCCCACATAAAGCAGCCCCCAGCTATGGCTAAAAGCCTCCGGCCTGCCAGTCCACCACCCCTGATGTGTGGGATCCCAGGTCTCACATGTACCTCACACAGATGTCCCCAACCTCCTCGTCGCTCAGAGTCTCCATGTGCTCAGCCTCCCGGCCAGTGATCCAGCCACACAACACTGTAGGGTGGCGGGCCACCACATCAAAGCCGCAGATCTTCTTGTACCAAGTCTTGAATGGATCGCCCTCCTGCGTCAGCCCCTCCTGGCCCCTGGGTTCCTCAGGGCTGTGCTTCCACACTAACTGTATCCCGGCACAGTCGTCTGGCCAGAAGCGCTCATCAAACTTCAGGAAGATTTTGTCCACGGTGCCAAAGCCCAGTTTCTGTATGGCGCCAGCCTTCGAATCGGGTAGGGCAGGCTCAAACATGTCCGCTGCCCTCTCCTGAAGGAAGCCCAGCGACGCAGTCACGATCACATGGTCAGCATCATATTCCTGACCGTCCTCACAAACCAACTTTACAGGTTGAGATTCCTTGCCATGCTGGCCAGCGCTGTCCATGGTCCACCGGACACACTGCACTGGCTTGTTGCAAATCAATGCCCCCTGGGGGAAGCACTTCAGCAGGACGTCCAGCAGACCCTGGTAGCCGAGGGTTCCAAGAGTGTTGAAGAAACCCCCCTCCAGTGCGATGTAATGGCTTATCTGGGAGGCGGACACCTCATAGAGGGAGGAGCTGGCCTCGTCTGTACACTCACTCCTCTTGCACCACTCGAAGACCTCCCTGCTCTCCTGGGTTGGGTCTGGGAATACCTCAACAAACGCTTCATCCAGGTAATGACCCAGGCTCCCAGACAGGTATCTGCCCTCCAGCTCGCCATCGAAGGCCCTGGCAGTCAGTCTACCAAAGAGGGCACATACCTGCTCCACATCACTAGGGTGCAGCCTCTGTCCATCCTCCCTGAAGAAGTAATCATCAGGGGTGACAGAGTTGGGCAGGCACATGGTGCTGGCGCCAGCCACCTCATGAAGAAGGCCATGCTCCTTTGCCAGGGTGTACAGTGGGTTGTTTTTCCGCCCATGAATCCAGTTTGCCCCCAGCTCGATTATGTCAGAGCCAAAGGGTCGGGTGGTGTCAATGCGACCCCCCGGCTTTTCCGTGGCTTCAAGGATGAGCACATGCTGAAAGCCGGCCTTACACAATGTGGCTGCAGCAGCCAAACCCGCTAACCCTGCCCCAATGACTATCACCCTGGCAGAAGCAGACATGTTGCACAACCTGCATCGGAAAAGAGTAGACTTCGATTTAACGTGAATGAACACTGAAGTCATCCCAGATCAGCTACAAGAGTGATAATCCTCAATAACGTTTATAGCACTTTCTTGTAGAGATATAACTAAAAGACTGTCAGCAGAAAACAACTTTTAAAACTCAAAACTAATATTTTAGTTTTCATATTTAATGTGATTTGTTAAATTAAATTAAATCAACATGTAGCTATTACTGCTATTATTACATGCATGCTTTGTTAAATATGGACTGGATTAAATATGCAAATGAATGATAAAGTTTAAATGCCTTTGATATTTCCTGATAATGAAAACTACTTACGGGACCGAGAGTCCAGCCTGCTTAACTTGGCCAGGAAATGGCAGGAAATGCCTTTTATCCACCGAGTAACCTTTGGCTTCTATAAACTGCAGGGTGTTATAAAACAGAAAACAATGCCTGTGCATTGGCTGCTCCTTCATCATTTTCCAATGGCAAGGGCACAACAAACATTTTTGAAGTGGTAGGGAAACAAACAGTGAGTAAAAGGTCCCAACTTTTCAGTTTAACTAGCCATGCTAAATATTTTGACAGACACTGGCCAACATACATACAACGTTATTTTGTTGACTGGTATGCAGCGGCCAATCACCCACAAATGGCCTATTGGACAACAGCATGAACAACAGATAGCCTTTTCTATAATGTGCTGCAAGTTTAAATTTACTGAACTCCAGTATACTGTAATGTTACACATTACGTAAAGACACATTCATAGATGTATTCTAACAGACGTTATATCATACTTAGATGAAATCGTTATCGTCGGCTTGGTATTAGATTTAACCTGTATAGATTTTTGTCTACTTACATTTCTTGCTATTTAAAATAAAGCTGTGATAGATCTTTGTTTTTTTCCGGATTGCTTTTTTTCTGTATGGCATACCGCTTTGTTCCGTGTGACCAAAACTGAATCCGGCACAACTTCGGTAACTCAGTTCTCAACTTGTTCAGGTCCTCAAACCAGCAAACAGGATGCGCAAGTCACAAATGCTAAAAGGATAGCAGTTTTCGAATAAAACGTTTTAGGAAGTGAAATCCGTGTTTATATATCTTTAGTTAAATCGGTAAGTTAACGTGGAAGTGGAACATTTTGAAGCCGTGTGTAGGCTAAGAGGAATGCGTGTACTTTTACTCTGTCTCTCCCTTCATCTCCGTATGTAGGTAAAATGGGAACGCGGGTGTTTACTTCTACCTGCAGCTACCACATGCTGCGAGTAGTTTGATTGTCGACAGTTTGATAAATTAAGACAAATGATAAATTAAGATAAATGAATCCAACCCTAATTAAGGATGCTGCTTATCGAAGTTTCGTGTTATATTCCCCTCGAAAGTAGGAAGGACAGATCAGGGTCCCAATATAACTCGGGGGACATGTCTCCCAGCCCCATTTGCGCCCTTGAGAAATGGTGTATATGTGTATTTAATGACCACCTTTGAGGTGATTTTATTAATTACATGCCTGCGTGTCGTGAGCGATAGGTTCTGCTGGGCTCCTATCGGCTGAATTCGTTTGTAGTCGGTTCAGATCGGTTTCTGTCGGTTGCCATCGGTTCAGCTCGTTTCGGGTCGCTTCAGCTCATCAGACTGAAATGTGTAGGCCACACATTTATATTTAAGTTTTATATTTAACATTTATATTTACATTTAAGTTTTATATGTAACATTTATATTTACATTTAAGTTTTATATTTAACATTTATATTTACATTTAACATTTATATTTAACATTTATATATAGACAAACCATTTATATTTACATATGATAAACAATTTTGAACATAATTTACACAGCAAAAAAACCTGATGATCCACAACACCATTGACTTCTAGCTAAATGTCAGAAAATTGTACTAAATGTTGAAAAAGTGGCAAGTACAAAAATGTTTGCTACCTTCACAAACGGCGCCCCATAAAAAAGTCAGTGATTTCGAAACGTTTCGCGTGTCACGTTTGAATATAGCAATATGGATTGATAGGTTGAAAAGCCTCTGTGAGAGCCTATTGCATTGCAGTCTATGTAGAAACGTTGTCTCATCTCATTATGTACGTGTACCCTGCAGCTGATAAAGTACCTTGAACATTGACTATTTTAAAGCAGTTAACAGCTTTTAAATGTACCTTTGATAGAAATCAATAACAATTTGAGAAATACATTCCCAAGTTTCTGACCTTGTTGACGATGAATAGCTAGGTGGCGCTGACATTTCAGTCTGATGAGCTGAAGCGACCCGAAACGAGCTGAACCGATGGCAACCGACAGAAACCGATCTGAACCGACTACAAACGAATTCAGCCGATAGGAGCCCAGCAGAACCTATCACTCACGACAAGCAGGCATGTAATTAATAAAATCACCTCAAAGGTGGTCATTAAATACACATATACACTATTTCTCAAGGGCGCTATTGGGGCGGGGAGACATGTCCCTCGAGTTATATTGGGACCCTGATCTGTCCCTCCTACTTTCGAGGGGAATATAACACGAAACTTCTATAAGCAGCATCCCTAATTAGGGTTGGATTCATGAATGTCTTAATTTATCAAACTGTCGACAATCAAACTACTCACAACATGTGGTAGCTGCAGGTAGAAGTAAACACCTGCGTTCCCACTTTCTCCCTTCATCTCCGTATGTAGGTAGACAGAGTAAAAGTACACGCATTTCTCTCATTCTCGCATTTCTTCATTCACACCGCTTTAAAATGTTCCACTTCCACGTTAACTTACCGATAAATGTGCTGATTCATCCAGTTTTACATTGTGTGTTAAGACACGTAATCTGGCTAATTTGTTTTAAGAAAGTTTTTAATGCAGTTATTAAAAGTGAGACTACGGACATTTCAAACTGTGAAGGAAGCTGAGCAGACGCTGTTTAGTAGGAGTGGATTTGGCAAGAAAAATCAGAGTCAATGTGAGAATAGACAATATAATTTAATTTCAGGCTTGAAAAAAAGGGAATCAAGCAATAAGTGTCCATACGCAAAATTCAAATTAATCAATAGAATTGCAAAGAGAAGAAAAAAAGAATCCAAAACCTAAAAGAAAAAAAAAGTCAGAAAAATTTCTCAAAATTCCCAAACTGCTAGCCTCTAAAATGAGAAGGACAAATCGCAATACTTCCGTAGTCACACAAAACACAACAATCAAGACTCTCGACATAAGACTAGACAAGCAAACATATAGCAGGTGGCCAGCACCATTAACAAAAAAGGTGACCACGTAATAATCAATAATCATAAACAACAACACTAAAACACAAGTTATTACATATGCAAACAAATGGATTTACTACATAAATACAAAAACATTCTATCCCAGTAGCACATGAAAAGACATAATACAGAGGCGGTTTGATCACGGCCGCCTCAGTCATCCCCACGACCATAACCAGTGTGAACTAGGCCAAGTAGGCACAGGACCAAATAAATAATACTTTGTTTCCTGACGGCACCCTTTTGGTGCCGGACAGATGCTGCCAGACCGAAGACCGCAATAAACAGTGATCATTTTATGCTCGCAAACATCTCTTTTGTGCTCAAGTTTGCGCCCCTACTTAAGCACAATAAATGTCCACAGCATAACAAAGTAGTCTTGCATTTTCCTTCCATTACATGTACATTGCATTTGTAAAGCACCAGTACAATGTTCGCTCGATAATGTTATATGCGAATGTGAAAGTCATTGTACTTGTGTATTTGTGTGTAGAACAGTCTCCATGGAGGGTTTCTCTTTGTGGTCGCTCCATGAACGTCACACAAACAACCTGTTTGTGAGTTTCACTGGGTTGATGAGTGTTATGTTGCGCATGTGGATTTTATTGGATTATTTGACTTACCCCATGCTGACGCCTTGACCATTTTCAAATGACCTCATTATCTGCAGCAACACATTGCTGAGTATGTGCTAAGGACAGGCGTATGATGGGGCCGCAAGTTTGTCTGGTTATTTAAATGGAGTTGCAGCAATCTTTAAACAGAGCAACCCTGTAGTCATATATGTGCATTGCTTTGCTCACTGTTTAAATGTATGCTTACGGGACACTGGGGAAAAAAATGTAAGGTCACATGAGATGCACTGGAGTTTGTATAATATGTTTCACTAGATGCGTCACTATCTCCTAAACAAAAGCATGAATTTCAAGTGGGGAAAAAAAACTGGGGTCGGAAAAATTAAACCTACAGGTTGTCCAACGTGATGGACTGTGCAAAAAGTTGTGGTGAAACTCTTAACACAAATAAATGAAGAATCAGACAATGAAACTAGGAAAGCTAAGGCACTTAATAATTGATACTTTATTGATCCCCGTGGGGAAATTGTCTTTACACCTCCCTCAACTTGCTCTTTTGTAGAGTAAACTGTCCATGAAGGGCAGCCATCTGTTGGGGCACCCAGGGTGCTGGGGTTTAAGGGCCTTTGACGTCACATCCCATTTCACTATAATAACCTTAACCTAGACCAAATCTGCTTACTCTTGGATCTTTGCTTGGACACCACTTATTTCTCTTACAGAGGTGATTTTTACAGACGGAGACATGGCTGTGCCATAGGGTCCCCAGTGTCATCCATTGTAGTCGAGTTGTACATGGAAGAAAAAGCACTCAACTCTTTCCCAGGGAAGACACCAACCCACTGGTTCAGATATGTTGACACCTGGGTAAAGATCAAGATTCAAGAGGTATAGGCCTTTACAGACCACATTAATAACTGTTATAGAGAAAGTTATTCTGAAAGGTGTGCATTGTCCCCCAAAGTCCACTGATGAAAGCACACTTCATAGGACATGGCTGTCTCATTCTCAGTTTCAGAACTATTAACCCCTTAGTGTGTTGCCTAATTGCACTTTAAGTGGATGCAATATAATAATGACTATGACAGACAAAAATTATCTGAAAATCCAAGGCATGTGCATTTATCTCTGTAGTCCACTGATCAAAGCACACTTCACTAGATGTGCCTGTCTTGTCTAGTTTTAAAGTTATTAATGTATTGTCCCACTGCACATTATACGGATACATTCGAACATTCAAAAATTAATTAAAAATCGTACTGAGGGGGGCCAAGCTTTGTACTAACCTTTGTCACACAAAAAAATGGGAACCAACTTGCAGGTAGGCAGGGGAGGGGGCCTCGCCCTAGACTATGGAGTAATTATAATTAGAAAAGCAGAAGGTGTATATTAATTATAATTATATTAATAATTATATTAATTATATTAATTATTAATTGTAATTATAATTACTCCATAGTCTAGGGCGAGCCCCCCTCCCCTGCCTACCTGCAAGTTGGTTCCCATTTTTTTTACAAGGGTCATGGTGACCTTGTGCTTATGCTTGACCGGCTGGGCCTAACAAGGGAAAGGGTCGCTGATGCTGCAAAATGACTAGACAAAAAGGTGGGTGTGGGTGCTAACGAACAGCAATTGTCAAAATCGAGTTGTATGCCACGGGAGTGGAAAATAGCAACACCAGCAGACGCCCCAGACGGGCTATATAAGCCAGACCCAGACAACAGAGTTTGAGCTTCCTTGGTATGTACTGCTGTGCATATAGGCTGGCTCCCAGATCGATCTGAGCAACGAATAAACAGAGAGCTGACTTACAACCATCCTTCGCCTCCAGTGTGCATCTCTTTCCTCATCAACGGACTCGGTAGAGTCGAACTCCAACAGTACCTAATGCAATCTGGGAAACAAAGGGATGTGCAACCCAAAATGCGAAACCACCATGTCATTACAGCTGACAGGACCTATAATATTAGCTATTAACACGATTTTGCACAAGTCACTAAATGGTTCGAAGCGCAAAAATGATCGGTGTGCATCGTTGTATGTGTACTGGACATCACAATTCTGTCATTAAAAACACCCCGCCTTCCGTTAAAAGTTATTAAAGCCAGAAAACTGAATATCGAATATGAAGCTAACTTAACCGCGGTGACTCGAAGATGCCTAAGGATCTATTAGCACCATTTACAACTCAGTATTTAAGTAAATTATAAACAGTAATATTGCCATTTTGAAGTGTTTTAAAAATATTAAAGTAGTGACGGATACGTCCTTTTACAGTGGTTTTATTTATATTTTTATTATATTACTTTCAATTACAGTCTTTTAACTTGTGTTTTCCTCAATTTATTTGTAATGTGCGCCGGAAGCCGCGGAAATGTATATTTCTTTCCTATGATGAAGTACAGAAATGACAATTAAAGCTTTGAAACTAAGTTATATGCACATGTTTTCGGCACCGGAGAAACACACAAAGCAAAGCCTGAAGGCATACAAAATCCTTGACACTTGGTCGTACTTTAAAGATTTCTTGACGAAATTAAAGTGACGAAGACACCAACAAATATTCTAGTTGTACGTTTCTCAGCGTCATGTGACGTCACCCGGTTCCACTGCTAATTTGATCCGTCGGATATAACTGATGAGAATCTAAACGGTTCCTAGACAGATATAAACAATATTATAAGCCGGTGTCTAAAGTACTTGTTATTTAAGTGCCAAAACGTAAAGAGAAGCACTTTTAAACATTCACTCTTGTCTTTTGCTACGTACCTGTCTAAGAAACGCTACACATAAAAATACCATGTGAAGGATTATTTACTTCGCTGGGCACCTCCCTGGAAAAGAAAAGAAATGGCGACCGATTTCTGCTTTACTAATGCTAATGAAGCCGGATCATCAGAGGGGAGCGACATGTGCGAGTGGTTTTGACCGACTTGGGAGTCCGTGAGAAACAAGCACTTTTTCGCCGGTGCTGGAAGCGGTAGGTTGCGATCGTGTATTATCTTAACGAAGCGCCATGCAGAGGGTGCAAAGAGAGCTTTGCTCGAGAATTATACCAATGTGCAACAATTAAATGGAGCTAGTCTCGCTATTTGTAAAATTACTTTAACATCACACTCGCATTTGGTGATTTTGTTATTTTGTTGTTGTTTGAGGTGTAAAACAGTGCATTGAGGTGTTGTGGGTAACTTTGTGAGTTTTAGTAGTAAGTCAGTAAGAGCGAGGGTGCGCAGTTTAACAGCGTGCCTCCTTTAGTCGTGGACAGCATCTCTGGAGTTCCGGCATGGATGCATCGGAGCCGGTTTTGAATCCCCGCATCTGCGCTGAAAGTCAAGTGAACTGCGACGGTACGGGTTGGACGAATCTAACAGGATTAAAACAAAAACATTCATATACACGTGTATATTTATGTACTTTATGTCATAGCTATATGCAATGAATATGTATTTTGTGTACGTCAGAATTGGCGAAATAGCTGTTCACTTGGCACGTGAAGATTGTATGTCATATAGAACAGTCTATATGGCTACTCTTCCATGCCATCTCTTATACCTGACATCCCTTACAGAACAACATGGCATTACTGTGGACCCCAAGGAGCCGCACTTCTGTGGGAGGTGCAGGCAGAGTCTTCCGGAAGGCTCACTTCTTTCCTCCCATCAATGTCCAGCCCCAGTGTTGATGGCTCAGGGGGGCGGTCTTGGGGAGGCAGGCCGGCCAGGCTACATGTGCCCGCTGTGCAAGCGCACATTCAGTCTGGCAGGAGCTCTGAAGCAGCACTTTCGGATGCACCATGGCGAGCCTGGGGAGCCGGCGCTCTGTCCAGAGCCAGGGTGCTCATTCAGCAGCAAGGACCGGCGCGCGTATCAGCGGCATCTGAGCAGGGTGCATGCACTGCAGCCCGTGCTCTGTCCCCAGCGCTTCTGCCGCAAGGCATTCCGTACGGAGACTGAAATGGAGCAGCACCGACGGACGCACTTCCCTTTTCATTGTGCCCACTGCCCCTTTGTCACCACAAGTGCCAGACAGCTGAACGAGCACTGTCACGAGCACCGGAGTCCATCAGGGGACTGGGAAGGTAACACGTGAATCCTGGTCTCTGTGCCTCTCTTGTGACTGCTCAGCAATGAAGATATCCATTCCCAGTGGTTCATATGGTTATTACCATTTAAATAACACTATTCAGTATTATGGTCAAATGTCCCCAGAGATCAGGGCTTACTGGACTCTTTTAGGTTTCATTATAAACCTCCTGCTCTCTTTGACCTAGGAGAAAAGGGAGGGATGGAACCAAAGCAGCCTGAGAAGGAAGATGAGCCTCATCAAAAGTCTAAAAGAGGCAGTGAAGTGCAGCCAATGGATCAGGCAGCTCACATGGACAAGCCCAAGGATCGCTGCTTTAAAAGTATTCATTGCTTAATGTTCCTCAGAAGTGGTATAATTGCACAGTGATAGTTTTAGAGGGGCATACTATCTGTGAAAGATGCAAATGTAACCTCAGCATTGTATTGACGATGTATGCTATGCTCTTGTGAGAATGTGGGAAGGTTAATAGTGAAATTTCAGAGTTGACCAGTGTCACCAGATGTTGATTTTCAAGTTGTAATGAAGTCTCAATCCTTGATGCATCAAACTGAATGTTTCCTGGGTTTGCCCATCCTGGAGAACATATGTTGGTCTCTGTAAGTTGTTTCATTTGCTGGTGGCCACTCTGAAACTGATCTTGCCCCCCCTGCCCCAATTCTTTGCCCAAGGTCATGTAGCCGAGGGCACGGAGCACCTCTACCGCACCCACATGTGCCCCGAGTGCCGCCGCTGCTTCAAAAAGCGCACGCACCTCCTGGAGCACCTGCACCTACACTTCCCCGACCCTGGCCTGCAGTGTCCCACCTGTCGGCACCACTTCACCAGTAAGAGCAAGCTGCGCATCCACTTGCTGCGGGAGTCTGGCCAGAAGCCCCACCGCTGCCACCTGTGCACGTATGGTGCTGTCGAGCGCAACTCCCTGCACCGCCACTTGGCCAGCGTCCACGGCGGAGAGGGCGGAGCAGCCCCTTCGGACCCCTACCCTTGCCCCACCTGCGGAGAAGTCTTTCTGCAGAGCCAGGCCCTCAAGGCCCACATGAAAGCACACCGGGCCCTGCCAGCGGGCCGGCAGCCCCTGGCCTGTTTCCAGGAGGGCTGCCCCTTCCGTGGTGCTGACAGGAGGGCGCTGCAGAGGCACGTGCGGGAGAAACACGGCGTGGAGGCAGTAGAGTGCCGGTATCATACCTGCGGCGCCTTCTTTGGCAGCCAAGAGGACATGGAGGCTCATCGGCGCACCCACCTGGCCTTTCACTGCCCGCACTGCACCTTCTCCAGCTCCAACAAGAGCAGCTTCCAGCGGCATAAGCGGCAGGGCCACGCTGGGCCAGCAGAGCTGCACTGTGCCTTCTGCCCCTTCACCACCTTCAACCCCGTGGAGTTCGCCGAGCACATGGGACGCCTACACGCCAATGAGAAAACTCACCGCTGCCCTCAGTGTGAGTTTGTCACAGCGCACAAGCGTGTGCTGGGGAGGCACATGCTGCTGCACACCGGTGAGTGGAAGTCCCTGCAGATGATCCACATCGACCCGGTCCGGTCCCGCTCTGTTGATGACTTGTGGTCTGTATTGCAGGCGAAAAGCCCCACAAGTGTAAGCTGTGTGACTTCCGGTGCCGGGATGAGACCTACTTGTCAAAGCACATGCTGACCCACTCCAGTGACAAGAACCATATGTGTTCCGAGTGTGGCTACGTGACCAAGTGGAAGCACTACCTGAATGTGCACATGCGCAAGCATGCTGGTGACCTCAGGTAAGGCCTTCACCAGTTCTCCAGCATGCCCATCCTGCTTGGCTGTACATCAGTACAGCTCCACTCTCCCTTCAGGTACCAGTGTGACCAGTGTTCATACCGCTGCCACCGCTCTGACCAGCTGAATAGCCACAAGCTCAGGCACCAGGACAAGTCGCTGATCTGTGAGGTATGCGCCTTCTCCTGCAAGCGGAAGTACGAGCTGCGCCGGCACATGCAGCTGAAGCATAGCGGTGGGGAGCAGCAGGTACCACTCTTCCAGTGCAGGTACTGTCCATATAGCACACGCTACAGGCAGGCACTGCACAACCATGAGAATTGCAGGCACACACGGCACCGCGAGTTCCGCTGCGCGCTCTGCCCCTATGTCACCTTCAGCAGCACCAGCCTCTTCTTGCATAAGAGGAAGGTGCATGGCTACATGCCCGGGGACAAGGTATGGCTGGAGTACTACGCTAAGAAGGAACGTGAGCGAGGTGGCGCCACTAGGGGCTTCCTGGAGAAATGGGATGAGGTTACGGCGAGGGACCAGCAGGTGCCCTCTGAGGCAGGGGAAGCTCCCAGCCAATTGGAGGGCAGCTTGCAGATCATGGGTGGGAGCGGTGAAAACGAAATGACTGCAGATGCCACTACGTTCGCGGATCAGGAATCTGAAACGGTCACAAAGGGAACTGACTCGGAAAACAGGGTTGGCACTAACATCAGCAGTTCTGAGGTGGCTGCCACTGATGGCAACAATGGAGAATGTTGCCTGTTGGTTTTGACCTCCATAGTTCAACCTGAAAGCATGCCTGACACCTGCATACCAGGAGACGTTGAGAGCGGGGGTATATCAAGTTGGGAGATGCAGCTTGATCTTAAAGCATTTCCAGCTGAAGGGGGGAGTCCCATGTGTCCTTCCCAAAGACAGAGTGAAGATGACCAAGAGAGGGTGCTGATAGGGGACAGCGAAGGCCAGAGTGATAGAGAGAAGTCATCGATCCCTGAAGCCAATGCGTCTGAGCAAATGGATGGTGCCGGAGTGGAGTCTTCCTGCTCCGAGTCCCACTTCACGGTCCAGCGGAGGCAGGACAAGGAGCAGGCGGAAGCACTGGTGCTGGAGGGCCACGTGCAGATGCTGGTGGTGGAGGCCAAAGCCCGGGTGCACCGGTGTGACTTCTGTGCCTTTGCCACATACACAGAAGCCGCCCTGGCACAGCACCGCCGTGTGTCCTGCAGAGCCAGGAGAACAGTGCTGAGGTGTAAGGAATGTGGAGCGATCTACAAACAGCAGCGTGGCCTGGACACCCACCGACTCAGGAAATGTCCTGTGCTCCTAAAAATGGGCAGGAGGTTCCCCGTCTCGGCAGGAGCCAGACAGCCAGGGGTTTCTGACCAACAGTCCCAGGATCAAAGGAAAGTGGATCATCCTGTAACTGGGGCAGAGGACAGAGGAATGGGGCCACTTTCTGAAGAAGCAGTCACTGAGGCGTCAGAGGGACCCAAGAGACAAGACATGGAGAGCAGCATAGCAGACATCCACATAGACACCCCTGAACATGAAATAGACTCGAACATGGGCGAGACACATGCAGCGGGAAAACAGGATATGGATCTTGGAGAGACAGACTCTGTACCTCTCCCCTCAGGGACAGTGGAAGGGCAGGGATATAGTAAAGCGGCTCCTCAAACTAGAAGCTCTGAGGAGAATGAGGGTGGGGTGGCAGGAGAGGGAAGCACTGAAGAGCAGGACAGCAGGAAGATAATGGAGAGGATGGGCCTCCGCTTCTTCTGCCCTAGCTGCCCATTTGCGTGCCATCAGGAGCGAGCGCTCAACACTCACCGCCGGCGAGGCTGCCTTAAGCCCGGTGATATTCAGTGCCAGAGCTGTTCCTTTGTGGCCAGATCACGTGAATCCCTGGAGCGCCACATTCTGATCCATCCAGGCCAGCGGCTTTCCTCGGCACTGCAGTGCCGGAAGGCCTTGCTCCAGTGCAAGCTATGCCCATTCACCTGCAAGCAGGCACGCTGTATGACGCAGCATATGTCCCTGAAGCACGAGGGCATGCGCCCCCACCGCTGCCGCTTCTGTGCCTTCAGCACCACACGCCGTTACCGCCTGGATGCCCACGAGTCATTGCACACGGGTGTCGGTCGCCTGGCCTGTCGGCTCTGCAACCACACCTTTGGTACCGCCTCCAAGCTGCAGCTACACCAGCAGCGGGTTCATGACCGGCAACCCACCCACTTCTGCACGCTCTGTGACTACGGTGGCTACAGCTCCAACGATGTGGCCCGCCACAATCTCAGCTGCCACACGGGAGAGCTGAAGTACGCCTGTGACCTCTGTGCCGCCCGCTTCAGCTCCAACGCAGCCCTTAAGCAGCACTGCCGTCGCCGACACCGGGATCCCGGCAGCCAGCCTTGCCCTCGATGTGACTTCATGGGCCGCAGCCGGGCCACCCTTGTGGCTCACCTGCGGCAGCAGCACCCGCGGCTGGAGTGCGCCCCCTGCGGCACCGAGTTCCTGAGCCGCGAGGCTCTGGCGGAGCACCGCAGAACTCACCTGACCCAGCGCTGCCCAGCGTGCCCCTTTGCAGCACGCGGGAGGCAGCTGCTCGCGCAGCACCTGCTGGACGAGCATGAGGACGGCTCCCCGGAGGACAAGCCGCTAAAGTGTGCTGCATGTGACTTCACCTGCCGTCACCAGTTGGTGTTTGAGCAGCATGTACGCTCGCATGGCGGCACCCGCCTGTACCGCTGCACCAACTGCCAGTACTCCACCCGCAACCGCCAGAAGATCACCTGGCACATCCGCATCCACACGGGCGAGAAGCCATATCGCTGTGAGCAGTGCGGCTACACCTGCGCTGACCCCTCTCGGCTCAAGGTATGCCCCACCCACCAGTGGCTGACTAGCCCTCCCCCGTCTGTCGAGTGATTTCAAATTCAGAATTCGCTTACATGTACACCTACATGTACTAGGAATTTCTCCCAGCAGTATTAGTGCATATATTCAAAAACCACATGCAACATAAATTCAAAAGATACAAAGAAAATAGATTTGAAATTTAAGCTATAGCCCAAAATCAGTACAGATTGCAGTCAGTAAACTGGTGTTTACAAAATTTACAGTATGTACAACATGGCTTGATGGCTGAAGCAACTCTTCTCTATTGCAGTACCACATGCGGATTCACCAGGATGAGCGCAAGTACCTATGTCCAGATTGTGGCTATAAGTGCAAGTGGGTGAACCAGCTGAAATATCACATGACCAAGCACACAGGTAATGACTGAGGGCCCCCTGGAGGTCAGCACAGGCACTGCTGCCGCTTCGTCTGCTCATTTGAATATAAAAATGCTTTGTTGTCCAGTGCATAGCTGTCAAGTCTCCCGTTTTGGCCGGGAAACTACCGTATTTTACTTCTCTTTCCCGCCGTCCTCCCGTATTAGTATTTTCCCGTAAATCTCCCGTATAATAATATATATATATATATATATATATATATATATTTAAAAATTCTTCTGCCTCTCCAAACTGAACTGTCAGTAGCCTCGCGAGAACTGCCACCTGCATAGCCTGGGTGGCAGTTATCGCGAGATTAGTGCCAACAGCGGGAACGAGAAAGGAGAGAGATGGATGGATGGATGTGTAGAAGGAGAAGGCGTCCCTGCCAAGAAACAAAGAAGTCATGTAAATACGTCGGAAAATGGGACGACGAATTTACTTTCCTAAAGAGGAGCAGGATGGGGCACAGTCACGCGTTCTGTAAGATTTGTAAATGGGATTTTAGTGTCTCCCACGGGGAAGGAACGATGTCAGTCGGCATGAAAAATCCAAGTCATTAGTGAATGACAGAGAGCCGCATGAGTGAACATGAAAAATGAATAGAAAATGTGCAATGAAAATAAAATGTAAATGACAAATGGTTATTTTATATTTCTTGTACACCTGTCTTAAAATGTAAGGGATACTGGAGCCTGGTTGCGGTGGTGGGATGGCTCACGGCGGGTGCCGGAAAATTTCCTTTATTTTCAAATCCAAACCTTGACAGATATGCCAGTGAGACTTCTGTGATTTCTCAACAGGTGCCAAGCCATACGCGTGTGAAGAGTGTGAGTACCGCACAAACCGGGCAGATGCCCTGCGTGTGCACCGCGAGACCCGCCATTGCGACAACCGCGCATTCATCTGTGAGAAGTGTGGCAAGGGCTTCAAGACACGCTTCCTGCTGCGCACGCACCTACGCCGCCACAGCAACACCCGGCCCTATGTGTGCCGTCTCTGCCGGCGTGCATTTCGCTGGCCCGCGGGACTCCGGCACCACTTCCTCACACACTTGGAGTGCCAGCCCTTCTTCTGCCGCCACTGTTCCTACCGGGCCCGCCAGCGATTCCAGGTGGTCAAGCATCTCCGCCGGCACCACCCAGAGCAGCCCTCAGAGGAGGGTGTGGGCCAGGACCCGGGGCCACACTCGGTGTCACTGCATGAGGCCCGGCTGGGCGAGGAGGAACAGGAAGGTGGTTCAGGGGAGGAACGGGAACTGGAGGTTGGGCTAAGGGGGGAACTGGAACTGGAGGTTGGGCCAAGGGAGGAACAGGAGGATAGAACCGTGGAGGAACGGGAATAGAAGGGTGAGTCAAGGGAGGAACAGGAGCCGGAAGATTGACAGAGATTAGAGCAGGAGTAGGCCTTGGACTCATGAGTGCCCCAGCTCTCGCCCTGAACTCTCGCAGTCTCACACCGGTAACAACAGCAAGCTGCAGAGTGGCCTACTCTGTGTGGGAGCCTTAATGTTAAAGTTGTGACGTTTATCACACAGCTGCAATATTAAGATACAATATTGTTAAGACATAAACATTTGTATCTTATTATTATTTGTATCTTTTGATTCTTTGCCTTGAACCATGCGACACGATGTGACCAACACTGTATAGCCAAAACCAAACTTCACGCGTGGGTCTGTGTGTTGTGTATGTGACACCTCCCCTGCAAGTTCCTCACTCTGTTTCGTTTATTCACTTTGAGGCCATTGACGAGCTTTGGCCCACCAGACAAATGACAGTCAGCAGCTGCAGCACGAAGCTGGTGTCAGAGAAACTGGAAAACTGATAGTTTTTCTGAAATTTACATTTGTTTAGCAGACACTGTTGTCCAAAGCAATATATAAGTGAGGCAGAAAGTACAAGTAAACCAGTTGATTGGCCAGTTATTAGCCCTAACATCAGGTGCTATTTAGATGGCACTGCAGGCACACAACTTTTTGATCTGTGTAACGTTAGCAAACAGGGAGGTTTGGACACAAAAGCTTTTTCCTTCTATATCAACCGTAATTTTGTTTCCTGTCCTGTTGTCTTCTGGTTTTTATTCACTATCCATTTACACTACAACGTGGAAGGAGGTTCCACTGATGTTGGTTAATCTTTTTAAGCACTTTGGAGTCGACATGTTTAGAAGGCACTGTATATAACAAACTGAATTTGTGAACAGAATCATGCCAAAAAAACCTGTGGCACAAAGTACATATGTACAGAATCAAGATTATGTGTATTAATATTTCTTATAAATGTAATTAAGAAACATACTAATAAGTGATACACTGCCTCTTTCTTTACTGCTCAGCCACTTTAGGGGCAGCGTGTGACTTGGTGGGCTGACATCTGAAGGTCACCAGTTCAAGCCCAGTCTCCGCATGTCTGTGGGTCCTTGAGCAAGGCCCTTATCCCCCAGCTCCCTGGGGGGCACAACAGGTGGCTACACTTTGTGGCTAGCTTGCTCTCACCTACAGACTGCAAGCTGGGGGAGGGATAAAGAGAATTTCCCTATGGGGATCAATAAAGCATTTGTTGTTATTTTTTTTAACTTCTTGAGCGGTATCTCAAATATGACTTTCTGCCATTCACACACTGCCACCTAGTGGGCAGGTGAATGTATGGCAAACTTTGTTATACTGCAACCTCCAAACACCTTAAGGAACACTTCTGATGCCATCTACAAAGCACTTCACCCTGGTGAAAGACACCAAGTTCTGAATAGGTAATATAGCCAAAATGTCATAGAGATATTCTTCGTTAGAATGTTTTGTTTGTTTTTTTTTGGCAGTCAAATAGAGATGTGTAGTAATATTAATCACTTAACCAGCAATTCTACCCTTACAAGAAACACTGCTTGAAGCATTATAATAATAAATTTAAGGTATGTAACATACTGTACACATAAAAGAAACTGACTCATTATAGCAAAAGTTTTTTTTAATTTAATACATAAGTTTAAAAAATTGAGTACGAATGAACAATAAGCACTTTGGTCAATAACTACTTCTGAACTCAGATTTCACCAAATACAAATACATGATAGATAAATAAAATTGGGGTTCGAACCATTTGATTTACACATGTCTACCACTTTAAAAGGTACAAAATATTTTTTATTATTACACAAACAACAATTAAGATGAAGAAACAGAAATCTTGAGTATGCATAGGTATTCACTCCGTTTGCTTTGAAACCTCTAAATAAGAGCTGGTCCTACCGAATAACTTCATAAGTCGTGATTCCGACTTATGTACAGAGCAGGAAGAGTGGCCAGAAAAAAGCCGTCCCTTAAAGGAAAAAAATAAGAAAATCCATTTGGAGTTTGCCCAACAGCATGTGACAGACTGCCCAAACACAAGGAAGAATATTCTCTAGTCACATGAGACCAAAATGTAACTTTTTGGTCATCGTGGGAAACACAATATGTGGTGCAAACCCAACACTTCCCATCACCCTAGGAACACCATTCCCACAGTGAAGCAAGGTGGTGGCAGCGTCATGCTGTATAGGTGTTTTTCATCTGCAGGGACAGGAAAGCTGGTCAGGATTGAAGGAAAGATGGGTGGCACTAAATACAGGGCAACTCTTTAGGAAAACATGAGTCAGCTAGACATTTGAGACTGTGACGAAGGTTCGCATTCTAGCAGGACAATGACCCTAAACATACTGCTAAAGCTTTACTGGAGTGGTTTGAAAGGAAACACGCAAATATCTTAGAATGGCTCCTCAGTCCAATTGAGTATCTGTGGCATGACTTGACGATTGCTGTACACCAACGCAACCCATCTACCTAGAAGGAGTTGGAGCAGTTTTGCCTTGAGGAATGGGCAAAAATCTCAGTGGCTAGATGTGCTAAACTAATAAAGATGTATCCCAAGTGACTCGCAGCTGTAATTGCAGCAAAAAGCAGCTCTACAAAGTGGGGGTGAATACCTATAGTATGCACACACAAGATTTCTGATATCTTAATTATTGTTTGTGTCACAATAAAAATAATTGCATCTTTAAAGTGGTAGGCACGTTGTGTAAATCAAATAGTGCTAACCGCTCCCCCCCCCCCCCAAAATCCATTTTAATTCCAGCTTGTATTGTGACAAAACAGGACAAACATCAAGGGGGATATATTTGCAAGGCACTGTCATTGACTCCTCGAACTGTGCCATTTGCCTTATTGTATGTTGCTTTGGACAAAAACATCAGCTAAATAAACTAAATGTTAATGCGTTGTTGGATTGCCATGACTCAAACACTTATTGTAAATACAGTTGCAACAGGTCATTATCCACCACTAAGGTGTGCATTAACAATAGTGCAGAGAGATATCTGCTTTCATATAAAACATGAAACTATTACAAAATGTGAAAAACTTTTTCTTTTTCTGAGATGTTTAGCTTTGTGACAGTTACAAAGCGCACATTAAATATTTTATTTAAAACATTGACATCCACCAAATTACAAAAGTCTATTTTGTTTTGCTTTTTTATGGTAATGATTATCCACTGCCCATTCCCAACCTGTGCAGCATTCAGTGTGTATCAGTTTTAAAGACCTTTAACCTGCTTTGCACACCATTTTCCCAGTGGCACGTCCAGCCGAGCTGAGTCTGGCCTCAGATGATGGTCCTTCATGAAATATAGCTCTTGCTAAGAGGCTCCAGTTGGCTACCTGTCAGCCTGTTAAACTCCTTCAGGATGCGGTGTTCTTCCTGGAACATCTTATAATAATAAGGAAGGACTTTAACCACTTACTGTGACACACGTAATGATTTCAATACCTTTTTAACTATTCTACACTGAAGCATAAAAACTAAATATATGACAACATTTAAAACGTACCTTTATCCACTCTTCCTCCGTGTCATGTTTGTACCCGAGCAGATGACAGATTCCATGCGTGGTGACAATCTGTTAAAAATTAAAGTGAAACGTAAAAGCCTGGAAGATTATGCCTGAAATCTCCATGCATATGCATATTCATTTCTACATACAGTTAGGGTGCTCTGGAAGTCCTCTGGCGACCCGATGCACTGCTGCATAATAAGCTCCACCCCCAGGAATATGTCCCCTAGATTGAGATCGTCATTGGTAAGGTTGCTTGGTAACTTCCCGGCCTGCAGGTCCTACGCGTAGAAGGACATAAACTAAGGTCTCACATGACATTATTCTAACAGGCAAGGAGGTGCACCAGCCATCGGCAGACAGATACTCGCCTCGTAGAAAGGAAAGCTCAGGACGTCAGTCGGCTTGTCGGCGTTCTTGTAAGTGCGGTTGATGCGCAATATCCTGCGGTTGTCCACGCAGATCAGTCCCAGATCGAACCGCTGGATGCCCAGGATGCGCCGCAGAACTTCGGTATCCCGGCGTAGGCAGGCTCGACGCAGCGGAACGGCGCTTTGCAAGTTGCGAATCAACAGGCTCATGGCGCTGCTTTTTAAGCAGGATAATTTATGTTCTCCTATACTAACAAAAATATACAGAGTCGAGGGTTTGTCTGGAGATACTTAATCTAACTATGTAAATAATTTGACGGTTGCGCCTTCTATCACTATAAACACGCTTGTGCTACTCTGTCGGACGCAATTTCCCACAATGCTCTGCAAACTGCTCGCATGATTTATAATGCACAACCGTTATCACAGCTGCTAATACAGATAGAGGAAAGCGCAGGGCTGCATCAGGGTAAGCCTCCCTGCATATTTAACGTAAATAATCCCGTATGCAATCAGGTTGCCGCCCGGATGCGAGCTCCAGGATGCGGATCGTGACCCGGAAGTTGTTTATCCGAGCTGGAGAGACGGAGTTAGGAGGCAGTTTGTTTGTGCGTTGGTGTTAAGACAGTTTGTATATTTCCGCAGATGTGACACAGGCGCGGATATAATCTCCCAGGCCGAAGGACGCCGAAATCTACCGCGCTGTAAGAACTCTGTTTCGACTTTTGAAGGCCGTATTTTTGGGCTTTTTACACAATGAATCCGTCTGGGCTTTTCGGCAGAACACAAGGCGGAGCGTTTCAGTCTCCGGGCGCCCCGACCTCGGGGCTCTTTTCCTTCGGCCAGCAGAACGCCCCTTTCGTGCAGCCGCCTGCCCTCGGCCAGGGCACCGGCCAGACCTCGCTCTTCAGTACATCGTCTGCCTTCGGCCAGACCGGATCCCTTTTCGGGCAGCCTGGCGGGACGGCGTCTGGACAGGCCCCGACCTTCGGCATGCCCGGTTCTGGGAGTCAGACCCCGTCGTTTGTACAGAGCGACACCAGGTTCGGCCCGCCGCCCTCCTTCGGGCAGCCGGCCGGGGTCGGTCAGAGCTCTGTCTTTAACCAGAACTCGGCTTTTCCCCAGACCTCTGCCTTCGGACAGACCGGCGGATTTGCTCAGCACACACCCGGCTTCGGCGGCTCTAACGCTATCTCCGCCTCCTCTGTTCCCCCCTCCTCGGGGTCTAGTCAACCACTGAGATTCGGACAGTTGTCCACAGGGTCTTCTTCGGTATTCTCCCCTGGAAGCGTTCAGGGCCGCGGATTTAGCACCTCAGAGTTCAGCTTCAAGCCGTCAGACGCAGCTGTGTTCAAACCTATTTATAGCGCCAGTCCTGAACCGGCTGTATCCCAGGCTGTGTCCGAGTCTTTTGGTTCCAGCCCATCCAGCACCACCGCTACCAGTATGGACAGCAGTGGGCCTGCTCCTGCTGCCTCTGGGTTCCTTTCTGGAGCATTAGGTTTTAGCTTCTCGCAGCCCATCGCAGTGTCCAGCAGCATCCTCCCCACCAAAGATGCACATCCCAGCACCACCCAGGAGTTCAGCTTCTCGAAACCAGCAGCACCCTCCGTTGGTGCTGGCAGTGGCCTGGGTGGGGGGACCTCCCAGGCCGCCTCTGTCTCCAGGTACTCTGCCTCTAGCCTCCATGAGCCCCGGCCACTGTTTGGTGCTGTCAGCTTTGGTCCGCTAAAACCCAAGACTGACGCTGGGGTTGTGTCTGGTGAGGTCCGTGAGGGGGAGAATGCAGGGGAGGCAGCGGCTAAGGGTACCAAGCGGAAGGAGGAGATGGTGGAGCATTTATCAGAGGAGCCCCAAGTTGGTGCTGACTCCGCCCCCAGGCACCCTCCCAAGAGGCCCCTGGTCCGGGGCCGGGGGCCTGTCAGCAGCATCTTTCGCAGTGCCTTGACCAGCATCCTGAAGACACCGGCCCTACAGACCCGGCGAGAGCCGAAGAGGAGTGAGGAGCCACAGCCAGACTGGGGGGAGGCGGAGCACCAGGGTTCGATGGCACCGACCACCAGCCACTCACCCTCAACGCCGCCAAGGTCACAGGCCCCAACCCGGGAGGTCCTTGAGAGGGCGGAGGAGTTGGGTGAGTACTCCCAGGAAGAAGCACATTGGGTTCGAAGCCAAGTATAGTCTGAAAAACTGAACTCTGTGACACTGCTGTTAAGCCAGTCTTATAGGCCAATCAGTCTAACTTGTATAACTGGTAAAGTTATGGAGGCTATAATCAAAGAGAAAATGGTAGATTACCTGGACTCTAATAACATTTTGCGGGATAGCCAGCATGGATTTAGGAGAGGTAGATCCTGTTTAACAAATCTGTTGGAGTTTTTTGAGGAAGCTACTCAGGAAGTTGATAAGAAGGCCTATGATGTCATCTACTTAGATTTCCAAAAGGCTTTTGATGTTGTCCCCCACAAGAGGCTCCTACTTAAACTCAAAGCGACAGGTATTTTAGGTACCGTAGCGACCTGGATTGATAACTGGTTAACAGATAGGAAACAGCGAGTAGTTATAAGAGGCACAATGTCACAGTGGGCTTGCGTTCATAGTGGGGTACCGCAGGGTTCGATTTTAGGACCACTATTGTTCCTAATTTACATAAATGATATGGATACCAATATATACAGTAAACTGGTGAAATTTGCAGATGACACCAAGGTGGGTGGTGTAGCAGATACTGAATTAGTGGCTCAGCAGCTACAGCGGGATCTTGATTTAATTAGTGACTGAGCCGATACCTGGCAGATGAAATTTAACATCGATAAATGTAAGGTACTCCATCGAGGGAGCAGAAATATAAAGTACAGGTATTTCATGGGTGTCACTGAAATAAAGGTAGCTGATCATGAGAAAGACCTTGGTGTGTATGTTGATGCTTCCATGTCCCATTCTCGCCAGTGTGGGGAAGCAATAAAAAAGGCCAATAGGATGTTGGGGTATATCTCCAGGTGTGTGGAGTTTAAGTCAAGGGAGGTAATGCTAAGATTATACAATTCCTTGGTGAGACCTCACCTAGAATATTGTGTGCAGGTTTGGTCACCATATCTTAAAAAGGACATTGTGGCCTTAGAAAAGGTGCAGCGTAGGGCCACAAAAATGATTCCTGGTCTTAGAGGAATGTCATACGAGGAACGGTTACTTGAGCTAAATCTGTTCAGTCTCAAGCAAAGGAGACTGAGGGGGGACATGATCCAGGTATATAAGATTCTAACAGGTTTGGATGCTGTTCAACCAAATAGTTACTTCAGCATTAGTTTAAATACACGAACTCGTGGCCATAGGTGGAAATTAGCGGGAGAACACTTCAAGCTGGATTTAAGGAAGCACTTCTTTACACAGCGTGTAGTCAGAGTATGGAATACCCTTCCTGATAATGTAGTGCAAGCTGAATCCTTGGGTTCCTTTAAATCAGAGCTAGATAAGATTTTAACGACTCTGAGCTATTAGTTTAGTTCTCCCCAAGCGAGCTTGATGGGCCGAATGGCCTCTTCTCGTTTGTATAGTTCTTATGTTCTTATGTTCTTGCCACAGATCCCGAAACTGAGGCAGCATCAACAGTGAGACGTGCCCGCCGCCTGGACAGCACAGACAGCCTGGGGGGGATGTCACCCTCCGAAGCCATGGTGCTCCAATGCAAGAACATTCCAGCCAGTCTTAACAGCAAGGACATCCTGGGGGAACATTTCCGCCAGTTCGGACGTGTGCAGCGGATCTTCTGCAGGCCCCAGAAGAACCTGGCCATAGTGCACTTCCACGACCATGTGAGCAATGGCTTTGCACACCTTTGGGGGGGGGCTTGGTCGCTGTACTCATTAGGCTGTGGTCTCGTCCATGATCTCCCGGGCTTTCCTCACTGACTTTTGGTATCTTTCAGGCTTCTGCTGCCAAAGCCAAGAAGAAGGGCAAACTGCTGCGCAGGCATGAGCTCACCCTCTTCTGGCAGAGGAAGAAGCAGAGTGAGTGACTATTACGGTGCTCTCTATCTGTGCATCGAGCCAAGGCCAGGGCGGGGTCTTTGTGACTCGTTGCAGCCTTTCATTCCCATGTCAGCTGTTTCGATGAACTGGTTCTGTGTGTCTCTTAGGTCCAGGAGAGAAGGGCCAAAGGCCTCCAGATGACCCTGATCCTCAGAGCCAGGCAGGAGGCTTTGAGTCAGCCCCTGTCTGCAAAGCCCTCTCCAAATCCACCTCCGGCTGGTCCTCCAGCTCATCCCTATCCAGAGGGTAATCTTGTCTTTAAATCATTCTCTTACCGTAAGAGTAAATAACTCAATTTTACAATAAGATGGCCGGGTCTTTATTAAATTAAGTTAGGGAAGAAAATCACCTTTTTGAAACCCAATGCAAGTTCTTTAAAAAAAAAAAAATCTGGATCACTCTGGTTTTTTATTATGTATACATTTTGTTTGTTTTTTTTCCAAGCAGCTTGAGTTATGTTAGGTCATCTGGTAATGAAACTCTTTACCTCAGGCTCGGATTCGTGACATTAAAGTCAAACTGAGTTCTTTGGCTGCTATGCCCCCTACTGGCCAGGTGTTCAAAGGAGCCCAGGTTTTGCCAGCTTTTAGAAGCTCTTCAGCCTTTGATCTGTCCCTCTCAGGTCACCAGCCAAGAAACCCCTGGCGACAAAGGCCCTGCAGTTTGAGAGTGAGCCGCAGATGGAGCCCAGCCCAGACGGCCTCGAATCCGAACATCTAGCCAGCAGCCTCCCCTCTTCCCTCTTCCACCTGATTGGCCAGGTAGCTGAAACCGCAGAGGAGAAGTATCGTCTGCTAGAGCAGCGGGACAAGATCCTGCGACAGGGTAGGTCCCCCTAGGGTCACGTTGCTGAGCCACCCCCCCCTCCCACCCCAAAGTGAATCGCCAGCTGACACGGTCTCCTCTGGCACAGCTCGGCCCAAGAGGACCGACCTGGATCTGTCCAAGGTGTTTGTGGGTACGTGTCCTGACATGTGTCCGGAGAAGGAGCGTTACATGAGGGAGACCCGGAACCAACTGAGCTCTTTTGAGGTCATCCCCAACACGGAGAAGGTATCACCACCCCTGCCCCTCTTTCCTAATGCTTCCCCCTCCCCGCCATGAATTGACAGACCACAGGCTGCAAATCACCCTCTGCACCCCACGCAGGTGGACCACACTGCTGCCATTAAGGAGTACAGCAGGTCCTCTGCTGACCAGGAGGAGCCCCTCCCCCATGAACTGCGGCCCCTTACTGTGCTGAACATGACCATGAACTACCTGGTTACCCAGGTCATGGACCAGGGTGAGGACAACTACCGTGACTGGTATGACTTTGTGTGGAACCGCACACGAGGTATCCGGAAGGTGAGCAACATTAGTCCGTGTCTCATTATTCCTGTGCCCTGCGGGCCTCGCCCTGATCCTTTTTCTGGGCCATCTGCAGGATATCACTCAGCAGCACCTGTGCGACCCGCTTACGGTGTCCCTTATTGAAAAGTGCGCCCGCTTCCACATCCACTGCGCACACCACCTGTGCCAGGAGCCCATGATGTCCTTTGATGCTAAGATCAACAATGAAAACCTGACCAAATGCCTGCAGAGCCTCAAGGAGATGTACCAGGACCTGGCCAGCAAGAACATCTACTGCCCTCATGAGGCAGAGTTTCGGCAGTACAGCGTGCTCCTGAAGCTCAATGATGGAGACATCCTCCGGTGGGTGGCTGGCCAGCAGTCGGTGTCCCGTGTCACCGTGGCACCTCTCCAGCTGACATTTCATTCCCTCCCTACCTGCAGGGAGGTGCAGCAATTCCGGGCGGAGCTCCGAAACTCTCCGGAGGTGAAGTTTGCCGTCCAGGCCTTTGCCGCTGTCAACAGCAACAACTTCGTGAGGTTCTTCAAGCTGGTCAAGGTGGCCTCGTATCTGGCTGGTTGCATCTTGCACCGCTACTTCGACCAGGTGGGGGAGCCGTTGCTCCGCTCCCTACATCCTCATCAGCCCCAATACCTCACTTACCTGGACCGCTCTGGTGCCCCCTACAGGTGCGCCGTGAGGCTCTGCGGGCCCTGAATGTGGCCTACATCTCCCGTGGTTCCACCACATTCCCGGTCGAAGACCTGGTCCGGATGCTCATGTTCCAGAATGCCGGCGAGGCTTCGGACCTCGCGCTGCAGTATGGGCTCGCGGTCGATGCAGGGTAAGGCTGGGCTGTGCTTCGTTGTCCCTTTTGTGTTGGGGGCAGGGTGGCTTATCTCTGATGGGGGTGCTAATCTATGATGGGTGGTATATTTTATTGAAGCTCTGCCCTCCCCCTAGCATGGTGGAGCTAAGCCGGACAGCGTACCAGGAGCCTGAGATCCAGCCACGTCCAAAGCGCTCTGTGGCCATCGCAAGGAAGCGGGAGGTGCTGGTGGGCCAAGTGGTCAACGGCGCGCCACTGCCCAACCCACCCCAACACACACCCGTCAACAGCTTTGACAGCCGCAACAAGTACCGTGGGGATGGGCAGCCAGCGGAGGCAGGCAGTGTGCCCAGGGCTGGTGCGTCTGCACTCCACCTTCCGCTAACTGTTACGCTTCGTCCACCTTCTGGCCTCTGATTGTAATTTTGTCATTTTTCCTGCCCACGCTGTAGCAGCCTCCCCTCAGAGGCCCCCCATTGAGCTGGATGCGCGGGCCCTCCAGCACCGATCCAAGATGCCGAGCGACCCAGCGGAGTCAGCTGGCCTCCCTGGTAGAGAGGAGAGTGGAGCACTTGGGGCATCTCCGTCGGAGGCACCACCAGTCGCCCCACCTACGCCTCCCCCACCGGAGCCCGTTTACACAGAGCAGGTGATAGATTGCTCATTGCTGCGTGTCAACCCAGTAGCAGTGTGTTGGTATTGTCATAGTAATGACAAATAACCCCCCCCCCCCCCTTGCAGGACATCGCCACGGAGGTAGAGGCCATGCTGGAGGAGGTAGTGCAGGCCGAGGTGGCTGACGTGGCTGCCACCGGAGCCGAGTACATCTCTGCTGCACTCAGGTAGGAGCGTGAGCCAGATAGGGAGCAGTGGCCTCTAGAGGGTTGTCACACTCAACCAACACCAGTTTGGTGATGTGGATGGGTTGTTGCAGCATGTGCAACGGCCAGGTGGAGGCAGTGCTGAGTGAGGTGGTGGAGCAGATGCTGCGGGAGGTTTCTGCTGCCGAGATCCAGGCAGAGAGGGAGCATATCGCTGAGGAGAAGCGCAGGATGGAGGAAGCCAGGTAGGCCTCACCTGTCTGGGCTGGGGAGGAGGGGTGGGTGCATTTTGAGGGGATGTGCCATCTGATGGGCCTGTCTCTGTCAGGAGAAAGCAGGAACACGAGGAGCTCCTGGCCCGGCTCAGCAAGACACTGTGTGCCGAGATCACACAGGAGGTGCTGCGCGACTGCATCGTGGAGACTGCCTCAACAGAGATCAGGTACTGGTGAGCCAAGGGGGATCAGAGGTCATAGAGAGTGTTCAGATAACTGTATATAGGCTGAACGCATGCCCCTTCGTGCCAGGCGTGCCCAAGAAGAGCAGGCAGAATGTGTGGCTCGCAGCTCACAAGACGTGTGTGAGGTACTGCTGGAGGAGACGCTGTGTGGTGAGCTCACCCTGCTGGCCCAAGACGTCCTGGAAGCAGAGCTTCTGAGTATACGCAGGTTCATCAAAAGGTAAGGGGCAGTGGTAAGGGGACCAGATATTTTGCCCACATGCTCGCCGACAACCGGGCTTCACCCTGTGCATGTGTTGCAGGTGGCGTGATGTGGTGGCCGTGCGCAGGCAGCTGAAGCGACAGATGCGTGATTTTCCTGCTGCCCCTGGCTGTGTGGACCCCCGCTTCAGGCTGCAGGCCTTGGCCCCCAGTGCCCCCCCCTCACCCTGCCTGGACAGGCTGGCCCGGGGCGTGGTCAACCTGGGGCACGCTGGGGACCTCTCTGTTTCCTGCACCAGGTACATCTCTCTCACAGCATAATAATGCTGACATAATATTCATAATAGAGGTGCACCGATCCCACTTTTTCAGTGCCAATATAATCCTGATACCTGAACATAAGGTATTGGCTGATTATGAGTATGATCCAGTACCAAAGCTCTTTTTTTTCCAAGCTAGTAAATACAAATGGAAAAGAAGTTTTAATTAGCCCACAAGAAACATACATAAGATACTGTTCCACCTCTTTTGTGCATCTTGTATTGAGCATTTTTGAGACATTTTGCAGTTGTTTGAATATCTTCACAAGTACACCCAAGTGGCATGCGTCACTTTTCACTGTGATAGCAGCACCTCGTGTATCAAGCTATAGCGAGTGCGCAAAACAGCCCAAGCTGGCTTCCAAATCCATCGCTTTTTTTCATATTACTTGCATTGCCTTAATTGAGTGCACTTTTAGTGGGATTTTCCACTGAATGTTACTTTGTTTTTACAAAGATCGCAAATCGCTGTGCTACTGGTTGTTTCAAGCATAAAATTCTTCCAGGTTTTAGACATGTTAGTTTGCTTCGCAAGCATGCAAGTTGCATTTGCTACCATCACCTGATCCTTCCACTACAAAGGACATGCACATGACGTCATAGCAGGGGAAGTCACTGCACTCACACACACTGAGTGTCAAAAAACCGAGGAAGCGTTAACGTTCAGCTTGAATGCCACAAAAAATAAAAAAGGGGGGAAAGCTGTTGTGCGATTTGATTGTACCACTCAGTATAAGAAGAAATAGACTGGCAATAACTAAATAATTATTGAACATGGATCGGTCACATGTGGCCGATGTCCGATCCGTCTGATTAGGTATCTTGAATATTGGATCGGGGCACCTCTGCTGAATTAGACAGTACTTCCCAAAATGACTTCCGTCCTGTCCGTTTATTTTGCTGGCCATTGATTTGCTGTAGTGTTAAGTGTACCGATGCTGACACTCTGCTGCCTTCTGCAGGTTGGCGAAGATGCGAAGGGAAACCGAGCATCAGATGAAGGTCCACTTGTTCTACCAGCAGCTCCTGAGGTATGGTGCTACTGTAGAGTAGCTGTTAGCCATCCATCACTCTCCATGTGCTCATCTACATCTCCATCCACTTCAGCGAATCTGTGTGGGGGCCACTGGACCTGCTCAGTCTGGTGGCAGCAAGCGTCTCGAACCCATCTGACACAATCTTCTGGAAGGCAGCCCTCTTGTTGCCAAGTGATCATGAAAGAGATGCCAGTGTTGCTAACCAGTAAGTGGGGGAACTGGGTGTCGTTCGGGGAGGGATTGGGTGTTAGTTGGGTTTAGAGGTCCTGGAGCTTACATTTGTGCCCCCCTCCCATCTCTGATGCAGGATTTTGACAGAATGGCTGGAGTCCAAATTCGGTAACTCGGAGAAGCAAGAACACAGGGAGATGGTCCCCAACGGACACATGCAAACCTTGAGCATCAGCAGCGGCCTGCGGAGCGTGGGGGAGCGCATGCACACAGTGCACGTGTGTGTGAAGGTGTGGCAGATAGGGGGGAACTTGCCGATGAATATCGACAGGCTTCATGCCCCTGTGTTGCATGTTCTGTCATTAATGTTAGTCTAGCATAGCTTAACATAGCCTAGCATAGTCTGGCACTATGTGATATTAGCAGGTCCTGTGGTAACACAGATGTTTGCGAAGGGTGCAAGTGCAGGAAGTGAGGCCATGTTTCTCACTGTGGGTCAGGTGGCCCGCGGGCCCCTCAGCGAGGAAGGCCAGTTGGCATTGGAGAAGCGGAAGGAGCTGATGGGCATGGGCGCCCTGCTGATGCTGCTGCCCTCGGCAGTCAGTCCCGGGGCTGATGAGGAAGACGGGGACATCTTCCTGTTATCCGCCCTGCTGCAACTCCGGCAGATCCAGCAGGCTAATGCCTGGCCACAGGCCCTTCCTCTGGTGGTGGTGGTCCCAGGGCAGGCTGGGCACAGGGCCAGCGATGAACGGCTAGAGGAAGGTGTGACACTAACCGTGTCTATGACAACAGGTGTCGCGTGGGATTCGCTTACTTTACTTATAGCATTTCTCTTGAGGCTATGTTTACGTATGCAGAGCTAATACAGTTGGTTTGTTCCTCCTGTCTGACCATCGGTTTCCTTTCCCTGTAAGACCTGATGCTTCAGACACTCATTGAGGAAGGTTTGATTTCAGAGTACATGTTCGTCCATATCCCCGAGACCACGAACGAACCCCAAGGATCCGAGCAGGTGAGTGTGCATGTTGTCGCTGGCCTCGGTAAGATTGAACCATCCCATTGACCATCACCCCCGTATCCCCGCAGATCCGCCATGCCGTCAGGTGGCTCGCTGCCCGCTCCACGGCACCAGCCCGGCTCGTCTCGCAGACGTTGGTGCAGGTTGTGGAGGCCGGGCTCTGCCGCGAGTTTGCTGGTAGGCTTCACCGTGATCGGAGGGACCGTGACATGGCGGGACTGCCCTCCCAGGGCCCTGCACCCGTCATCGGCCTCTACAACACTGTCCTGGCTTTCTTGGCTGGCCTTGTGTCGTCCCCGAGTCTGGCTGGCCTCTCCTGGCCCGTGGCAGAGTTCTCGGTGCCAGGGGGTGGTGACTGCCTACCACATCTGCTCTGGAACTCGGCTGAGCACCTGGAGTGGCTCCAGGGGGCAGTCCTGAGCCTGCGGCTGCCCGACTGGCTGCTGCCAGCCGTGGGGGGTATGTCCATGCCTCAGATTCGGAATTCGGACTTCTTGCTAAGTGGCTGCTTCTTAGTCTGTTTCCTTAAATTTCTGCTGCTGCCACCGCTCCCCCCACCCAGCTCCTTGGAGCCAGCTGGTTGCCTCCATCTTCCAGTACGTATCTCAAATGCCATGGTCCCGCCACAGCCAGCCACTCCTTATGTCCCAGTTGGAGAACCTTTTGGAGAGGCTGCGTCAGGACTGTGTGGGCCGAGGTGGGGGGCCGGACAAGGAGCCCACTTTCTGGGAGGTGCCCTGGGACGAAATTGTCATGCTCTGTGTAGAGCACCAACTCCGGGACTGGAACCCTCCTGGGTGCCCCGTGAGTGAAGGTGAGGGGGGTGGGGTGGGTCTGACGTTTGGGGGGGCCTACTGGGGATGCCATGCAGGTGTGAACCTATCCCACCATCTTCAGATGTCATCAGTGACGACGGAGAAATCCCGGTGTATTTCCTGAGCGATGGGCTGCAGGGCTTCATACCGCCGTCCTGCTGGGTGGATGCCGTAAAGCAGACGCACAGGGACAAGCAGCAGGGGAAGGCAGGGTAAGAGCCAGCCAGCCATGTAAATCTAACACATTCCAGATAGACTGTTAACAGTGACCTGCAGATTTAATGAATATTATTTACTATTAAATGGAAGAAGAGGGAAAGCCATCAGCTTCCAGTCTTGCTCATATCCCCAAGAGTGGTGTACAATACTGGCTTCTTATCCAAAGTCTCTGCCATTGCAGGTGTCACCAGAGCATGTGGCCTCATCCTCGACTGGCCAGGCCACGTCTTCAACAGAAGCTGTTTCACAGCATGGTTGAGGACCCTGAGTCCGGATCCGGTGTTGCCCCTGTTTTGGATGCTGCCTCCAGCCCCCAGGACCTCCTGGCTCGCATTGAGGAGGAGAAAGAACAGAGCCGCAGGTCTGACAGAGAACAGACATGCTACACACGTGTACTCTCTCATGTGAGTTGTGGCATAAACATTGAGCCATTTCCTGTTTGACTTGGATCTGCAGGTTCGAGGACCAGCTGCGTACCTGGCTTGACGTCGAGTCCCTGGGCCCTTCCTCTTCCTCCTCACCACTTTTCTTGCCTTCTTCGTTACTGTCTGTACCGGAGATCGTAGTGCCCTCCCCAAAGATGGCTGCCCCACCTGCACTTGCCCTGGTATTGACCCTGTGCTACACAGTTGCTCACATTTTAAGACCCCAAGTACCCTGTGCTCATCAGTTGAGACTGTTTCTGTGCCCATTTTTGTAGCAGAAGGAGCGCAGTGTCCGCAGTGACCAGCCCAGGGGAGCTGCCAGTTCAATGGCGAGGCGTCTACAGGAGCTGGAGCAGCTGATCTCTGCAAGCCGGGAGGAGGAGCTCGCATGTGAGCTGAAGCTAAGCTGCCTTCTGGACATTGTTGATGACTGAGTGTCATGTGACCCACCTGATGTCTGCCGTTGGCTGCCACAAGTTGTCTCTCTTATGCTTGATTTCTGCAGTATATTTAGTTGTGTGGTACTTGTGCATAAATTGCTTTGAAGAGTATGATGTACAGTAATTTACACAACATTGGGAGTGTTGTAACTGGGGGAAAAACATGTCATAGGAAATGGACAGTTTTTTAGGGTTTTTTTTTGTGCAAATTTTAAATATTAAAATGTTATTGTATTTAGAAACCCATGGCTGTTTGTTTTTTTTCCATCATGAAACTTTGTTTATTGTACTTTTAAATTGAATCACAATTTGCTGCAGAATCTTTAAAACCTGTGACGTTATTTGCCCATATTAGACACTCATACGTGGGGTTGTTACTGCTGTTTCTTTAACCTTGTGTATTGTTGGTCAAAATTAACAATTTAGGTAATATCTGCATTGTACACCATTGCAAAAGTATGTCTTTTTTTAGATTCTTAAAGAAATGTCATGCAGCTCAATTATATATTCATGTAATTGAACTGAAGATCACAGCAGTTCACTAAGCAGTCTGCCACTGAGTTCTTTTTATAAACTGGCTGGCTGGTTTTTAAGAAAATATGCCCGTGGATGCCCTACAGGTGGCAGCAGGGAGCCATCTGCATATGTACAGACAGTCTGCTGGTTAAGAATATTCGACTGACTTGATGTAGCTAAGATATTTTGCATTTAAAAGCAGATGGCCATAGATCCTATCATACTAATTTAGTTTAAAACTATTTTTAATATCAAACATATGCATTACTTTATGATGCTCATGAAAACATCACCCTGCTTTATTCTTTCGTGGGCTTGAGGTACAGTACTGTATGCAGTTATTTTTAATATTACTGTACTATAATGTTCTGTAGTATTACTCTTCTCACACCAATAAATTTGACTTTAAGACTGACTTAGGATGGATCTTCTATTCTGGGGACTTCCTGTGTTCTGTATGATGTTCATTATGAACTGCTTCCTCTGATAGTTTTCTGCTTGTTGAAATAATGTCTACCTGCCCCTGCGCTCACTGTCATGTAATTCTGTTATGCACTTTTAAATGCAGGGAGCAGATAATCCCTCCCCCCCCCCCCCCCCCAAGAGCCACGTGTTTTGCTGTCAGACACCTTGGCATATATAACAGGAGCACCAGTGTAAATCCCTTGCACTTCACCCTGCCAGAGGAGATTAAAGGCATCACCCTCAGCTTTGTCCTGATAGCATGTCACCATAATCAACGTTCAGGTGTCACATTCAGCAAAATGACTGAAAGTCAGGACAGATTACCTGAGCCAAGTTAAGGCTTAATTCCATAAGCATGGCAGCTCATTCGTTCAGGGAAATAGGTCCTTCATAATTAGATTGGTCTGGCTAGGGGGTGCAATATGAAATGCTTTCATGTGGCCCAAAATCCTCTAGGTCTGCCCCTGATTGTGCATCTGCTGATGCTCTCTGGCTGTGTGCGTGTCTTGAGGGGGGCATCCTTTCCCAACATGCCTTGGGAGTGTTGTATGAGACACACTCCTGTTGTGTCAATCTTACACACATTACACACTACCGATAAAATGGCACATGGTCTGCAGAAAAAAAAAATCTGTTTTCATTGCTGGTGACCAATGACCTGCAAGTGTCTGACAGTTCTGTAGGGGGAGCTGCAGAGAATCCTGTCAGCCCTCATTACCCAGAATATCTGTTCTCTGTGCCCTTGTTTCATGCCACATCGAAATCCATGTCTATTCCAATCCTGGGTTCCATCGATTCCAAGCAGATGCCACTGAGGTCAGATGGCGCAGTAGCGCATTCCAGGGGGGTGGATCCCACAGCATGGCAGTTAATCTGAGCCTTTGGGGGATACTCCATGTGACAGAGCTTTTTGCAGGCACATGTCATCCCCCAGCTGCTTTAATGGCAAAGCGAGGATACAGCCAATTATGTAGTTATGACCATAATGTTCCTCACTGGTTTGTGAACGTGTCCAGGAGAGAGGGGGCTTTAAATATGCTTGGTTCCCAATGACTCACATGAATTTTCAGGATGGCCAAGGAGGGGGGACTTGGGGGGAGGGGAATGTACTGATAAGGGCTTGGGTGCTAAACAGCAGAGACAGAAGTGCATGCCACTTGATCCGCAGAGTGCAAAACAAAGCCAACCAATGGGGCACTGGCATACAGCTTAACAGCCAATGAAGTGATGGCATAGAGTTAGACAGCTAATAGGCTGCCGGCAGCCTGGAGACTCAGTATGGCTGCAGCAAGTGGCATGTGTAACATGAGAACTGTGATCCAAGGTGGCTGAGAGAAAGAGCCGTACCCCCCTGGGGATCAACCAGGCCAATGAACAACCCTGCGCTCCTACACGAACCTGAAGTAAGTACTTCAAGAGCAGGGCACTGGATGGTCTCAGAGGAGAAACTCCAAGGTCAACTCTTCACCACAGAGTAGCTGTAATGTGAACTGGGTTAGGCCTCTGTGCCTGTTGGTGGAAGGCCAAGTGATATGTGTGTATATATTAAAACTACGACACAGGAACAAAACTTTCTTCAGAAATGCTAGAACTTCAAAGTCTCTTCACACTTTGAATAAGGTTGCACTTATCTTGGGGTTGCCAACTTTCGTCAGCTGCTTGGTGTGAGGTTTTTAATTCGAGACAAGTCTGCACACACATTTACATGTATGTAATAGTTTTATTACATTATAAATAATTTACCGGGTTTGCAAACTACCCCAACGCTTTTGATGTAGCTAATTTTAGGTTTATGATGATATAGTTTTCTGCATGATATAGATATAATATAGATTTGCTGTATGATTTCTTGCATGAGTGTAGCAGTCTGAAAGCATGAGTGTCACGCCAGATGAAGGGTTGCCGTGACATGGGTGAATGAGTTACATGGATAAAGTACCAAGTACTCATGACATGCAAGTACTTGGTACTCTATCCATGTAGCTAATTTCTGCTGAGGTCGCTACTATGTTCCCCTTTCACCAAGGAGATTTCTGCAGCCTTGTGCACCAACAACAAGTAGCTGACCACACATTGAAGTTAAGGCATCATAACTCAGAAGCATTTACACATTGCAGAGGATTTCTGAAACTGCCTATGATTTCTGAAACTGCCTATGATTAAGTAAAAATTGTCTGTTAATGGGCTCAGACATTTTTATTATGGCATCTAAATCATGATCTTACAAACACATCATTGCTATGAGTCTTAAAGAGAGCTTAAACTAGGGCTATTATCTGGATGAGCTTTCCAATCCACCAAGTGGTCTGTGGCCTTGTGTTCACCTGTGTTGTGGTAGAACCCATTATCTGAAATGAAAGGTATGTCCCCTGTGTGCTCAAACATCATCTTAATGGCCACAAGAGGAAGAAACAAACCACACCTGAACCAAACCTCTTTTATTGTTTAAGTGTCATGTCTCTATAGGTTGGGGGTTAAGCCACCATGTTCAAGAGGACTGTCCTTCTCCATCGGCTAATCCTCAAGGTGCCTGGCCCTCTGTAGTACTTTCAGAAGCTGAGAATCTCCTTCATAAGTAACACATTAGCATTCACACATGCTCTCGGCTAAGCGGCAGCTAAGCAGGCCTCTGTATGATGTCCTCACATACAGCTCAGCATTTTCCAGCAAAGCCCATCCTTAGAGGCTTGTTCAGGTCAATTAAAATGCTTTTAAGTTGGAACTATCTGCTCAGAATGGTGAGGCTTAAAAGCCTGATTCTGACAAAGAGCAGAACTGCCGAAAAACCTCGGCCAAAAAGGAAGAAGCATTTGGATGCAGTGAGGTCGAGTACCAAAAACCATACTGCTCTGTGACACGAACACTTATACAAATGGAAAGCAAAATGTTTTCAGATTTGTCATCACTGGACTACTGACTTAACTGCTTGATGCTGTTCTCTTATATCTTATGTACCTAACATCCAAAATTTCAGTGTTAGCTACCAAACGTCAAGCAGATGTTCACACTCTATGTTCAGACTGAACCCATCTGGGATCCCACCCAGTTTGGGTGGGAGGGGAAAACTCGCCAACATCTTACTGAAGCCATGACAGAGCTGTGGCAGAGGGGTGCAGTGGATAAGGTTGCTGGTTATTTAATCTGGAAGGTGGGAGTCTGTCTGAGCTCACTGGTGCTGTCCATCTTTTCTGGTTTTTGACGCTTCTTTGTTTTGTTCCATCTCACCTAAGAGATTCCCCCACTTAACTGCCCATTACCGATAGGAGTTTCTGATCTGCAACAACATGGTGTGACAGGTGAGAATATAAGGAGCAGCTGGGCTGAAACACACAGGGGTGGCAGGAGACCGGCAAAGATGAAGGTAGCGAGAGACCAGCCAAAGGTATGTTTTACTGTGGTCTTCCAGAGTGTTTGGGGCTCACAGACCCGTTTTCATGCTGGTTCCCAGTAAGAGACCCCTTTGTTGGGCTGCAGAACCGGCCTCTCTGACACAAGGACCCAGTAAACAAAGGACAGAGTGTCCACTGTAAGCCTTATAGTTACATAACAGCACAGTGGCACAGCAGGGAGTTTGCTGGGAATCTCCCCCCTGTGAAATGCGGAGCAGCAGACTGGCTGCGGCGCTGGGGGGGCCCAGCGTCCTGTAAAACTGGACCTCTTGGAATCAATCAACAGCCTTGTTTGCTAGGAGTGTTACCCCACCACCCAGTGGGGGCTGTAGGAAGGTTGTTCACTTGGGGCGAGGAGACATACACTCAAGCTCAGGGCCAGCCCTTAGGACCCATGATTTATGCAACGGGGCCCCTGATGGGACCCCTGAAAGGCACTAGAGTACTAAGTGGGAACACAGTGAGGTCACTGCCAGATCAGACAAACCCCAAGACAGTTTCAAAGGGACTTGTGAGAGTAAGTGAAGTAGAGCATAAGAAGTAGTTCTGGAGGAGCAGCATGACAATGCTCCAGACCCTAGGAGGTTAGATGGAGAACAGGCTCCTCCAGGAGTGAGCTTGGTACAGACTGTCTGAAGTTCCTCGCCTAGAAGATACTGAATACATGACTTCTAGCTCCACCAGCTTCAGTGCAGCTTGTACACGGCACTGGAAGACCTCCTCGGCCCGACTGAGGCTGTCCTCACGGCAGGTCAATGTAGGGGATGTCGTTATAGCGATGATCCAGCTCAAACCAGTGCTGCACTGCCCGGGCAATGATCTCCTCCGACAGCCTGTGGGCATAATCCAGCAAGATGGGACTAACCTGCGGAGGCTCCCCTCCTGGCTGGGCCTCTGAGCAGGACAGGACTGCCCCCTTCACTGCCACAGTGACTGACATGCTGTCTGTTTTCTGTGCCGCTGGGCTTAGATGCCGAGCCGATTTGCTCTGCTTCGATTTGACACACCCCATAGTGTAGAAAGCGTGGCATCGATTTGAAGGCAGGGGGAAGTCTTCAGCGGGCTCACTGTTACAAAAAGAGACAGAAAGAGAGTGAAGACGGGGGAAGTGCTTAAATGGTTTTTATTTCCATTTGCAACCTAAAAATAAGGGCTGTAAGCAAGTAAAAACAAGCATTCTGCTCCAGACGCTTATGCACTGCTCCACAGTGATGAGCACCTCAGGCTATCAGAAAGAAGTCTTCCAAGAATAAAAATAGTGCCTTCCTCGAATATCGAAAACATATCATGGATTTCATACTTGGATTGTATTTCATGAGTTTAGTTTAGGGTTTAGTGTGTACTATCGCTCTATGTAAAACTCCAAAGATTATACTCTGATTGAGTCACAAAATGAAATGTTGGGCAGATATAGTTTGGAGGATTTCATTTCATATGGAATTAAAAGAGTACCTGAAAAAATAACATTTGAAATGCATTTGCAGCTTCAGACCAATCACCCATCTTTCTGAAACTGCTTGCAGGGTTATTGGGGGGGGGGACCAGAGCCTATAGAAGTAAGGAAGTCAGTAACCCAGAACATGATATCAACCCATCACAGGGCACACTCACACCTGCACATCTATGGGCAATTTGGTAACTCCAATTAATCTTAGCATGTTTTTCGACTGTTGGGGGGGGGGACTGGAATACCCAAAGGAAACCCTATAACAACACGGTGAGAACATGCAAACTCCACACACATGGAACCATGGCGGAGACTGGAACCCGGGTCCCAGAGGCATGAGGCAGCAGTGCTAAACACTGCACAACTATGCATTAAAAATGACTTAAAACAAAACATTTTAAAGACCACGCAACATGCATCTGATGTTTTAAATAGAACAAATAGGAACTTTCAAAGAAATTAGTAAAATTTGTCATTTTGCCCCTGTTAATCCTTAATTTCATACACTTTAAACATACTAGGCATACTAAGATAAAAAAAAAATAAGTGGTGGGCAGTGGTTGCTTAATTGCTAGGGAAGTGCTTTTGTAATTGAAAGACTGCAGGTTCGAATCCCCAACCGGTGAAACACCACTGAAGTATCCGCCCCCAAGCCCTGCTTCCACCTGTGCTCAGTTAGCCGCCCCCTGTTATGTCATGATGTCACATATGGGTTAAATGCAAAAGACACATTTTGTTGTTGTGTGTCAACAACGATCACTTTATTCTAATAACGTCTGTAGTGTTTTATATTTTTCAAAAGTGTTTAGCACAACATTTTATAATAGTTTTTTTCACCAGGCGTCGAAATGGGCTATATGTTGGTTTAAAATCTACCCCGAGGGAAATGAAATAGTATTCCTCATTACCCCGCCTGCAGAATATTCGGATATAAATACTGCATAAGTGATAGTTAAAAAGCAGGGAAAACAACAAACTGTAACAATCTTTATGCACACATGAACTTCCCTTGACCTGGTGATTTGTGTGCTTTTTTTTGGCGGGGGGGGGGGGGGGGTGACTTGACTTTGCCAGTGTTGGCAATTCAGCACCTTTTTTCCAGTAAGAAGCCCCGAAGTCACTATGAGACTCTGATAGTAGCGGGAAACGTTATTTTACTGAGCGTTACACAGGCTCCTAGTCTCCAAATAACACACACCGCTCGTGTCCGTGGAGATGCCCAGGTACCTACCTCTTAAGCTGAGCGCACAACTTCACAGTTTATTTAGATATAAACTGCTTCATTCCCAACGGCATCCAAAAAGAGGGCATTTTATTTTTCACATCGTTCTAATACAAATGTAAAATGCGCGCAGATCCATTTGGATTAAGGTTATGTGGGTGCTCCCTTCTTCGTTTTCTCAATCCTAGCTCTCAGACGCGTCTCTCCTAAAAACCGGAATTCATCTTGTAACTCAACGCTGCAGTAAAGGTTTGATATCCATAAAAAAGCATCCCATCCCAGAGAATCCACGTAGTTATGATCCAGTATTTGGGAAAAAGCTTTCCACTAATAAAGTCGGTCGGGATTTGAGAGAGGGTTTCGGTGCAGCTACTTTTGAGGTTTAAATACGATATTTAACGTATAACAGCTGACAGCCGGCTGTAAATACGCGCATCCTTAAAAAGACTTGGCAGGCTATGACGCAAGAAAATCGAATCTATAAGTGCTATTGAATGCTTCTCTAGATGGTGAAATTTATATTGGTAAAATAATAAATGCAGTATAATTCTGCCCTCTTGTGGATAAACGTAGTCGATGAGCGCAGCTGCCAATTAACTGGAAAAAAGTGCAAATGTGACCTGACTTTGCAAGGATCATGTGTAGATCCATCTGCTAATCAGTTTATTACATCAACATACTTTATTTATTCACCTAAAAATAGTACATGATTGACATCTGTGTTCTTTAAGCAAATATTCAATTAAATGAACCGTTAATTAATTCGGGGGCACCACAGTAGAGGAGAGAGCTACACATCTCTGTGCATGAGTCCCTGTATACTTTGCCTTCAGTGGCTGAATTCTAAATGGTGCATGTGAAACCAGCAGGCCTGTAGCCAGAAGCAAATGTCATGGGGTGATTGGCAGACCTACTGATAGATCCCCTTTGGTATATTTTGTTGGGGGAAGGGGTGCATGAATTTATTACCTGGCTACATGCCTGGTAACCAGATTCTAAAACTCACTCTCAGACTAAGAATATGCAAAGTCTACAAATGATTAGAGTTATTGCAGGGCAGGATCACGATACACTGCTATATTCCCGCTACACTGAGGACTGTATAGCCAGACACAGCACTAACTCCATGGTTAAGTTCACAGACAACACTTTGGTGATGGGTTTCATCTCTAACAACAATGAGAAGGTCTATCTCAATTAGGTTAATCACCTGGCATCCTGGTGCAAGGGTAAAAACCTCTCACTTGATGTCAACAAAACCAAGGAGTTAATTGTGCCCTTGAGAGGTAAAGTTGGCTATCCCACATTTTTTACCCCTACCCCCTTTTTATTGAATATTTTCAACTGGATAAGTTGTTATTATCTATAATATGTATATATATCAATTGTAGGGTATGAGCACACTGATTTTTTGAGAAAAAAAAAATCTACTTTGGAGCTCATTTTCTCTCAAACTGTTTTTGTGGGATAGCCCACTTTACCTCTCAAGGGCACAATTGCAGACCTCAGCAAAACACGACAGAGAAACTACACTGCTCTCAGCATCAGTTGGGCACCTGTTTCAGGTATCTGGGAGTGCACACCTCAGAGGACCTATCATGTACCCAGCAGGACCAAGCTCTGGTCTCAAAAGGATGGCAGAGACTGTACCACCTGTGGCAGCAGAGGGAATTTTGAATCTCCTTAGAGTCCTAAAAACAGACAAGTTCTACCCAGGTGCCACTGAAAGCAACCAGTCCATGAATATTGAATCCCGGTATTGTAACTGCAGAGAGTGATCTGCCTAACAGCCAGATCTGCTCTCGCCCACATGCAAGCCACCTACATCAGTCGCTGGCAGACCAGAGCCATCATAATTATAAAATCCTCCACCCATCCCAGTATCTGCAGTTCAGCCTGCTGAAATCAGGCAAATGCCCACTCTGTCTGATGGGCAAGACAGAGAAGCTCAAGAGGAGCTTGTGTCCTCAAGCAATCAAGAGTCACAACTTGGACATGCTTAAAGACATTTGTACAGCTTATTGTTAATCATTTACTACATTCTGCTATGATTGATCCCTGTCTTTCCTTGTTAAGACCTTCATCTCCTGTTTGGCCAGTAGATGGGTATCCCATTTTCCAGATGATTTCCGAGGTTGGCATTGTTCTCTTCCCTGGTGTGTAACTTTGGGCTTCCAGGGCCACTGTATATCTGAATGGGCTATGCATGCACCTTACAACTGTGCCCCCTACCATCATATGTTTGAGGCTGGCCAGAAGCCAACTTCAGCTCTATTGGAGATTTTGAGTTTTGTTTTACCTTTGTTCTTGTGATGATGTCATTTCTGTTGGTTTTTCTCTGTATGTCTTTGTTTTCCCTGTTTGCATGTACATGTTGTTGCTCTGTTTTTGTTCCTGTAATGCTGCTTTTGCTGGCTCCTTGATATCTTACTCATTGCCTGTATTTTCCCAAAAATGTTTTTATTGTTAGTTTTACCTTGTGTTAGTTATAGTCTAGTTAGTTCTTGTTTTCCACCTGCCTCAGTGTTACCCCTCATGGTCTCTTTAGTTTCTTCTTGTTTAATCCTTATAAAAAAATCCCTTTTTCTTGAATGCCGCCACATGGATTGTCTGTTATTCCATCATGCATCACCATAACATTCCATAGCCATTGCAATCTTCACACCTTTGTTTATGACTTTGCCACTTGCACTCTACTTTCTCCTTTGCAGTCTTTACACACATGCCTATTTATATTATATGCACCTTCACCCCCTGTCTTATATTCCTTAGTTGTATTTTATTTGAAATGTATTTCAATTTCTTTTGCACAGTCCAAAGAGCAACCAGATTTTCATTTCGCTGCAAATTGCACTTATATAACAAATAAAAATATCCATTCATCATTGTCCAAACCGCTTACCCTACTGGGTCGCGGGGGGGGGGGGGGGGGGGGGTAGTCCGGAGCCTATCCCGGAAGCAATGGGCACGAGGCAGGGAACAACCCAGGATGGCACACTCATACACCACTCACTCACACGGGCAATTTAGCAAGTCCAGTTAGCCTCGCCATATTTTTGGACTGTGGGGGGAAAGCGGAGTACCCGGAGAAAACCCCGCGACGACATGGGGAGAACATGCAAACTCCACGCACTTGTAACCCAGGCGGAGACTCGAACCTGAATCCCAGAGGTGTGAGGCAACAGTGCTAACCACTGCACCACCATGCCGCCCCCCCCCCCCCAAAAAAATATTGAATCTTGAATAATAATGTTGCTACAGTGAATTCAGGACATCCCGCGCTAGGTTATTCTCCGGGTTAGTCCCGGCATAGGACTAAGGAAAATGGACGGACGGAAGGACGGATGGATTTAGAATAAGAAGGGACAGTGAAAATGGTTCGAGAAATAAAAATCAAAGACGGTGACCCAGGTGAAATGCCGGTTGACACAAGAGGGCGACATGCGTCTTTTTAATTGGAGTGTAGAAGTAGTAAGGCGGGAGTAACGGCGGAGCGCTGGGTAATGGTAAATGGACTGGTAAATGGACTGCATTTATATAGCGTTTTTCTACTCCTACGAGTACTCAAAGCGCTTTACATTTCATGCCTCACATTCACCCATCCACACATTCATTCACACACCGGTGGCGGAGGCTGCCATGCAAGGTGCCAACCTGCTCACCGGGAGCAATTTGGGGTTCAGTGTCTTGCTCAAGGACACTTTGATGGGGTCAGGATGAACCAGGGTCCCTTATTTCTATCCCATCTGTCTCCGTGAAGGCAGTGACTTCAAATATTTAAAATAATCCTTATTTGTATGTCATGTCTCAGTTATAATCGTCATTTCGGTTTCTTATCAAGTTTTCGTTCTCTCGCTCTCTTTTTTGCTGGCATTTTGCGTCATATTCTCTTCATGAAAGAAGTTATGTAATATAAAAATTGCTTTGTAACCACAGAAAACTCATCTTTGAGTAAAAATACATGCGAATCTCATGTTAGTCTCTGATATTCGCACATCGCACGATATTCATACTAATCCGTTGTGGAACAAACTAAAATGATTTCTTTAAATTATCCTACAAAAGTTATTTTACAACTGGGGTGCCGCGTTCTACTCAGTAAAAACTAGCCGAAAATGAAGTTATATAAACCAATTCCAATACTTATATTTACAAAGTAGAAAAACTTTATCTATACTAAATGTAACCGTATATAGCATGTAAAACTATTTACAAATAGAAAGTGATCCAACAAAAGTTTAGTTCTATACTAAGGAAAAAATGATAAACACCTGGTTTGGAGGTCAGATCAAAATAAATGCATTTAATGATATAATTAAGAGCAGATCGACTTTTTGTCAGTTTACCCAGTCAGGCATAACGATTTGAAAACGAATCAACAGGTGACAGTCTAATCATTTTTAAAGATTAAATTTTGAATGATGAAATATTGTATTATTAAAGTATGTTACGTAACATCACATTAAGAACATATACTTTTTTAAAAAAACTATGGCGAATATTTCTGCAATCAGAATCATTTTGTGCCCTAAAAATAAGCAACTGCATGAACAGTAATTCCTCCATGCGTTGAAAAAACAGCAAACCATTTTACTGCTCTTAAACTTTCAGAAAAATGTAATTAATACACCATTAACTGAGAACAAAATACTTCGCTGGATTACAGCTGCCTGAAAAAAATACATCACGTATTATTTTTTTAAATATTACGGTGAAGTATAAGCAGCGTTTCTGGCTCGGTGCATCACTGAATGACAGGCTACTTTAAGGATTTAAGTATTTAGGAAGTGAATCTACACTGAAAAATGCCTCCCTTTTGATTTACATTCAGCAGGTGCCCAATAAAATAAATTTGTTGTTCCAATGCTTCTTTAAAAGTAATAGAGAAATTTATCTAATGCCCTAGCACTGAATTCATTGTTGCTCGCCAGCCAATCGTACAATCTGACGACACGATGGAGAATGCTTAGGTGCGCTATAAAAACCCGCGCTGACGGCCAGTATGACACCTAAGACTGTCGGGAACGCTTTTGGGGGTGCTGAAAACTCCACGGTGCCCAGTAATCCTGAAATACACACAAGGAGTCCGAACCGGGAACATGCAGCCGTCACAGTGGCTGATCTACCTGGGCCTCTTGGTTGCGTTTTCTCCAGTAGGTCTAAGCGATATCACACCCCCCAAGTCCTCCGGAGGCACGGAAAACAGCGAGCAGTGCCCGACATGCGAGTTTAGAGAGCAGAGCAAGCTGCTCAGGCTGCAGGCCATCAAGAGCCAGATTCTCAGCAAGCTTCGCTTGAGGCAGGCGCCCAACATCAGCCGGGAGGTGATCAAGCAGCTCCTGCCCAAGGCTCCCCCGCTGCAGGAGCTCCTAGACCAGTACGACGTACTGGCAGATGACAGCAATGATGGACTGATGGATGAGGACGACGAGCACGTCACCACAGAGAGCATCATAGCCATGGCCACTGAACGTAAGTGGGACACGTCATCCTGTGCAGTGGACAGTATAGTGTGAGGGCAAACTTTGAACAGCATCATTGCCAATGTATAAGGGAAATATGGTAATTTTATTTTTTGTGAAATAAAAATATTCTGCTTTAGCGTTTAATTCACCACAAACGAGTTTACAGATAAAATCCAGAGACATGCAAAAGAGATTTTAAAGACGAACTAGGTATTTTTAAGCTATATATCATTGTCACGAATTTGGGGTTAAATTTCTAAGAGATTAGTTTTCACTATGTATTGGATGATTTGACTGTATTATGGTTGCATTGCAAATGTAATATTAATCGGCTTACACCCAGAAAGAAGAAAATGCCTGTAACAATTTTATAATGTACATCACTATGCGAAATATGACTTTTTCTTCTTAACTTAAATATGTATTTGTTCTCCGTTTAATATTGTATGTGAACAATTTTATTTTCAGTTTTATTTGTTGCGGTATTTGGGAACTTCTGATTAATTTCCTTCCCGTTTCCCTATTAGCTGAGCCCAGTGTGCAAGCTGATGGAAAACCAAGATGCTGCGTGTTCTCCTTCAGTTCGAACATTCAGCCCAGCCGCGTGGTCCGTGCACAGCTCTGGATACACCTGCGACCGGCTCACGAAGCTACCACGGTGTTCCTGCAGATCTCGCGCTTGCGCCCGCTCACTGAGGGTGCGAGGCACGTCCGGATCCGCTCTCTCAAGATAGATGTGAGCGCCGGGATCAGCTCCTGGCAGAGCATAGACGTGAAGCAGGTGCTGCAGGTGTGGCTGCGTCAGCCGGAGACCAACTGGGGCATCGAGATAAACGCACTGGACACCGAAGGAAACGATCTGGCTGTCACGTCCACGGAAGAGGGGGAAGAGGGGCTGGTAAGTGCTCTACAACATTTATTTTATTACCCGCTTATGCCCGGCCACAGCCATTAACTTACCAAGGGACATCTTAATATCGCAATATGTGCATATAATAACGGAGGACCGTAAATCTCCTAATATCCATTCTACACGAAGACGCATCACTGAACACTTTAGAAAGCAAGTACATTTCAACGAGGCATCTCTTCACTATTATGACATCCAGATTATCATGAATAATTTATTATTTCTGCATATTACTGTACAACTAAACGGTAGGCTGATTCAGAGTTGACTTAAAAGGTTTCAAAGGGTTTTACGGTTTGTCATGGATCAGTGAATGATTCATGGTCAGGGATATGGTGAATGGGTGAAAATGTCTCCCTAATGAATACAGCAGTTGAAATCAATAGATCTTATCAGTTGTTTTGTCCTGGTATGAACTGGGCTGCTTCACTCAACAGCAAATCTCGCCTTTACTTGTGCAATACAGCAACCCAGCCCCAAAGGTTAACATTGCCATATAAGAACTTGCTGCTGAAAGTTACATACTTTAAACTTCTCCTCATATTGTTTTTAAAATGTCTCCCAGCATTCCCTCTGCATACGTTAGCACACTGCATGGAGTATGGCACTTTCTCTTAGGTTGCTGGCATTAATCCCCTTTGCCGTCTGTCGAACGCAGCTGCCCTTCATGGAAGTGAAGATCTCTGACAACAGCAAGCGTCTGCGGCGTGAATCCGGCCTCGACTGCGATGAGAACTCACCCGAGTCACGCTGCTGCCGCTACCCGCTCACTGTTGACTTTGAGGACTTTGGCTGGGACTGGATCATTGCACCGAAGCGCTACAAGGCCAACTATTGCTCTGGGGAGTGTGAGTACATGCACCTGCAGAAGTACCCGCACACGCACCTAGTGAACAAGGCCAACCCGCGCGGCACCGCCGGCCCCTGCTGCACCCCCACCAAGATGTCGCCCATCAACATGCTCTACTTCAACAGGAAGGAGCAGATCATCTATGGCAAGATCCCCTCCATGGTGGTGGATCGCTGTGGGTGCTCATGAGCTCCAACTAGAAGCAGGGTGGGGAGGCAGGGTAGAGGCTGATGGGTGAGGGTGGGGGATAGGATGTGGGTTGGGGGAGGGATTTGTCAGCCTGAGGGATTTCTGTGAAAAAAAGTCTTTGATCTGTGCATTAATTCAAAATGTGGTGTGTGATAGGAACAGAGGAGGTAAGGGGAAGCCTGGTGTGTCTGGGTGTGGGGGTTAGATGGAGAGGGGCTGCAAGGAGAGTACAGCACATACTGCTACACATACATGATTTACACACCCCCTGCCCATTCAGTCCCACCCCAGCTTCCCAAGCTCACACCAACAACCTTACAAATATGTGAAAACTGATAATAAAATGCTTGGTGTTTGTTTGGCAAGGAAAACTAAAAAAATGTTGAAAGAGCCTGCTGTCTAGGAACCCCCCCCACCCCACAACCATGTCAAATTTTTCCCAACTTACTGTCTTTATGGGTGCATGTTGTCCTGTATGAACCCCCAGAGAGACAGTAACACACACAGCCACACACACGCAAACAGCGCCTCCTAGCACACCACCTTTGGAATACACTGCCGCTGACATTTCTGTGTCGGACACACCTCCTGTTCGTTTCATTATACTTACAAGGCAAGCTTCCTGATTACAATATCCACTATGTGCCATACACAGCTGAGTTACTATGGTTAATCAGTGCTATTGGAGAGAATGACTTGAATTTGTGGCTTTCTGAATGCAGTTGACACTTTGAGATGTGTACATGGCAGAGATGTTGTAGAAACACTCCTGTCTCTGCCCGTCCAGTGGTACAGTTTGCACTACGGCAGACCAATGGACAGAATTGGTTGCTACAGAAGTTGTAAAAACTGATTTTTATATGTTCGCTAATTTCTATTGTATGCAATGCAGAATTGTATTGTATACAATGCAGTTGTTTCCATTACCTGTTCCATTATTTTTTAACCAATAATGCATAAATCCTTTAACTAGCAGATAAGAACAGAAATGATGTACAATAACAAATCTGTAATATGTAACTAATAAAGGTGCTTGCTTTTGAGTTGAGCTCTTTTTTAAAAAATCAAGTTTTCTTGAGCATTCAAAATGAACTCTCCCCAGGTAAAATCTGGCTTGGTTTCAGTGTCATTTGAAGATTCCATCCATCCATCCATCCATCCATCCATCTTCAGTACTGCATATTCGGTTTAGTGTAGAGGATAGCAAGGTAACACAGAAATGATAAAACACATAGAACACTTGGTGTGTGGCTTCACATTCAGAGCAGCAGATATGTAATCAGTATGAAGCTCTTAATAAGAAAACAGCCTTCCCTCCTTATGTAAATTATTATAGATAACACAAGTGAAAGCCAGCTGCTGTGATTAATGAAATATGCCAGGGGTGTGTCAGCATCACACCCATGGCACTGACTGAATGACCTTTGGGTAGGCTGTGTATCTTTTGGATTTTAGTTCAGTCACACTCCAAACTGTGAAATTAAGCTTCTCAACTTTTGTTTTTCTTAAGCACTGGCTGGGGGGGGGGGAGTAGTTGATAAGGAAATCACCTGTCGTTTACGATCATGCACATTGTACATCCTAGTGGAGGCAGGCCACTACTCACGGCCAATAATGATATAATGTTCTTTCCAGCCTTGACTCCGTCAAGTAAGGATGTCATAAACCACTGAAACACATAACACAGTAGCAGATGGCTTAGTGCAGTCCATCATTCGCTAACCGTCACTGAACATAGCAACTAAAAGACCCAAAAGTCAGTTTACGTTAATGCTGCATTTTTAATACCAAATTCTACTCTACCCCTCCAGTAGGGGGTGGCCTATGCAATATTACATGCAACCTACATTCTTACCTGCAGTGAGTGGGGCTGCTGTCATAACTACCATTGATATTGGTACAAATTTACAGGGAAATATAATAACATAATAATAATTTTCAAGGTCATTTCTTGAGATGAAAGCCTTTCAATTCCTGATGATACTTAGAAGTTGTTTGTTTCTCAAGCCAATAAAGACCATCTGTTCAGGACATAATGCACTTCTACACACAGATCTGACCAGTATGTAAAATTAGACGCACCTGGGAATGAAATGACTATACAAGAATTTCCAGATGGTGGTTAAAACTCATTCCTGTGGCTGCTGGGATAAATGGTTTCTGTATACACCTTTAATGCTGAAACAAACAGGCAAAGTTTCCAAGGTGGCTGGTTAGACAATTTTTTTTGGAGTTTTACAATGAATCTTTTTTACTTTTTCTTTTGAAATAATCCTTAATAGTTATTCACTTCAAACACATATGAGGAAGGCTTTGTTCAGCCTTGATCCATCACCTGGATCAAACACCACTGAGTGAGAGTCTTGGCTACTGCTTGTAACTGCCAACATCACTGCAGGGTTTGAAACATGACTCCATCCATGAGTGACTCTTTAAGGGGGCATCTCTGCAGCTTGGAGGGGCTTCTGTCAGCATGCATGGGAGCAGAAGGGCAGTCGGTGCTTCAGCAGACTTTTTCTGTGAAAAAGACCTGGAACCATTATGACTATAGAGTCATTATGTGCTTTTACAATACAATATTGGTCATTATTTGGTCTCTGTGAGCCCCTGAACATCTTGTTTACCCAACACCATTTTAAACGTATCATGAGTGTCCCCTGGGGGTATATACAGCAGGTATATAATTCTACAGAACAAGAAAGTGGGGCTAAGGGACTTCTATGGCGGTGAATACTATCTATGCGATGAGGACCGAGGACTGAATGGGGGGGGGGGGGGGGTAGGAAAGCCACTTCCAGCTGTAAGTAAATAAATGGAATAGGGAGAGGACAGTGGCCCGTAAAGGATGCAGACACACAGCTGCCGACAGCTGCCTGTTGTCGGCAATGATGAATTTACCCTGAACAGCTTTGCCCGTAACGAGGCCACATTTTTCCACCCTCCGAGGGAATGTGCGTATTTCCCGAGGCTGCACTAACCCCCGTGAATCCACAACGTGATGAATGGCATTGCAAACCTGCAGGAAATCAGGCCTGGCTTGGGACCTTGTGCTCCACATACATTTAGCTGAAAAGATATATTCACCACAGTAACAATTTTGACAGTAGGCAGGACGCAGTTATCGAGCAGCTGATCCATCTCCTGCACCTGACGGGCCTTTTTTTACAAGACACCTTTACGACAGTATTTCATTTAAACACACCAGGCTGAGCCCAGGGCCGTTGCAGGGCCGTTAAGGCAGTGCTCCCATGACGCAGTGCTGACAGGGATTGAGGATGGATCTCCCCCTGAGGAGGCTCGAGGCCAGCACCCGTTTCCTCATGTCATCGTGAAGCCGAAACGGCAGCCAGACACAGCCTCTGTCAAGCATCTGTCAAAAGGGCTATATTTCAATATTTCTGGGAGTGGGGGTGTGGCGCCGTGTAATTGGGACATTTCGATGGGTACATAATGTCCTGTGAACAATTACAAGGTGCCTAACAACTACAAGATAAGTGAATAACAAGGAGGGAGAGGCAAGCTTACAGAATAGGCCCTTCACAGCCTAGATCATGGAAAACATATCAGCAACAAGAGTAAAGAATTTGAATTTCTCACACATATAACTATGGGCATCCCCAATTCATAGCCACTTGTACAGATTCTGTGTAATGAAGATGTAAGCCTGTGAAATAGAGATGACACTCTCTAATGGAGATGACTCTCTGTAATCGAGAGGACTTTGTGTAATAGAGATGAATCTCTGCTGTGGACATGATTCTCTGTAATGACACTATGTAACAGAGATGACTGTCTATAATGGCGATGACTCTTGTAATGGTAAAAACAGGTTTTTGTCCTCTAGTTTCCATGTTCCAATGAAACATTCCCCACTTTATTCCACTTTATTAGGAGTTTGGTGTAAATAATGCAGAGATAACTCTCTGTAATGGAGATGAGCCTGTAAAATAGAGATTATTCTCTCTAATGGAGATGACTCTGTCTATTAGAAATGACTCTGTGTAACAGAGATGTCCACTCTCTTTATGGCCGGTCGGCTGAATAGCTCTCTGTTCAGGGTGTGACTCTGGTCTCTGTCTTTGAATCATTTTGTCTATCAGCAGAAAAAATTGCACCTGTCATCTTGGCACCAAACCAATCTTCACATCATTAATTTATCTGACTGCAATATTCATGGCGGAAATTGAGAGCGCAGTCCTCATCAAGTGGAAATGCAGGAGCATGAGGATATTAATGATATCAGGTCTAAATCTTAGGGGAGGACTATTAAAATCCCTCGGCCTGCTGCTTCAATTAGTAAAGTTTTCATTGGCATGGCACAGCTATGGTTACACAGCATCAGCAAATAGTTCCTGGGTCTGAAAATCATTATGGGGACGATTTGGAAAAGTGAGACTTCCTGCAGTCTGTTAGTATGTCAGGAACACCTTTTTAATCTCTCCTCCTGGTGAGAAGCAGGCTCCGTCAAGTAAGGATGTCATAAATATCAATGACCCCATTAACTGACCATCACCACGGTGACAGAGGCGGGTGACTCAGTGGAGAAGGACCTAATTCACCACCCCTCAGTCAGAATGGTAGGAGGGTCAGTAACATTTAACATAACCTCAGAGTAACCCCAGTCTCTGCTATGCAGAACCTGTAAATTGAATCTGTATTGGTGGCTAATTAAATGATATACAAATACCTGTGTAAAGTAACCTTGCATTAAAGCATCCGTGACATGATTCCTCTGAACATGGATAACATTCCTGGGTGCAAAGGAGCAAAGCTTTAGTAGACAGACATTAGCCCCAGAATGGGGTCCTGAGTGTTGAAAACAGAGGCACACTATCCCCTCAAGGGAAACAGCGTGCTAATTAATTACGTACATGTGTGTTTTTATTTGTTCAGTTATTAGCCATTAAAGGGCATGTGGAGTTAGGTGCAGTATATTTGAGCTTTTAAAGGTCTTTCTTTCACGCTCCATGAAAATGTCTTTGGATGGGATCCGTTTATTGTGCTTCGGGGAAGCCAGCTATCGCTTCACCGCATAAATCTGAGGCTAATAAAGCCTCTGAAGAAACTGTGCAGACGGTGGGGCACAATTTATGCTTCCTGTCAGCTGCCGAGCTTCTCAAGGGCCCCACACAGTAAGCATTAAGGCCGATCATCAGAACCGGAAGAGAGTCCAATCCGGACCCCTGGTACCACTACTACTCAAGGGCCCCACACAGTGAGCATCAAGGCTGATCATCAGAACCGGAAGAGAGTCCAATCCGGACCCCTGGTGTCACACTTCTCATTGGCCCCACACAGTGAGCATCAAGGCCGATCATCAGAACCGGAGGAGAGTCCAACCCGGACCCCTGGTGCCACACTTCTCATTGGCCCCACACAGTGAGCATCAAGGCCAAGCATCAGAACCGGAAGAGAGTCCAACCCGGTCCCCTGGTGCCACTGCTTCTCAAAGGCCCCACACAGTGAGCATCAAGGCTGATCATCAGAACCGGAAGAGAGTCTAACCTGGACCCCTGGTGCCACACTTCTCATTGGCCCCACACAGTGAGCATCAAGGCTGATCATCAGAACCGGAAGAGAGTCCAACCCGGTCCCCTGGTGCCACTGCTTCTCAAAGGCCCCACACAGTGAGCATCAAGGCCGATCATCAGAACTGGAAGAGAGTCCAACCCGGTCCCCTGGTACCACTGCTTCTCAAGGGCCCCACACAGTGAGCATCAAGGCTGATCATCAGAACTGGAAGAGAGTCTAACCTGGACCCCTGGTGTCACACTTCTCATTGGCCCCACACAGTGAGCATCAAGGCCGATCATCAGAACCGGAAGAGAATCCAACCCGGTACCCTGGTACCACTGCTTCTCAAGGGCCCCACACCGTGAGCATCGAGGCAGTTTGTCAAAACCGGCAATATCCGATTCAGTCCTCTGGTACCACAGCCTCTCAAAGAATCCACTGGCGTGACAGAGGATTCATTCAAGCTGACAGAGTCTGACCTGGTACACGGTACCACAGGGTAGGGTTAGCGCTTGTTCATTTATGTGATTGGATGCGATTCTACAACAGCCTATTATTATGTACAGACTTTATATACAAATATGCAACAAAAAATTGTAATAACGGCCATCCATCCATTTTCCAAGCTGCTTATCCTACTGGGTCGCGGGTGGTCCGGAGACTATCCCGGAAGCAATGGGCACAAGGCAGGGAACAACCCAGGATGGGGGGCCAGCCCATTGCAGGGCACATTCACACACCATTCACTCACACATGCACTCCTACAGGCAATTTAGCAACTCCAATTAGCCTCAGCATGTCTTTGGTAATAACAGCCATTCTTTTATTAATTTAGATTAGTATTTACTGATTATTAAACCCATATTTACATACAATCTTATTTAAGCAGATTAAGTATGACTGGAGCACAAGTGCATTACAGCAGTAAATAATATTGGTACTTAATCGCTGACCATGGGTCGAGCTCCTCGGCTCGAAGCATTGTTGTTGCTTAAGTGACTTGTAGCAATTTCTTTGCCTTTATAGTTTGTCAATTTTATTTATTTTCTGACAATTTTTGCATTGATTTTCTACTGTGATTTTAATTCCATCACATCCCTTGATTAAAAAAGAAGCACCTTTCCGAATGTTAATCTGTGACATCATGACTAACCATAATAATGTGGACGCCAATTCCCTTCAATGCGTAGGGGTTTTTGGGACCACTTCCTCATCTGAGGCCTGTCTTGGCTGATTTGAGTGAGTGAAAACAGCAACTCTGCTCCAAAAAATCCAGCGTAAACATAAACAGTTGCTGGAGCCTGCCCAAGCACAAGAATTTGACTGTCTCATTTCAGACATTGCATTGGTGTCCTTAGGAGAGTGCTTATGGGAACAGGTGCTCCGTGCTGCTGGACAGTGAGTCCAGCTAGCCGCTTCATCTTAAGGGCTTTGCCAAAGTCAACAGCTCTGCCCATCCCCCTCCCCCTTGGCTTTGGGGTCATGCTGCTAGATTATGGCAATTCAGGACATCTTTAGCTGCCCCTGTGAGAAAAGGCAGTCTAGTACAGTTCTGTGGGCCCTGCATGAGTAGCGGAGAGCTGCCATTCTGATGTCAAGCTCATGACGATGGCTACTGAAGGCGATTCACAAAATTGTAATTTATTAATGGACATTTAATAAATCTGGACATTAATACAGTGCATAGAAAAAAATTATTCATCAATAGAATTAAAACAACGTTTTTTTTAATGAGAAACCATCAAATAAGGCTTTCAGTTTCAAGTTCAGTGAGAGTAGGAGCAGGACGGGTGAGAAGGAGGCCAACTCTCCCATCCAGCTCAGCAACTCGTGGGGGCATCCTGCTCCATCTCTGGAACCTTGGCCAGTGGATGGAAGAATGGGCGTCCATGCAGGCAGGTGTGGCGTGTGGTGCCCAGTTGCCGGTCCAGCCGAGACAGGGTGTCCCTCACGTCCTCCCGGGACAAACAGAGGGGAAGCTGCCGCACAAGGCGCACTGCCTCTCCCTTCATATGCGTGTCAGCAGGCATGCCGGACCACGTGTGGGGTGGAAGGGGGCAGAAGAATCATTAACCCTCAGAGCTACACTACAAGCGTCAGCTACAATTTTATTTATTCAGCAAATGTTTTTATCCAAAAGCCAGTGCCTGGAGCAATTGGGGTGTGGGGCCTTGTTCAACGGCCCAATGATGAAATCACTTTACTGAGATTTTCCTGGGATTTAAACCAGTGACCTTCTGATCACAGGCACAGTGTCTTAAACAAGTCACACACTGCTTCCCAAACTTTGTTCTCTGCCCGTGGTCCCTCAAACCAGACCTGTTTCTGACGCAATCAACCGAAGCAAAAATTACTGCTGTAGCTCCCCGAAGCTCATTTACGGAGCAATATTGAACCCAGAAACAATTGCAGTATGAAAAATGAGACTGGGAGCCTCTCCTTTAACTCCAGCAGAAACAGCAGAGCTGGTGAGGTGAAGGCGCTGCATACCTCCAGGTAGCTGCAGACCTTGAGAGGCCTGCACTCCTTCACGTTCGCCACGTGCCTCTCGACCACAGCCCTCAAAATTTCCTTGAGGTCGGCTACGCCGAAGCAAGGGATGCAGTCAGCCATCGCGGCCACTTCCAGCTGCGGCTCTGAGGACAGAGGGCCTGGCCAAGAGAAGCGGAAAACAAGCATTAATATACTCTGGGCAGTAAAGTTTCTCCAGGAAAGAATAATAAATAAATATTTTGATTTACAGTTTGGGGCAACACCAAGGCAAACACACGGCATGCCAAATAGAGTGCTAAATGGCTATTACAATTTCCTCCTGGGCTGGAGATGGGTTTAGCATGAAGGCTCCAGCTCAGCCCGTCCAGGGAGGACAGGCACCGTGTTTGCGGGATCTGATATGCAGGCAGGGGCGTGCAGATGCTCCCAAGGCTCTCTGCTCCTCTCCAACACTAACAAACATTGCGGGACATTAACTAATTACAAAAGAAATTGACGGTCCCCAATGCAGAAGAAATGTTAACGATAATGCTCCAGGCATGCTTCTCTCAAATGTCTCTGCTGCATTCTGTATACAGGACAGCAGGTGGCAGAATGGTTAAGGAGAGCTGGGCTTCTTGTTCCCTGTGGTTCAGCTGAATGGCCTCAATTACCTGTCCTGCAGCATAAACAACAAAAACATGTTTTGGGTGGAGAAATGCGCCAGCTGATGGAACCAAGCGAGTTTCTCGGACTAATCTCTAAAGGGCAACAGAGTGAAGCCAAATCCCTCTCAGAGTGCAAACACTGGCCAGCTCCAGAGCCCGAGTTAACCGAGGTCACACTCAAACCTGCAGCCAGGGCCCGGGCTCCAGGGGGGATAAGGAGCACGCTTGATTTGGAGACGAGGTCATCCTAAAGCAAATGTATGCAGCAAAAAGCACCATGAACACAGCCGGAAGTGACCAGAGACCAAAACAATCAGAGGGGGAACCTGAAATCTTTATGAAGTTCAAATACGCGTGAATCTGATGATCAGCTCTATTGGTCCCATTTCTTTAAAATGTGATCCAGCACACTTAAGCGATCGCGTAACAAAGGAATGAAATGGTACATCACGCCACACGGCTTTATATTTCAGGATCTGACATAATCATCAAACAGCACAGATGGACACCAGGTTGAAACAGTTTCTCAAATCTGTTTCAGCCTGATCCAAAATGCTTGCATCCCATGAAAACGTGAACTTGATCTGCAAACCTCAGGTCCGTAATCCTCTTATTTACTAACCTACTTCTGACATTTGCTAATCATTTATGAACTATGACATTTAAAATGTCCAGCATTTTGAAATGCTCAAAATGTTGTTCTTCCAAATGAAAACAGGCAAACCCAGAGACCTTTAAACAGCAGGATAAAAGCAGCTTGATGTGAAGGAGGAATGACCCCCCCCTCCCCCATAACACCATTTTTTTAGAGGTGGGTGGAGGCTGTTAATTCATCCCAGAGACAAAGTGGTGAAGTCCCAGCAATAAAGCCTTAGATGATAAAATGACACACTCAGCAGATTTACAAAATGTTCTTTATCCATTCTGGAAACATTTACTGCACCTTAAATCACATATCACATGCAATTTTAGCAATACCATTTCCTCATTTTTAACAGAACCTAGCAGCAATAGAATAATTAAAAAGTTATTTAATTTCTGAAATGTGATTTCAGGCGAACCGCACTGAGACAGGTTTGAGCAGTACACGGGAGGGGGGGGGGCGTTGTATGGTGCATACCAGGGATCTGCCGGATCCGGAAGCCATTGGCCACGAGCCTGGGGTCGGTAAAGTAGGTGGCCCCGCTGAACTCGGGAGGGTCCTTCTGCATGCTGCACAGAGCCCTCATGTTTGCTGGGTCGCCCAGGACACTGGGGGCAGCAGACAGCATGTGAGGGAAGCTGGTGGCATCACAGGCGGCTGGGGATCCCGGCCGTTACCTGTCAGTTAGGGTGACCGGGGCGTCCAGCAGGCGGGTGGGGATGATGTTGGTCTCCAGCAGTTTGGTGAAGAGTAGCACCTCCTCTATGCGGGACGGGTCCAGCAGCAGGAGCTGGGAGCCGCGCAGGATGACCCAGGTGCTGTGCGAGGGCAGGCGGCCCACGAGCTGCACCCCCCCTGTATCTGAGTCGATCCTGCGGTCCATTGTGGTTCTGATCAGCCTCTGCCTCAGTGCCGCCAGGCTGAAAGTGACTGGGATAGACCGCTTCTCTGGAGGGGGCTTCTTCTTACTGGGAGGTTGAAAGAACAGCTGGTCCAGGATCTGCTGGTTTGACAGAGAGGCCTTGCGTTTCTGGCCTGGACCAGCAGGAGGCGATGGCTTTGGATGCTTTTCTGAGCTGCCTCTCTCTACAGCCTGGTTTGACTGGAGGTGATAGCGCAGTAGGTCCTTTTCAGCCTTCTCCTCATACCTGGAACGGACCGGGAAGTTGGAGTTAAACCAGCAGCAGTTTAGTTTGAAAGGCATCTTTGCCTGTAGCTCAACAAGAAAGGCACTGGGCTAATATTACATAGGTCATGGGTTCAATTCCAATGATGTATATGTAAACTGTACTTCCCTCTACTGTAAGTCGCTTTGGATAAAAACGTTACATAACTATTCATAGTTATAACATAATTATTCATCGACAATAAATAATAGCTGCCCACTCAGGAGCGCTCACTGAAACATGGGTGATTATTCTAAATTGCTAATCTTCACTTAAAAGATACAAACCAGGCTAAGGGATGAAAACCTTCACTGGTTTGTGTTTAAGATCTCTTCAGGCCACTTCAATCCCGACACAATGTTTCTAAGTGGAATTAACCAGCCGAGAGTAACATAGGGAATGTTTTAAACATCAGCACTTCTACTAACGGACATTCAGTGGTAACGGTTTTCCTGGCTTGCGAAGGGAGAGGTCAGTGGCAGAAGGTACTGAAATACCTCCCATTTCACAGACAGGATCATATACAATTTACTCCGTGGGATGGGGGGGGGGGGGGGGGGGTAAAGCACAGGCTAGGGAATGTGGTAAGGGGGGAAGAGGAAGGCAGAGTGAGGAAGAGCAGAGAAAGAGGGAAGAGGCCACATTTTCCCAGAAATCCACTGCTCTGCCCAGTGGGACACAGCCAAGGACTGCGCGATAACGTGCAAGTCTATAAGCATGAGTCACTTCACATGAATGTTTTTGGAAAATGGAGATCAGGCCGCTGCAAATCTAATGGGGAACCTGTCCGTCTTCCAGCAAAGAAAACATGGAGCAAGAAGTTTACAGAAAAAAAATAATAAATAACACAATGGCGTCTGGAAAGGCGGTCATGAAAAGAAGCGTAAATCAGGGGGTGACAGAGGAGGCAAACAGACTGGTGCTTTGCCCTGAACGTCTGAAACGTCTATCACACAGGGAACCTTCATCAAGAAAAGGGAGGGGGGGGGCAGTGTATCATGCAGAACCGCAGGGTTTATATGGGAAAGTGTGACCATTTAATATTGTGGGAATCCCACACCGAAACTCCCCCCCTCCCCCGCAGCAGAGCTGACTTTCCACGCTGTACTTTACACATGTGGCCTTTGGATGGTTTGCTATTAACATCATTATCATCTAGTTAATTAACTGAAATCATAGCAATCCAAACCAAACTCACTTCTTCCTTTCTTGCACCCCCAGGTTCTTCCATCTCTCCTCCAGGGCGGTGCTCATGTCCTGCTCGCTGGCATCGGGCTTCTCCCGCTGGACAGCAGCCCGGTTCTCCTGCTCGAACATGGCGCTGGCCGATAGGGGCTGGCGCACAGTGCGGTTGCTGATCAGGTCATAGGCTGTGAGCTTGGCCGCCTTCTTAGGTTCCGGTGCTGGAACATGGACCCTCACGGGCGAGACGGCCTGCCCCGTGTCCGGGTCCAGCAGCCCACGGCCCATACTCCAGCTCGCAGGGGAGACCTCAGGGACACAGCTACTGCTGTTCCGACCTGGTTTGGGTCGGTCCTCCAGGTCTGGCTCTGACACCCCGGTGACATTCGTGATGCCATCCTCGCCAGTCAGAGATAGGTTCAGCTCAAAGCTGCATGAGCTGTTGATGACCCAGTCCTCTGACGAGGACGAGGAACTCGTGTTTGCCGACCTGCTGGCGGTGTTTTCGCTCACAGGTTTCTCGCACTCAGAATGCTGGTCCGATGGTGTGACCTGGGCCATGTCATCAACCCCAGGGGGCCTCGGACAGTCAGCGGTGGTTTGGCACACGGGACCTTCCTCCACTCTGCAGTCAGGATCTTTTGGGACAACAGGGGGCGGCCCACTGGACTCCGCGCAATAGAGTAATGTCAGCATGGATTCCAGGGCCAATAAAACAGCTTCCTGAAAACAGCAGGCAAGGAGTCTCTGTTCATATTGGAGGACATCAGTATACCAAGCTCACTTGAACAAGACTGGCAAGGAACTGAACCTCCATGTACATAAGGGTGTGGCTTACAGTGAGGGTGTGGTACCTTGCACTGAAGCATCACTTGGGTCTTGTCAGGGGTGAGGTTGACATCGACGGCAGAGGCAGTGACAGTGACACTCAACAGGAGCGCAGGGTAGCGGCTGGGGGCTCCTTCCCCGCCAACATGGGCCCCGTACTGTCGCTTCAGCAGCTACCGGATTGAGCAAAATAGAGTGAGACATGGCAAGTGCCAGAAATCAGACGTGTGAAGACCCCATGCCCACACTTCCGGCCCTGTGCCCCCCCCCAAACCCCATGTCCCAGGCCCCATGCAAACACACAGGTTCCACGCCACCGGCCCCGCAATCCTCTCCCCCCCAAAATCCATGCCCTCACTCAAGCCCCACACCTCAGGCCCTGCGCCCCTGCCAAAACCCCCCAGGTCCCATCCTACCTTGAGAATGTCTCTGTGGTGGACAGGTCTATTGTTAATGAACACGAACGTGCGGTCAGGTGTAGTGGAGCTCATCAGGCTGGGGTTAGAGCCAGGTTTGGGGAAGAATCCTTCCAGAACGATCTGTGGAGAGCGGCGAAGAAATGACATGACACCAGCATTCCCGGTCTGGGACTCCATGCTGATGCCCCCCCGCTGTGACCTCTCATTTAATTGCAGCCCCTGTGTGGAATGTCATGGCCCGGTCAGGTAGCGATAGTCTGCTCTCCAAATTGGACTGCTGAAAGGCAGGTTCTGGGCTGACCCAGACAGCAGCACGTGCTGGCCTCCCGAGCCTGAGCCCGTCTCTTCTGGTAGCATCTGTTTTGCCAGTTAGACGGCTTGCGAAATCCACGGGTCAGCTAACGCAGGTGAACCCAACACCCCCAGCTCTGATGCGAAGAACACCTTTCCCGGGCGACCTTTACACGAGCGGGTCGCGTCCTGCTGCCTGTCGGAAATCAGCCTCCTGCGCCGTACCTGCGCACCGCCCGGAAGGAACACAGTTTGGCTCTGCAGAAGCGGCGTCGAGCGGAAAACCGCGCCGGCGGATGACTGATTACTCAAGCAGACCACTCAGGGGAGGAGAAAATAAAATAAATAATCATACTAAACCATAAATTAGCATCTCAGGGTGGGAATTCCTAGAATTGTTGAAATATAATAAATTGGGGACAGAAACACATCCTTGTCTGGTAAAGACTTTCTGGAGTTTCGGACATAAGCAGAACCTGTGATACATACGCAGGAGCACAGAGTTAATTGCAGGGGGTTAGGGCACATCTGAAATAACGTCTAAACAAACAGAATATTCCCATGTGAACCAAACTGAGGGTTTAACAGAGCACAACTGTAGGCATGCACGACTGCATAATGATTCAAAAATCCCACAACTCCCAGTTTCAATCGTGGATTCTGTAGCTCTGAAGGCCAGTCTTGCCTGTATGCGAGTGGCCATGATATTCACCAACTGAGGGCGCATATCGACTAGCGGGTCACATGGAAGACAGTTAATCAAGTGACAACCTTGTGTGGCATTAAGGACATCTGACCCCATCACCATGTCCGGCGAACACGAAGGAATGCACTAACTAAAGAGAATATTCAGACTAAGATATATTTAATACCCAGCAAAACCATAGAGATTTCACAGACATTTGGAATATACCTGTGAAAACCTGAGTGAAATTCCTTGTCAGTGATGTTGTCAAAAGTACATTAGACAGCAGCACAGCTTCTCCATGACCTCCAACTGACCTCTGGCTGCTCCTGCCGATGCTGGAGAGGCACCATGGAAGCCACAGTGCTGGTTCCCAATGCCGCCATCAGGGCTGTTCGGTGATCCGATGCCTTGGCCTTCAGCCAGACCACCGCCTGCAATGACACACAGGGAAAAGGTCAAGCTGACAGCCACAGCATGCACGTACAGACAGAGGACATGTGTGGGTCAGCAGGGGGAATCCAGCAAGACAACCATTCCAAGGGGATCCCGCCTTACATGTGGGCAGGAACTTAGCATGGCCCTGGTTTCCAAGCATGCACACATCACTCTCCACCCAAACTGGTACGACATAAGCGTTACTGCAAATGATCATGTTCGTGTGACCTTTTCTGACCAATAGTCTGCAGGAGTCCCTGAATAAGGTGCTTAGTTATTATCTTCAAGGTTCAAGTTTTTTGTTTTTACAAACCTGCAGCAGCAATGACTGAAAAACAGGCCATTGACAGGGGTCCCAAAACCAAGGAACCAAATGAATATCCTACTTCCTGTACAGTACACCTCCCACGAATCTCACTTCAAAGTCTGCTGCAAGCACCTCACTTCCTGACATGCTCTGATCATTAACAACTACCAATTAACCAAGCAAAACTAAATCAATAGAAATATGAGTGAAAATTTTAACAGTGTCACCCTGGCTGGAAAAGTATCCATCATCCAATAAATGTTCAGATGCACGAGGACCCCTTGTGGCAGGAAGAGATGCTGCATGGGGAAAGGAACCTTCTGTGGCAGTAAATTAGGTCACCCCTGGTAAAAATATAGACATGGATATCACATGGACCCTCTGGGCCAATCAGCTGCTTTTATTTCAGGCAGCCTGCATTCTGGAAGTTAAATACAATGTCTTCCTCCCTCCAGTGACCACAGAAGCTCACAGCTGAGTAAGGAGGTAACGGTTGAGTGGAAACGGTAGGAGGCAGGACCTTGTTGTGTGTCAGTAGTACTCTAAGAGCTGGCTTGATGATGCCGTAGGCCATTAGCAGTTCCTGCACCTTCCTCAGCTCCTCCTTGCACTTCTTAGTACTAGAGTAGAACTGCCTCCTCACCGGGAGGTTCTTAAAGAGCTTGAAGACGCTCACCGTGGTACCTGAGGGAGGGGGGCAGGATTTTAATATGAAGAGCCACGATAGCTCAAAAAAAAAAAAAGCTGCAAGAAAAAGAAGCAAATCTGAATACATGTTTAAATGAAAAGCAAAGCCAAACCCTGGCCAAGATGAGACGGCTTCCTGGACGTGACGCTCCCATTGTGGTCCAGTGTGTACTGGGTACTGACATTGTCATCAGCTGTTTTTGTGGTCAGGATGACCTGGAGAAGAGCCACAGTGAATATAATTGGCATGGCTACATTCTAATCAGCAGGTTATTACCTTCTTTGTGCCTTGAGGGGGCGCTCTATGATACCCTTCACACTGCACATGCAGGAGGGGCCGTCTCTCACCTCAGACACAGCGCAAATTGATCCCAGAGCCTCTCCCCGGAACCCATAGGTCTCCAGGCGCTCAAGGTCACTGTGACAAGAGATCTTGGAGGTGTAATGCTTGACGGCCATCACTGGAGCATCGGCAGCTTTGATTCCACATCCATTGTCTATCACCTCTATGCGATCCAGCCCGTAGTTCTCCTGCAGCAGGGAAACAGCAAGCTTTTCACACAAGCGTGACATGACACCTACTATGGCGAGGGCCAGGGCTCTCACCATTCACACACCTTATTTCATGTCTCAAACACAATGCAAGCGTGTAGCTATAGTGTACAGCAGGGGTGTCAAACTCCAGTCCTGTGTAGCTTAGTTCTTTCCCGGTTCCACCACAAATCAAAAGCTGCATGGTAATTAGCACAAGGAAGTACAAGGAGCTGAACCAGGTGTGTTAAATGAGGGGAAACCCAAAAATGTGTAGGGTTCCGAGCGATCACTATTACATTCAAAGAAGTTTGCTACTTTCTTGAACAACCAGGAGATCTTTGGGAGATAAATGGCAAGAGTTCAAGAGAAAATACCAAGCAGACTGCCAGACAGGGCATTGATGAGAATGACCCTTTAGTAACTGAGACCATGCATGTTTCCAAAAAATATTCCCAGATACCAAAACAAACAGGCCAGCATAGGCTGAGTGTGAGAGACTCTTTGGGATGGAAAAGCATTTAGATGTTTCTTCACCAAAACACAGAGACACAAATAAAGCAATAAGCCTTGGAAACAGCTGGATTAGGGCTGCTGACGAGTCTTCCATCGCACCTCTGCCACAGACCTAAATGTCATCTGAGCAGCAGTTTAAGCAGATGGGATTTCAGCTGCAGGACCTCAGGGACCAAGAGGAAATGCAACAAGTGCTCCAGTCAACGATTTCCTGAAGATTTCTTTTTAAATGAATCATGCAAAGGTGTCTTTATAAGCAGCTGTTTTTAATAAAAGTTTAACCCAAAGGTGTCATACGCTCATGCAACCTGTCAAGAAAAATACATCCGTCCATTGTCCAAACCGCTTATCTGTCTGGGTCGCGGGGAGTTCGGATCCTATCCCGGATAGTTTTGAGCACGATGCAGAGAACAATCCAGGACAGGTGGCAGCCTATCACAGGGCACACTCACACCATTCACTCACACAGGCAATTTAGTAACTCCAATTAGCCTCAGCATGTTTTTTTTGGACTGTGGGGAGAAACCAGAGTACCCGGAGGAAACCCCACGACAACATGGGGAGAACATGCAAACTCCGCACACATGTAACGCAGGCGGAGACTCGAACCCAGGTCCCAGAGGTGTGAGGCAACAGTGCTAACCATTGCACCACCACGCCTCAACAAACGTAGATGTTCAAAAAAAAATTATATGCTGAACTTGTTTCAATGATCACGTGAGGTGAGTTACCAGAGAATCTACAGAAGCTGCATGCAAATGCTATTTCTCAGTATTTTTCGAGGTAAAACAGTAACTAAGGTTCAGGTTGTCGCCCTAGTTTAAATTTGCAGTCCTTAATCCGCAACCTGACCTCCGATACTCAACATATACAGACCCTTTCCAAAAAAATTGAATATCATGGAAAAGTTGATTTATTTCCATAACTCCGTTCAAAATGTTAAACTTTCATAGATTATAGATTCAGGGCTCACAACTTAAACGATTTCAAGTACTTAGTTGTTTATTTGTACATAATTTGGGCTTCCAGCTCATAAAACCCACGAAAACAGGAATTCAAAAAATTTGAATATTGTAAAGACATCAGCCCAAATTTTACAGGGCATGAACGTTTTAAACTGAGTGTCACACACAACTCATCTACTAAACTCAAAACACCTGCACAGGTTTCCCCAGGTGTCATTAAATTGCTTCACTTTGGTTCAGTTGTCTCAGTTAGGTTCAATATGGAGAAGACTGCAGACTTGACAACTGGCCAGAAGAGCATCATTAATACCCTCCATAGGATGGGTAAGCCACAAAAGTTCATAGCTAAGGAGGCTGGCTGTTCACAGAGTGCTGTGTCCAAGCATATCAATGGAAAGTCTAGTGAAAGGGCAAAATGTGGCAGGAGAAGATGCACCAGCAGAAGAGATGACCGTGGGCTTCAGCGGATTATCAAACAGAGAAGATTCAAGAATCTGGCAGAGATCCAGAAAGAGTGGAATGAGGCAGGAGTCATAGTTTCAAAAACCACCACATTCAGACGCATCCGGGAGATGGGCTACAACTGTCGGGTTCCTCGGGTCAAACCACTTCTGAGCCTGAGCCAACATCGGAAGCGTCTCAACTGGGCCAAGGAGAAGAAGGTCTGGACTGCTGGCCAGTGGTTCAAGGTCCACTTTTCCGATGAAAGTAAAGTATGTCTTTCATTCGGGACTCAAGGTCCAAGCGTTTGGAGGAAGACGGGTGAGGAACAGAACCCAAGCTGCCTGAGGTCCAGTGTCAAATATCCACAGTCAGTCATGATTTGGGGTGCAATGTCCTGTACAGGTGTTGGTAAACTCTGCTTTCTTAAATCCAAGGTCACCGCAATAGTCTACCAGAATGTTTTAGAGGACTTCATGATTCCTTCTGCTGAGGATCTATATGGAGATACAGATTTCATCTTCCAGCAGGACCTAGCCCCTGCCCATACCACCAGAAGCACCAAAACCTGGTTTGGTGGCCATGCCATCACAATGCTTGACTGGCCGGACCTAAACCCCATTAGGAATCTAAGAGGTATTATCAAGAGGAAAATGAGGTCCACCAGACCCAAAAACAAGGAAGAGCTGACAGCAAGCATCAGAAATCTGGGCTTCCATAACTTCCAGGCAATGTCACAGGCTGATTGCCTCAATGCCACGGCGCATCGAGGCAGTGATTAAGGCAAAGAGATTCCCAACCAAGTATTGAAGATTGACATATCGTTTTGAAAGTACCATATTTTCATTGATTTGATGTGATCCTATTTTTTTTTTTCTGCAAAAACTGAGAAGTAAATGGTGATGTCTTCACAGTATTCTAATTTTTTGAATTCCTATTTTCGTGGGTTTTATTAGCTGGAAGCCCAAATTATGTACAAATAAACAACTAAGTCCTTGAACTCGTTTAAGTTGTGGGCCCTGAATCTATAATTTATGAAAAATTAACGTTTAATGGAATTATGGAAATAAATAAACTTTTCCATAATATTCTAATTTTTTGGAAAAGGTTTGTAATTGTTCAAAAATGGTGGACGTCACGTAAGATGCACGGAGGTATGAAAATGTTCTGTGAACTCATTACCAGCTTCACGTCGACGCTCGAGGCACCGGCGTCCAGTGAGTTCTCCACCAGCTCCTTGACCACGCTGACCACAGAGGTGATGACCTGAGAGCTCGACAGCAATCGCACAGTTTCTGCAGGCAGCTGCTTCATTTCGTCTAACAGACGGTCCTGCGAAAACCATGGACACCTGCTGAAAACACATGCGGCCGTACGCACCGCGCTCCCAGGCTGAAGTGCATCCTGGTCTACATTCCCGTAATCAAAGAACAACTTTGCACGAGGAAAGAAGCGATCTAGCTGTAACATGCACGGAAAGCAATCAATAAAAAAATAAAGGCTTAGCCCTGTGATTATGCATGCTGGACATTTTATTGTAATACATCGCTGCATTTTGGCAGAGCAGCTAGGTCAGACATTTGGCAATCCACAGAATTCGTGCAAATAGCCAGAAAAACAAACTGAAGATCGCACTCACTCATCAGCAGCATCGATACACATAACTCCCTCTCTTAAGAGACCCCGGTAGCTCACGGGTTTGTTTGTTTTCTGAACATGGCTCGTGCGCGGTATCGGCGGGTACCGGAAGTCCAGTTGCAAATTGCACTCTGGCGGCGTGCAGCGATTGGCCGCGCCACACACCACTCACCTTAGAATGATCCGCCTCTTCCGGCCAACGTGATCATAGACAAGGAGGAAAACTAAGAGGGTAGGCGACGCTGGGACGGGGTGGGGAGAAAAAAAAGGCAGTAGCTTGGCCTTTCTTTATTACAGTATCGGCGAAAAAGGAACAGTGCTTATCAACAAGAGTAATTGCCGTGGAGCTCCTGTGAGTATGTGTGTTAATCTGCCCCCAGTTGCCGGATCTCCTGTAAATGCAGCGTTGTTTTTAGATGGAGGGTCGCGTATTCGTCTATGATGAAGCCCCAGTGAATTCAACTGGTGTTGATTAAAAAACAGCCAGATTGCATAAAAAATACTGCGTGTCAGACATCAAGCTGGGGTCGGAACTCCAGGGGACCGTAAGGAGCTGCGTTTATCATGCGGCGCGATTAAAGCTTATAATAACGGCCCGGAGAGCAGTGTTACAAGACCGCCTCTGGTTTAATGAAGTCGAATTGGCCGCTGGCACCCCCCAGATAGAGGCTGTCCTTTAAGCATCGCCAAGTTTTTAGAATGTACTTTGCATGGCGCACCCCCTCCTAGAAACTCCTCCACCAGCGGTTCGTTACTCAAAGCTGTTCCGCCGAGCTTTTTTGTCTGTTCCCCGCCTCTGGCTTTTTCATTATGATTAATTATTAAGTCAACATGCAGTTTGTCACCGCCTGTTATACCTTACACAGGTAGATGTTTTTCTAGAGATTGTCTGAGTTGTCTGTTATTGTAATATTGCATATAGTCCTGCAACTATAATTATACGTCATTGATTTATGGCCTGTGTGTTTTTTGTAGACGTGCCGTTATTGATCAAAGACGGTTAACAATGTTTGGGCAGTATTATTTAAAGCAAGTTACTGTTACAACCAACACTGGAACAGAGCATGCATAATAAAGAAACTGGTGTTTTGCAAAAGATTATTCATTTTTGACCAAGCATTGGTCAAAAGTTAATGCTGTGCCCCTTCACCCCTTCCCCAGTAACACGCACCATGAATGTAGGTGTGGCCCACAGCGAGGTGAACCCTAATACACGTGTGATGAACAGCCGGGGCATCTGGCTGACGTATGCGCTGGGTGTGGGGCTCCTTCACGTCGTGCTCCTCAGCATCCCGTTCTTCAGCGTTCCTGTCGTCTGGACCCTGACTAATGTTATCCACAATTTGGTAGGTGACCCTCAGGGATTAGTGGAATGACTGGCGTGGCTTTGGCAGATTTTGGCTTTTTCTGTTGATACCTTTAGTGGCTTAGTCAATGCAGCCTTAAAATGGATAAGATGGAAAAATGTGAACAGATCTTCTGGCTGTTCAGGAATTCTTGACTCTGATAGAGTTATATGCCTTTATTTTGGGGCTGCATTTACATTATAAATTTTCATGTCTCCTCCTTGGCTTGGCCCAGTATATATTTCCCCTAAATTTGTCATCACCAGTAAAGCTTTCCTCTGCCTCTTGTGTGTCCGTAGGGGATGTATGTTTTCCTGCACGCTGTCAAGGGTACACCCTTTGAGACTCCTGATCAGGGGAAAGCCAGGCTCCTCACACACTGGGAGCAGCTGGACTATGGTGTACAGTTCACCTCTTCCAGAAAGTTCTTCACAATCTCACCAATCATTCTGTAAGTGTTTCATGTAATATAACAACTTGCTATCGATCACACAGAAACCTGTGACATTTTCAAAATGGATGTTATTTCTGTAAAGTCATGAACTTCAGAACCTTATTTTCGTTAATGAGATTCAATTATAAAATCGTCAACTTCCCACTGGTGTAGCTGCTGTAATAGCATTACATCGATTTATTTTTTTGTGCTTCATAATGAATGCTGATGTGTCTGCCTGAATTGCACTGCATGTCTTGCTGTATCTTTCAGGTATTTTCTTACGAGCTTCTACACGAAGTATGATCCTGCTCATTTTGTGATTAACACAGCTTCCCTCCTGAGTGTGCTCATCCCCAAGCTGCCACAGCTCCATGGTGTCCGAATCCTAGGGATCAACAAATATTAAAGAAGTTGGCCAATAGGGGGCGCAGTGAAGCCGTATTTGGGCCATGCAAGCCGCTATCCAGCTGTGCTTTGTATATCACAGAATGGGATCTGACGTGTTGATGGGTTAGGTGCTTCCTCTGAAGCTGCGTAGGATGGATTCTGGCAGAGATGAACAGTGTGTGCGTTACTAACTAACGTATTTAATGTTGTCACAGACCTGGGCAGGCCCAGATGTTCAACTGGTCGTTTTTCTCTTGACATATGTGATAATGATTTGTTGTTATCTCTTATTTTTCACATGTAGTGTTGCACAGTCCTTTATGGTCCTTTTATTTCCACCTTTTATAAACTTTTCAGGAGGGAAATAAAATGCCAGATGCATTTTTCACACATTATTTGTTCATCAGAGCAGGGTGCCGTGATTCTGAGACTCCGGTTACTCTGCAGCAATGGGGGGAATGATGTAGGAAACGCAGACTGATGTTGCATGGCTTCCTCAGATCTGAAAAAGAACCCGTTGGGTTTGGACTTTTTTATATGTAGTACTCTACTGAGACAATGAAATGATGGTTTAGGTTAGCAAGGCTACACTCCTGTGTTTTTTTTTTTTTAAAGGAATTACTTTATGCCGTGCTTGTGTTTATGCTTACGTAGCTGTTTTTGATTTTATAGATTATACTTCCGATACTTTTACTGAGGCCACATCCCCTTGGCTTGTTTGTAGTGTCGGTACTCTGTCAGTGCCTAACATAATAAAAAAAAATATGTGCCCTTTAAGCCTTCTCGTGTCATCCATCCATCCTCTTATTCAGTATTTGTTCACAGGTTCTATCCAGCACAGGGCAGAGGATACGAGGGGCACCTTGAACTGGATCCGAGTCTATTTACGTGCACAGTCACACTACACTGAATTTAGACATGCCAGTTCACCTAAATGCACGTCTTTGGACTGTGGTAGGTAATGTGAGTACCATGGAAGAACAGAAATTCCACAAACACAGGGCAGCGGTCAGATTGGTGGGTGTGGTGACAGTGCTGTCCACTGAGCCACCAAGCCAGCCTGCATTATTGGAATGATAATACTCAATCTGTCCATTTTAAAACATTTTACACATACTGCTTTTATTCATATATTTTACAGGTGTAGCGTTAGCAAAGCAACTTTTAATGGGTGCGAAAGCTAGACAATGTCAATAGATTTTTTTTCTGAGTATGCTATTGTAAGGTAAAGTTACTCTGGCTGTGCATTTAACTATGTTACGTATCTGCACAACCAATTGCTTGTAAACGGAACCCATTCCTAGTGTAGCAGTTTCCTGCCGGAAGTGTTCATGTGTAGCGTTTTAATCTGTTCGGGTGCTGTTGTTTAAATAGGTCGTTGTAACTTCGTAGCGGTGTTTGTGTCACGTGTGACAGTTGTACTCTCATATTTGCTTGACTGCTCTGCCTGGCACTCTGTGTTGCATGATGAGCGCCGTTCCCCATGAGCTCGCCAGGCTTTGAAAACGCACCAAGTCATGTTTATGACAGATGCTCTTCGGAGGTCCTTGCGATGTGCGCTGAGCTGTCCGGCCAGGTCCTTAGCCGGACTGGCGGGCCGTTGGCTAGTTTTGGGTGTGGAGACGAGCTGCGATGATACGGGAGCAGCCGTGGTGGACGAGGAGGGCACCGTCCTTGGGGAGTCTCTGCACTCTCAGAAAGACGTGCATCTAAAGTAGGTAGCCGGCCTGCCATCAGCGGCTTGTTTTCCATTAAATACGTATTAAGGTTTATTGCCACGTGTGTTTGACAATAGTACAAATACAGTGCAGTAAAAGACAGACACATAATACGTCATGATTGTTGTCTTTACCATACTTCTCGTAGAACTGGAGGCATTATTCCGGTAGTTGCCCAGAAACTTCACCAGGAGAACATAGCTAGAGTGGTGCAGGATGCCTTGGACAGGAGCGGCGTTGTGCCCGGTGATCTGTCCGCGGTGGCGACCACTGTAAAGCCCGGACTGGCTCTGAGCCTCAGGGTGGGTCTGGAGTACAGCCTGAGCTTTGTGCACAAGCACAAGAAGTCTTTCATTCCTGTTCACCATATGGAAGCACATGCCCTGACTGTCAGAATGATCCAGCCTGTACCGTTCCCCTTCTTGGTGCTACTGGTCTCAGGGGGGCATGGCCTCTTAGCTATGGCGAGGGGCGTTGACGACTTCCTGCTGCTAGGCCGAGCGCTGGATGAGGCCCCGGGGGACACTCTGGATAAGGTATGGTTGGCGGTGATGTCATGTCAGAAGACCTGTTCTGGCAAATTACGTCACACTCACTGATGCGACTGGATCCCCCACTCAGGTGGCAAGGAGGTTATCCCTGCAGAGCCAGCCGGAGTGGGCAGTGTGCAGTGGGGGGCAGGCCCTGGAGTGTGCGGCCAGGGCCGGTGACAGGTCCAGGTTCTGTTTCACATTGCCAATGGCCCAGCGCTATGACTGCCACCTATCCTTCGCTGGCCTCCGGAACCAGGTGACCCGAGCGATCGAGATGAAAGAGGAGGAAGAAGGTATGCTGTCTACGCAGCCGCCCAACTCCTGACCCAACCAGCACCATCTCACCCGTGTCCATCGGTAGGGGTGCGGCCGGGGGAGGTGTTGTCCTGCGCCGGTGACATTGCAGCGGCCACTCAGCATGCTGTTGCTGCCCACCTGGCCAACCGCACGCATCGTGCCATCCTGTTTAGCAAGACCAGCGGCCTTCTGCCTCAGAATGGTGCCACCCTAGTGAGTGACTTCTGAATATTCAGGTTTTCATGTGTACACTTTGTGTTCCTAACCCTAGGATGGTTACCACAGGACCTTGGTTAAGCATCGGCATAAGGAGATGAGGCTTTTCATGGTTTTGGTCACCTGTCCAGTTCCTTAGCTGTAAAGCTCCTGCTGATGCATGGG